>NC_036856.1:11669524-11832148 GCF_002910315.2 Salvelinus sp. IW2-2015
AACAAAGAGAAGAGATTACCTATTCGAAGACATTTCACTGTACTTGTGCACGTGACATTAAAAACTTAAAACTTGAAAGTCTGATGTTAGATCGCCATTATAAACTAGTACCTCAACACATTGCGCATTGTTTTAGTGGAAATCCCTGGTAATCGTGTTTCTATGCTGCTGATATTTTGACTACAGCCGTTAAACTGTTCAGGAGCTAGCTCTGTTGCTAACTGCTGCCTGTCTGTATCTGGACCTGTTTTACAGCCGCAAACCGACCTGCATACCTAACTGACCTGCGCTCATGAATAGAATGTTTGTTAATGTGTGGAGGAATTCTCCAGATAGACATTACTTCACCCAGGAAATAACAATCGTTTTCCGGCCTGGTTTGTATTTTCTTTCAAACTGTCTGGCAGTTGATCTGATATCCATAAAATCCCATCAAGAAGTTAGGGAACGATATATTATCCACAATGATTCATTTTGTGGTCAATTTATGCGACAGCATTCACTTTCTGGAAAATCGGTCATCGTCGCGTTGGATTCAATTGGCTTTTAGCTGGCTGGCTGTTGTTCCATCAATCTTTCATTTAACAGACATTTCCTGTCCTCCTCCACTGTCTCTTTACAGGCTTCTGTCGTAACTAGGGAAAGACAGAGAGAGAGAGAGAGAGAGAGAGAGGGAGGATGGGTGGGGTGTCAGTCAGCCTGAAAGAGAGGGAGAGATCAAGAGAAAGCAAAAGAGAGGCATAGAATGGAGAGTGCTGACTAACCACAGTCCCTGAGCAGAGCAGGAAGCTGTGTCTCTTCTCCACAGTCAGCTCAGAGCAAGAGCAGGAAGCCATGTCTCTCTCCCACAGTCAGCTCAGAGCACGAGCAGAGCAGGAAGCCATGTCTCTCTCCCACAGTCAGCTCAGAGCAGAGCAGGAAGCCATGTCTCTCTCCCAGTCAGCCCTGAGCAGAGCAGGAAGCCATGTCTCTCTCCCACAGTCAGCCCAGAGCAGAGCAGGAAGCCATGTCTCTCTCCCACAGTCAGCCCNCCAGTCAGCCCTGAGCAGAGCAGGAAGCCATGTCTCTCTCCCACAGTCAGCCCAGAGCAGAGCAGGAAGCCATGTCTCTCTCCCACAGTCAGCCCAGAGCAGAGCTGGAATATCCAGCCCATGAGAAAATGGAATGGAATGGCACTCACTCTGCACAAATAGCTCCTAATTACCCTTTTCCCCTGTGCTCTGTTTGCTCTCTCTCCAACTGGAAACCGCCCTCTCTGTGGCCCTTTTATTCCAGGCCCTAGCCCTAACGTGTGTTTTACTGGCCTCTGAGACAGCATGTCTCTGGCATGCAGGCCTAGTGTTAGGCCTAGTGTTCAGTCCTCACACCCATGGTAACTACCTGACTGAAAGACTGACTGGCTGGAGATAGGACCAAGTGATAGAGGGCAGTGGAGGGCAGCTCCCTTTGTCAACACGCCTTGTAATTAGGAGGAGAGTAACTGCAGGTTATGTAAAATGGGTCTGGTCATGGTCAGCCAGAGGCAGGCCTGCGGGTGCTGTACTGAACTGTGGGAGAAGTAGTAGTAGGGCCTGAGTGAGTCGGAGTTTGCTGGAGAACTTCCATTGCACTGGTCTTGAGTCAGTTCGCTGGGAGGTGGATATGCTTATGGACTAAATAAATGTTTGCTTTTCTGTTTGCTTTCTACAACGTGGATCGTTTATCGAGTGAAGAGCATCCATTTTAGTACAACAGCGTTACGATGTGAGTGTGACCCTGATATCTGTCTAACCTTTGACCCTTCTTCCCTCTCTCTTCTCCCAGGCGGAGGGTGATGTGGCGGGTCTGAACCGCAGGATCCAGCTAGTCGAGGAGGAGTTGGACCGGGCCCAGGAGAGGCTGTCTACCGCGCTGCAGAAACTGGAGGAGGCAGAGAAGGCCGCAGACGAGAGCGAGAGGTCAGTACCAGCCAGCCACAGAACCTGATGGATTTATAATCTTTAATTTGACAGCATATTTATATGCCCTATATTCCTGCTAATTTGAGGCCTGTTGGATGGTACCGGGCACATGCAGCTTGCTTTGAAGGTTCTTTATCGTTATAAGGTTTGTTGCTATGTGCTTTGCTAGCAAATGACAAGCCCCTTCAATAGCGTACTGAAAGCGCGCTCTTTCCCAGACAGCCATCTTGATTGTGTAAAACGATTCAATGTGCCTCCATGTTGAATGGGCTATCTAAATGACACTTGAAATTGAGTGTGTCTTGGGTGTTGCTGACATCGCTGTGTCTCCTGTCCAATCAGAGGAATGAAGGTGATAGAGAACAGGGCCTCCAAGGACGAGGAGAAGATGGAGATCCAGGAGATGCAGCTGAAGGAGGCCAAGCACATCGCTGAGGAGGCCGACCGCAAATACGAGGAGGTGAGACGTCATACTGTCTGCAGTTCTACACCAACCGTCTGTTCACCCATCCATAGTATTTTCATCCTGTTCTCCCATTCACTTCTCTTCCTTTTCATATTCCTTTTCATCTTACTGTTCACTCATACAGTTGGCTCTGTCTACCTTAGGTGGCCCGTAAGCTGGTGATCTTGGAGGGAGAGCTGGAGAGAGCTGAGGAGAGGGCAGAGGTCTCAGAACTGTAAGTGCAGCACAGTCCGCCTATTACGCTGGAATACAAAGGGGAATTGGGGGTTAGGACCTCTTTGATGGGGTCTCTTATCCTCCTATTTAGAAATAGAAGAGTCAAAAGACTAAGGTTTGTAAGGAGTTTTATAAAAAAAAAATTTAATGAACATTTAAAAAACAGTGTRCAGTTAAAGTCCATTTTCTGCCATAAGCTAAAATGGACATCAGTAACTTGAAGGTTTTTCCAGGCTTGTGTAGCTATTACAATGTCAAAGCGAAGTACTTTTCTTCCTATCTCCCCCTGTAGTAAATGCAGTGACCTGGAGGAGGAGTTGAAAAATGTGACCAACAACCTCAAGTCCCTAGAAGCCTCGTCTGAGAAGGTCAGTGTGCATACTATTACATCATACAAGTAAATGCAGTCAACTGCTGATAAGTGAACGTTGGATAAGTGCGAAGTGCGGTGTAGATCACCATTCCCAAATCAAAATACACGACTTTAACTTATTCTGGATATCTGCATGTTCGGGGTTAGTTCACCCACTTCAGGGATGTCTCGAGCCTTTGCATTTATCAGGAGTTGAATCTACATGGCTGACGTGAAAGCAGAGTAGTTTTGAGTATAATCACTGCCTGCCGCACTTTTACCTTCACAGACGTCAGAGCAAAGACCCTGTTATCACTGTACGAACTGGACGTTGATTTCTTTATGAGAATGTTGATGATGCATGAAGGTGTAATAGTCCTAAACCAGCACAGATTTGTCTCTGCGTTCCTCCCCAGGTGCTCTAGTGCCAGTCACGCCACATGATTCCACCGTAGCCACTTAAGCAGTTGCCCTGTGCTGATTAAATCAATGTCCTTCTCTTTGGCATCGCAGCACAATGTGTTCCTTATACCAACCCATAGCCAGTTTGATCACACCTGAAGAGTTGTGTTACAACTAAGCATGGTTGACAAACAGTCCTGCAAGACCATCAGTCTCTGTGCACTTTCATGCTAATATGTCTGTATCTGTCTTGGAGTTCAGACATGTTCAAGAGTTCAGAGCTTGTCTGTAACAGACTTGTATTTTGACAGTACTCAGAAAAAGAGGACAAGTATGAGGAGGAGATCAAGGTTCTTAGTGACAAGCTGAAGGAGGTAAGCAACTGCTGGCAGCTGATTCTTAATTCATCCAGTAGTAAACCAATTTGCTCCATGTCTAAGATGGCGTCTTGTTCTGACGCCCTCCCACTCCCTCTGTGTCCCCCAGGCTGAGACTCGTGCAGAGTTTGCAGAGAGGACTGTGGCCAAACTGGAAAAGTCCATCGACGACCTGGAAGGTATGAGTGCTTTGTTTAAGAAACTGTTACAAACTGCTCTATGGCAATATAGAAGAGAAAGTCAACTTATCTTAGTGTAGAGCAAGTTACTGCAAGTTCGACATATTTTATTGCATGATATTAAACTATATTTTGAAAGAACAGTTTTATCATTGTTTTTAGTAGCAACTCAGACCTGTAAACCTGAGTATCTCTAACAAGAATAACATACAGGGACTGTAGTATATCAGGCAAGTGAGGCCACAGTTTACCATATACATTTCTCCCAGGGAGACGTTCCAATTTATTAAATTACTAAAGATGTCAAAGCTTGTTCAGGAATCCTCAGTGGGTGTAGTTTCCTAGGTCAAGAGGTCTGGTTATTTAATCCTCTCCGTGAGCAAAGAAACATCATCTTAATATACACAGTTCCATTTTGTGATAACGTTTCACGTTGACACGGTCCCAGCAAGGGTTTTGTGTTTCAACTAGCTGGAAATATTTCTCTGGAAGAAAGGGTACCTTGCCAAACGTATGGAAACTTCTCCGACAAGCTAATAAAACACACTGCTGTGGTCTCAAGTGTAAAGAAATATGTAGGCCCATTCTCTACTAACCGGCAAAACGCTGGCTTCCAAAGAGAACCACTTTTTGTGTCTGCTGTCTGCACAAAGGACAAAGTATGCTCAAATTCCTTTTAGATCAGCATATTTGGTCCTAAAGCCACATGGAATGGGTTTACCGGTATGAAGTACTTTGATGAAAACCTTTAAATGGGCTTAATTGCATAAGGTAGTCACTTCCTGCCCATAAAAAAAGATTTCCAACATTTTTTTTTTTTAAATGCTCACAGGTAGACAAACATCTCTTATCTTTCTGGCATATTCTGTTCTGAAATGTTTATACTGTATGAATTTTCTCTTCTGCAACCAGTGACCTGTCCTCTATTTCTCTTCCCTCTCTTTTTGCTGCTATTTCTTTTCTCATTTCCTGTCCTTCATCTCTCTCTCTGCTACTGCTGCTTCCCTTGGGCCTTACCTGCACTACTTCCTGCTGCGCTTTGACCTCCAGATGAACTGTACGCTCAGAAGCTGAAGTACAAGGCAATCAGCGAGGAGCTGGACCATGCCCTCAATGACATGACCTCCTTGTAGATGTCTCTTCCTGTCTGTCTCATGCTGCCTCTAGGGTGTCTGTCCTCTTACCCTTCCCACTGTAGGCCTACTGTGTCCCAGGGTTCACTTCCAGAAACACAGGCCTTTCACCAGTTCTCTGTGCCTTCTGTCCATCTCACTGTGCAAATGAAACTCATTAAAAGCCTAATCTTTCCTACATCAAAACCAGCCTTTCTTCTTGAATGAAATGTTTAAATGTTTCAAAACAACTGTTTTAAGAAGGTGAGAATTTATGGAGTGACGTATGCATCGCGTTGAGTGTCCCTCACCTCTTTTGCATATATCTCACACAACTATGTATCTCTTGACTAACACACTCCTGGTTGCAGTTTCAGTATTTGAGGTGTGTTCACAGCAACGTGTTTTAAAAAGTGTGCTTTTTGCTTACAGCTCATAAGATCGGAAATGTCCAGTGGCTTTGTCTTTTAAGTTCAGTTCAACAAATTGCTTTCAATAGACTGTTACTGTACATAGCTGCTGAATAGATGCAGACTTCACCATCATCCGTGTTTATGCATGCAAATCTGCCTTTTGTTTTGGGTAGGGTTCTTTAGTGTGGTTGGGGTTTGCATATGGAACAACTTAACATGACCATAGCAGTTATGTTAAACAGCTGTTGGACATACTGTATAAGAATCGCTTTGGCGTCAGTGTAGACTATTGTTTACTAAACCTAAGGAGAATGAATGAATATGAATCAACTTTATGATGCTCCTGTCCTGTGTGGTTTCATTCAATTATTCTTCAATATGTCATTATTTTTTATTTTCCAGAAAAATTAGCAGGTGCCAAAGAAGAGAACTTGGGGATGCATCAAGTCCTGGATCAAACACTGCAAGAGCTCAACAGCTTATAAAAATTATGAAGAAGATGGAGAGGATAAAAGTCTTGCAACGTTCCATAAATATTCCATTTCGTTCCACATTTTCAGCTGTAAAGTCTTATTCCCAGTGAAAGGGGATTAACTTAAATACTTGTACCCTTAATATTCTCTTCTCTTTTTAAGTCACAACTTTCTCTCTCTCTCTTTAAGAGAAATACATTCCGTTTCTTATGTTTACAGCATTTTGTTTTATGGCACTTTGAGATTATAGACCAGCATTAAAATAAAATGGATTATGACCATATTTACAGTCTTATATTCAGACCAATTAGTAAAGGATAGAAAAAAACGACAATTCATATCTGAAGTGTGCACTCCAAGAGCATGTTTTTGAAATAGGTCATGGTCTTCATTTTATGTATGATTCATGAGCTCCACCTAGAGGTCTTATGTGAACAGTTTACAGGAATCAGCTTTACTGTCCATGCACCCATTGACATGATCATATTTAATGCATTCACAATGCGTGTGATCATATTCACAGGTTGGACTGTGCCGTTTCAGAATGAGCCAATATTCTACCTTTGGTGTGCTTGCGTGTGTTAACATGGTCGTTGAGACTAGAGGATGACTAGGAAAGTATGGTGAACATGTCTGTGGTGCTACTTGTGGTGGTATAATACTATGACTGACAGACAGTCAGGTGGAGTGTTTGCCAAAGCCAAACTCAAATGTTTTTGATGTGAAAAGAGCCTCATACAAATCCTTTAAAGAACTGCATCCCATCCTCTGACTTAACCTATAATCTGTATGGTTTTAAAGTGCCCCCATATGCTGACATGCAGCTTCATAGCACCTCCTTTCCACTATCCCAACTCTACATTCGACTGCCTAGCCTTGGATGTAAAATCACATTCCTGGTATTAAATGTGGTGGTAGCATATGCAGTAAACGTTATGCCAAATAAGCACCACTGGAGCCTCAATCAAGGTAATAAAACATGGATACTTATTGTATATAGTAGAATAATGTTAGTTATTGAGAAGATGTATTGCTCCAGTTTTTCACCACTTTCCGGCAGGGGAACTCTCGAAACCAAAGAATACACATACCGGAGAAGATGAACCCTCCAATGTTTTTATTGTTGTCTGTGAAGGTGATCATGGCTTCTCATCCTTGGCCCGTGAAAAAAGGTTCTCATTTGACTTGAGTCTGTGTTGAAATGTTTCATTCACCTTTCCCTCTTTCAATCTAATAAATTTTTACAAAACAAAGTAACCTGGCTTAAGCGATTGTTTATTTGATTATTTACTAAGAAAAAAATATACATTTCATACACATACAGAGGCAGACTATTTCAACTTATATTATATCATATTATTCCTATTCAATATGAAAAGAAGGCATAATATTGTAGCTGAACATTAATCTGCATGAAAGACATCACAATAAGATCAAAGCACTGTCAATCAGCTCAGCTAAATATACCCATTCCAATCAACATAAGGTAAGCTAAAATTAAGACTGAACAGTCAGAATCATCCATGGTCCACCTTCCACGACTATCAGAGTTGAAAGCTCACTACTGAAACTTCCCTCAGTGTTGCTTTCTTCTGAACGAGCAGCCTGGACAGAGGCGAGAAAGAGAAGTTGAAGTTAATAATCAGTAGACATTCAATAGAGCTCTAAACTGATATCGTGTGCACCTATGCTACTGTATAAGTTCAGGCTCTTGAGCAATGTGACTGTACAACTTCTTACCCTCAGTGAGGCGACATTTCCCCCCTCTGGGCTGGCACAGGACGAAGGAGCAGCCGCCACAGGGCACCACTCTCTGGGCATGACTGAACACTGTAGTGATCCTGTAGCAGCCTGGAATAAACGGGAAAACAAAGATGTTTTTCTGTTCCCTTATAATGTTTTTATTAAAGTGATAGTTCGGGATTTTGGCAATGACGCCATTTATCCACTTCCCCAGAGTCAGATGAGCTCATGGATACCATTTTTATGTACCTGCGTAGTTTGAAGGAAGCTGCTAACTAGTGTTAGTGCAATTGCTAACAAGCGTTAGCGCAATGTCTGGCATGCTAGCTGTTCCTGTAGATTTTGTCATTGCGCAACGCCAAAAGATACATAAAAATGGTATCCACAAGTTCATCTGACTCTGGGGAAGTAGCTAAAGGGCCTCATTGCCAAAATCCCGATATATCCCTTTAATAAGCATTTGTAAATGCTTTATTTTCATGCTTCATTTATTTGTTGTAAATTATAATTATTTTAGATAATAATGTTATTATAATAATAGTGGGAACACAATTTTTATTTAAGCTTTATTTAACTAGGCAAGTCAGTTAAGAACAAATTCTTATTTACAATGACGGCCTAGGAACAGTGGGTCAACTGCCTTGTACAGGGGCAGAACGACAGATTTTTATCATGTCAGCTCGGGGATTTTATCTAGCAACCTTTCGGTTACTGGCCCAACGCTCTAACCACTAGGCTCCCTGCCGCCCTGTACATACATACATACTACATGTACATAGTTTATCAATGCAGTATGGTAAATAGTGATGGGGGGGGAATAGTTACATATCATTATATTATTTTGGAAGATATACAGTATCCATACTTTGACTCCAAGTAGAGGGCTGCGCGTCCTGACAGAGATCATTGTGGTGCGTCGTAATTGTTCATGCTGTGGGCAGGAGCGGCCAGTCAGACAGACAATTTTGGGATGAAAATGTTTTTTTGGTCGCGCAGATTATTTGGAAACGATTGTCTTTTTGCTTTGTATGCATTAACCTGGGCCTACCTATTGTATTAAAAGCAACTTTTTGTCGCATTATTCACACACTCAGAATTCACTGCTTCAAGTTCAATGGCCTACCTCTCCTCTCCTAGTTGGGCTTGCAAGATCAAGTGTGCCTACAGTATGTGTGGTCTCAATTAAATAGAGTAGGCTGCCTACGCATGGGCGGAAGAGAATCACTTGACAGTAATCTTTCAAAGGAAATTAACTTAAATATAGTTTACTACAGTGTCTGTAAATAAATATTGGTAATGGAAAGAAGTGGCAGGTGCTCAACCAATGTGAGTCGAGGTGCAATCAAACAATTAGATCCTCATTGAAAAGGTAAAGGCTCAAGGCGCACACAGGCCATGGTGAGCAAGCATTGTGCTTTTTCATTTTCTGTGGCAAAACTCCAGTATTGTTCATCCAATAGCTTGTTCCCCATCTTCTTTCTAAATAGTGAGCCAACATGTTTCCAACACATTTATTTCCATGACTAATCAAAAATTATTTTCTCATGGTCTCTCTGCAGCAGATATATAGTGAGCAATATTTGGACCATCAAATCGCAATAAAATATCAGTATGGAAGTGCAATGCATATACAGAATCGTGATAATTACAATGCATATCGTATCGGCACATATGTATTGTGATAATATCATATCGTGAGGACCCTGGTAATTCCCAGCCCTGGTAAATCGCAAACTTGGGAAGTTGTACATCCTTACTACTCACCTGGGCATTTTACATCCATGAAGTAGGAGTTGGGACTCTGAACCAACCTCTTCTTCTTGTGTCTTTGCCTCTCAGCCACCAAAGTAGGGTGCATTAGGTCCTTAGCGAGCTGCAATACCGATTAATGTGTAAATATATGACTGTACAGTTTATACATTAAGATCCATAGGAAGATATAAACACAGATTAAAAGGGAAATCGTTAGTTAAAATAACATTTGATTTAACTGTATGGGTTTTAAGTAAATAAGTCAAGGGCGCCCTCTCATGTCTGATACAAAAACTTCAGCAGAGCTATTTTTGAGGCATGCCCAGACATGTATCCCATTCCCGGGACAAGCCCCACTATTTAATTTGTTCATGGCATGTGGTGAAAAAGTAATCAATCATCATACTTGAATAAAAGTAAAAAATAAAATTCTATACATCAAATTCCTTATATTAAGCAAACAGCACGATGTTTTACTTACGAACAGACAGTAGCACACTCCAACACTCAGACAAAATTTACAAACACAATATGTGTTTATTGAGTCCACCAGATAAGAGGCAGAAGGGATAACAAAACGTTATATTGATAGGTGCGTGAATTGGACCATATTGCTGTCCTGTCTGAGCATTCGAAATGTAACGAGTACTTTTGGGTATATATTTTTACTTAAGTACTTTACACCAATGACAGCAAGGCCCACAATAAAGAATTAAGCCATACAGTATTTGACTGGCTATTCCAATGGTGTAAACACGATAACGTTATATGTGACTCTGGTGTGGCTACTTCTCACATGAGCAAAGAAAAAACACTTACCGACATTGCTTCTCTTGGTTATTGTTATTTCACTGGCACTGTACTTTGATAACAAGATTATAGCACGGCTTTCAGACTGTACACTGATATTGTTGTCGTGAATGTGAAGCTGAGAAGTTGTAAAACTGCATAAAGGGTGAGATCATATAATGGGTGGGATCACATCTTAATGGGTGGGACATTGACTGCAAACGCACAATCAGCTGCCTTTTCTATTTTGATTGACAGTGGGAAGTCGCACTTCCGGAGCCACGACTGCTGTCAAGAGTGACATGTTGTTTGTCCAATCACTGGTCCAGTATAAATGGAAAAAGCAGTGACATATCCAAATATTTTTTTCAACTAACCATATCTCTTTACACAGCTGCCGGGCGGGATTTCCGCAATCGCTAATAACATGGCGAAGTCTTACGATTACTTGTTCAAATTACTGTTAATCGGCGATTCTGGCGTCGGAAAGACTTGTGTGTTGTTCAGATTTTCAGAAGATGCGTTTAACTCAACGTTTATCTCGACAATAGGTAAGTACATTTCGTAAGTTTTCTGGTTCGAAAAGTTATGCAGGAGGAGGGGTAGATAGCTCTCGACCCCAACTAGCAATATTGGTGGTGAGCGCCCATCCTGTCATGCTAACGCTAGCTAACTAGAGTTTGTTTGGTTAGCATTCAGTTCACCAGCCAGGAAACAATCGGCTTGTTACAGTACTCGCTTGACAATAAAAACAGCACTTCAGCATCCCCGGCATACCTCAACTTGAAATGTTCATGATATTTTTTTAGCTGGCGACGTCACCAGCTGACTCCTTAGCTATCTAGCTAACGTTAGCTGTCAGGTGAGTAAGTAGACTACAGTAACTACACAATAGATATATACAAAAGTATGTGGACACCATTTCAAATTAGTGGATTCCGCTATTTCAGCCACACCCGTTGCTGACAGGTGTATAAAATCGAGCACACAGCCTTGCAATATCCARAGACAAACATTGGCAGTAGAATGGCCTTACTGAAGACCTCAGTGACTTTCAACGTGGCACCGTCATAGGATGCCACCGTAACAAGTCAGTTTGTCAAATGTCTGCCCTGTTAGAGCTGCCATTTTCAACTATGTGCTGTTATTGTGAAGGGGAAACATCTATGAGCAACAACGTCTCAGCTATGAAGTAGTAGGCCACACAAGCTCAGCGCTTAAAAATCGTCTGTCCTTGGTTGCAACGCTCATTATTGCTATTGAGTTCCAAACTGCCATCACAATAACTGTTAGTTGGGCGCTTCATGAAATGTTTTTTTCATGGCCGAACTGCCATACACAAGCCTAAGATCACCATGCACAATGCCAAGCATTGGCTGGAGGGGTGTAAAGCTCGCCGTAATTGAACTCTGGAGCAGTGGAAAAGTGTTCTCTGGAGTGGTCAATCACACCATCTGGGTTTAGCGGATGCCAGGAGAACGCTACCTGCCTCAATGCATAGTGTCAATTGTAAAGGAATAATGGTCAGGGGCTGTTTTTCATGATTTGGGCTAGGCCCCTTATTTACAGAGAAGGGAAATCTTGACGCTACAGCGTACAAGGACATTGTAGACCATTATGTGCTTCCAACTTTGTGGCAACAGTTTGAGGTAGGCCCTTTACTGTTTTAGCATGACAATGCCCCTGTGCACAAACAGATGGTTTGTCGAGATCGGTGTGGAAGAACTTAACTGGCCTGCACAGAGCCCTGACCTTAACCCCATCGAACACCTTTGGGATGAATTCAAACTTCGACTGCGAGCCAGGCCTAATCGCCCAACATCAGTCCCCGGCCTCACTAATGCTCTTGTGGCTGAATGGAAGCAAGTCCCCGCAGCAATGTTCCAACATCTAGTGGAAAGCCTTCCCAGAAGAGTGGAGGCTGTTATAGCAGCAATGGGGGAACCAACTCCAATTAATGCCCATGATTTTAGAATGAGATGTTCGACGAGCAGGTGTCTATAYAAACAGAGTCGCACACTCCATGTATAAACTCCCAGTAATTGAGTGGAACAGACTAAAATGACATTTTCTTTAACTGCAAATCAGTTCAGTATATGCATTACCTGCCTTGTTGCTCGTGTTTTGATTTATTTTATGTTAATTTTAAAAGGTTTGGGTAAACCAGATGAGCATGTGTCCACATACTTTTGGTCATATTGTGTATTCTAGCTAGCTAATCTAGCAGTGACGTTCCTACACAGCAAGCAGTCCAATTTTAGCTGAGTTACATTACAAAAAGGTTAGCTCTGAGGTGAGGTCTCCCCTGAAGTTTTGCAGCAATTTACATTGAAATCGTTGACTTCCTGTGTGTGGCTTGCAACATCATCTAAAATAATGGGCCTCCCTAGCCAGACCCCAGTCACTCTGGACTTGGTGTCATGCAAATAAGTACTTGCTAGCTTCCGAGCAAATGTTGAATGCAGTCTGCTTTTGCCACCTGTGCATAAACAGTGCTGTACATCAACGTCAAATGGTTGTTTCAAAAATCCTTTGTCATTTGCAACTCCTAGACGACAGTAAAATGTACATCTATTTTAGGTGGGTAGAAGTGCAAGAATTGTCTCACTCTTGCTATTCCCCTTTGCCTTTTTAGGTATTGATTTCAAAATTAGAACAATAGAACTAGACGGGAAGAAGATCAAGCTACAGATATGGTAAGACAGCCCTTTGACTTCTTCACTGTGTCTTAAATTATGTATTAGAAAGAGCACCTTGGGAATGCTCACAATTGGCCTATAATTCAACAAGTGGGTTGATTCAGGGATAGGAATGAAAGGCTCTCATTGTGTTGTTCTCTACCAGGGACACAGCTGGCCAGGAGCGGTTTCGAACAATCACAACGGCATATTACAGAGGAGCCATGGTCAGTCGCCTTGCTTCACTATGTCACTCTCACAATGTCAGAAATGTACTAAGCATATGCCTAGCTAGCTAAGAACTTAGTTTGAATTTTAAGAAAATAATAATATTCAGAGACCTTCATGGCGATCAGTGCATCAACTAATAGATTCCGCACTAGTTTGAGCCTCTCCCTTTTATGGTTGTAAATGAAGCAGTACATACCTGAGATCATCCATGGGAGGTGGGTACAATCACCCTGGAATCCTGTTTAGGCCCTTTATAACAATTTGCTATCCTCCCAAGTGTACAGGTTTCTCAAGTTTAACAGGATGCTGATATCTGACGTGCTCTGTTAAAGTGGTTTTGTTTTTTCTTCCTCCCCAGGGCATCATGTTAGTCTTCGACATCACCAACGAGAAGTCATTTGAAAACATCAAGAACTGGATAAGGAATATAGAGGAGGTAGTCGTCAGAAATTGCAACATTTATATCTCTGTAGGAGAACAGAAGTCAGTGAAATTGAAGGCGTTGCATTGCTCTATAAATACTATGGATGACTTATCCTCTCTTCCTGTCCAGCATGCCTCTGCAGATGTGGAGAAGATGGTGCTGGGCAACAAGTGTGACGTCAATGACAAGCGACAGGTGTCCAAAGACAGAGGGGAGAAGGTGGGTGTTCACTGACCAGTAAATGAAAAGTATCATATCATAAACTAAATAACTGATAGTGTCTATACAGTAGATGTCGATTTCTGATTGTGATACTGTCCATGTAGCCACTCAAGGGCACCTGATCCACGCAAACTTACATTAAAACGCTGCACGTAAGCTCACGGGATCAGGTGGCTTTGCGAGGCAACATGGACAGTACAATCAGAAATCTACATGTTGACTGAGGTTTTTTGTGTGTGTCCCTCTTATCTCCTGTTGGCAGTTAGCGTTGGAGTACGGTATTAAGTTTATGGAGACCAGTGCAAAGGCCAACATCAACGTGGAGAATGTGAGTTGCAGTGGGGTAAAATTTGATAAGACTGCAATTAATATGATCAAAGTCTATTAAACCGAATGCCTGACTCGATTTAACATTATAGTAAAACCATGTGCAATTATGTGTTTAGCTGACTAAGATCAAGGAATGGTCATGAGAAGAGAATATCAAAGCAAGTATTATTTAATAACTTTGTTAAATGAATGGATTCATATTAGAGGTCTTCACGGGTCTAAAAACTTTTTTAAATATTGCGACACATTCCGAACGAACCCGAGGACAACTAGACCCATTCCGTATCGACCTGGTTGGCTCCAGACCCGGTCCGATCCGAGTGAGGAAGCAGCATAAAATAATTTTTATAAGCTACTTTATTAACCGGAGCTGATAAAACGTAAGAGGGAGAGAGAGGTGCTGCTTTAGCAGGTGGGGGAGGGGCCGAACTGTGAGCGAGTGACACGGGGAGGAAGAGATGGCAACCAACCAAGACGACTCGCACTATAGTAGACTAATGGCTGCCGTAGCTAACTTATTTATCGTCACATATTATTATGTAGTACCTGTCTTGACGGCATCAAACTGGGAGAAGCTAATTAAGCTCGCTAGCTAGGCTAATTGCAGTTTTTCATCCTACAGTTACAAATAACAACTCCATTCAGAATATTAAGTAGCAGCCTAGCTGTTTGCTCTTGGTCATTGTAGCCTATCCTCCTTTAACATTTTAATTACATCATTTTAATTACATCTTCCATTGATTAGATGTCTCCTAACTTTTGACATACACAGAGGCTCTATGACTAGCTCAATGCTGCTTTGATGGCTTATGATTGGCCAAAAACAAGCTACACGTGCTATGCTCCACTCTCGTGAAAAGCAAGAGTAGCAGCATAAATTATTAAAATGTCGTTCTCTCTCTACTGCAGCAGTTGCGTTCGGATCTGTACCAGGCCTTCCGGACAAGTCAGTTAAAATTACACACACCCGTGACTTTATTTAGAATTCTGGATCCAGACCCGCTCGAGTCCCGGTTTGGGTCTTGGGTATTCGGGTACAAATGGATCCGTGAAGACCTCTAATTCACACACAAGTCATAATATTAAGGTTAACTTACAAGACAAAGCATGAACAAAGAGATGCCTACTAGGCCAGAGTCTGAGGAAATATCATACAACCGTTATCCAATGGACTGCATGCAGGATAAGCGGGAGAACAACAGACCTTCATTTCAAACATCTGAAGGTGTAAAACCAACCACCATTGACCAATCATATGATACAAAGTTTACAGTAACCTGATCACCCATAGGGCGTCACAGCATCTAAAGGCTTGTGTGAGGGATGAGACCAATGTAAATAAGGCAGAATTCCTGAAGACAAACCCCTATTCATCTATAGTCATTTAAAGTTCACCCTGTACAAATGCAAGTTACCACAGAGATCATACATCCATATAGACTGCTTAATTTGCCATGCAGCCCCAGGTGACAGCGAGCACATCGTTTAGGGCCGAGCCTACAGAGTTGACTCATTCCAAGCAGTTCTAAAAACAATGGGAGTACAGTGATGTTAGTGAAAGACAATGCACATTGTTTTGTCTCTTTGATTTGATCTCTATTTGCCCTGTTTTTCCCCCTGACATTTTCAGGCATTTATGACCCTTGCCAGAGACATCAAGGCGAAAATGGACAAGAAACTGGTAAGTATGTGTAGTATGTGCACATCTATTTTAGAGGGGCTATAATGTGTGTGCCCTTTGACTTACACTGAGTGTATGTGTGTTCCAGGAGGGCAACAGTCCTCAGGGCAGCAGTCAGGGGGTGAAGATCACAGAGCAGCCCAAGAAGAGCAGTTTCTTCCGCTGCACCCTCCTGTGAGGACCACGGCCTTAACATTGTCCACAGCTGGACAGAACTGGACTGAGCTTGCTCAGAGCTCTCCTCTCTTTCGCCCTGTTCTCATTCCCCATATCCCAGGCCTCTGGGCTTTGAGCTTTTTTTCTGATTCACCATGTGTCCCCCAGTTTAAAAACGGAAGTATTCATTGGTCAGGTGGATCAATCAGGGCTGTTGGATGGAGATCTCTATACCAGGCACTCCTCATGCTCTTATATCGTCTCTCATAATTACACTTAGGCTTCTGCTCCCCCTCTCCTCTCTTTGTCTTATGCAACTGGTATTGTTACAGGTACTTCATGTTGCTATGTGGTTGCACTGCTGCCAAAGTTGATCCTTAGTGAGGTTTTTTTTTATCAACGTGAATGAACCTTATCCTTAAAAGCAGTGGCTTATTTCCATGATAAGACTAGTTAACCATCATATATACATCTGATGTCTTCTGTCAGATAGTTGCCTTCTGTGTCATCTAGCTACTACTATGGAGATCTATGCGTCCCTGTTTCTTCCTTTCTCAAATGATAGTGATCCTCTCTATTCTACCTTGACATTACTCATTTGCCATCCAACAAATAGCATCCAAGAAAGACACTTATTTTCTTAAGTAAATACCAAGAAAAATTCTGAAGTCTTACCATGTTAATAGTGAAGACGTGTGAGGACAGTGGGAAGGTAGGCCCCTAAATGGCAGGCAATCCAAGATGATTAGGCAGCCAGTACGTTGTAATAAACTTTAGTGAACTGTTAACAGAAAAGATGCATAATTGGAGCAGATCAGCATTGTACATGAGGAAGCACAACTGCAATGCGTTTTGACGCCGACTGTAGAAGTTAAAACGCGTTGCAGTTGTGCTTCCTCATGTACAATGCTGATCTGCTCCAATATGTATATTTTCTGTTAACAGTTCACTAAAATGTATTGCAACGTACTGGCTGCCTAATCATCTTTTTTTCTTCTTCAATAGTGGACATTCCATCTTAGACATTCCAAAAAAAAAAAAAAAAGACCTGTGTTCATCATTTTACATGTACTCTATCATTATGCAGTTCCAATTTGTTTTCTGCGCAAGGTTTATTAACCATATTTGAGTGGTAAAACAATTCTGTGCCGATATCTGCACATTTTGATTGCACTTTAGTAATGAAATTGCCTTCACTGCTTAAAATTTGCAAAAGCATGTCTTATTCTGTTCCCTTGTATAGAAATATGTCAGTGTTCTTTAGAACTATTACATTCTGGAACTTCCAGTGGCTGTCAGTTGAAATCTGTTTCACAGTAACATCAGTCTAGTTAGATCACAATTCATTTCCTAACAATTGAGTTGCATAAATTGCCCACATCTTTGGTTTTGGCATTCAAAATGTGTTTTAATATTAAACCACTCCACAAAATGTTTTATTTGCTCCAATTATGAATATTGCGTGTGATGTGGAGACCACTGAAATGGAGAGAATTTTTTGGGTGGTAATAATCACTTTGTCATGGATTATTATGTCTTAGGCAACCTTTTCAAATGCCAACCTCAGCCTATTCCTTATTTGTTTACTGGTTGTTAAATTGGGATACTGTAATACCATTCGGGTTTAGTTTTGTGTGGCCTTTGTGACTTTTTCGTAGCCTGTTTTAATGCTGTTGTCAGTATTGTGGCAGAAAATTAGTGACAATGGCGCAAATATTAGTCTGCCTTAGTTGTTTTGTAGGCCTATAGTCCATTCCAATTAAAGTACATGTTATGGTTATAGGAACTTAATTGAATAACGTCAACCTACTGTATTGAGAATATTTGAAATACAATATGCAATGACAGTCCATTTCACTAGAGAACCACTCCTGCAGCTTTGTTAGTCGAGGATAGTCGCTAACGTTATGTTTTCCTAATACTTTCTGCTTTAAAACTGAAGAGGCCCACATTTTGGTGTTGATAATTACTATTCATGTGCCAGTATTAAGACAATCTAATTCTGGGTGTTTTGGGTTTGATTTAATGTTGCAGTTTTACATTGGCATCAGTACTTTATCTAAGCACTAGGGGGCAATGTAGTGACATGGCAATGGACTAAAATGTCACTAGCAACGAGTCAGAGGACATGTAGTCAGTATTTTCAGTGCAACAACAAAACATCCAAATATGAAAGTGCCCTTGTAGAAACCCTTGCCAGAGTTGAAATATTCTACCAGTCCTGATCCTCAAGACTTAATCATAGTCTCAGTGATTTTTTTTTTGTCCGCTATAGGGTGACAATGTTAAATGGATGCCTGGAGGAAAGTAGCTTTGCTTATTGGATTTTGCGTTTCGATTTCGTTCTCGTTCCTTGCTTGTCCTTCCCTCTGAATTTGCCACTGTCCATGACAACAAGCGTGTCTTATTTTCACCTAATACTTAATATCATGGTCTTTGCAACTATGCATCAGTTTGCACATTTGCCTTCAAGAGCTTTTCTTTGAGATTAGACATGTGCAAAGGATAATTATTGCATTGCTTTCTGTTCTCTTTATACTTTGGCACTCCCATCATTCCATTCAATCCGTCTTAATGTGGAACTTGCATTCCATTTGTCAACACAAACATTTATAGGAAATTGAGCACATATTAAATCGCAGCAAAAGGAAATTACTTCCCCCTGAATTTGCACAGCTCTTATCTCTACTTGTGACCAAGTACATTGTATTTAGAAACTGAAATATATATATATTATTTTGCGGATGAGCTTTTTATGTCCTCTCTTGTGTAGAACATCACGTGTGGCACAGTCAGTTTGCTGAGCCGCTGTGTATGTTCGGGACCTTGTATAGGTCTGGCAAATGTTTATTCAGAATAGCAATTATGAAGGTTTCGTTTCCTTTTGGTGGAACTATTTGTACATCTTTTTCAGTTCATAAATCAGTCCATCATTCCATGTTCAAGACCATTTGGATTTCATAGATAACTATGGAAAATGCGGAGAAATAGCATTTAGAAAACAATTGTAAATAAGACAGATCTAAAATGATTGTACTGTACTTTCATAAATATTACTGAATTGATCTACACCTTTGTAGATGTGTACTTTTGATGATTTATTAAAATGATTATTTTAAAACTTGCTGCAGTTTCTCAATTTACTTACAACTTATTAGGCTACCATCAATTGTTGTGCCAATGAATTCCTTCCTATAATATTAAGGGTAACGTTATCGATGCAGAAATGTCAGATATTTATATCCCAAGATCCGACCATAACGAAACTGTCGTTTATTTTTCTTACTTTCGATTGCACCTGTGCTGTATATCTTATCAATCGTATATATTTAAGAGGACTACTCCTATATAATTAAAAACATTTTTTTTTTAAATGAGCTTGATAAAGCTGTAATTGGTATTGAGGCTAGGCAAGGCTATTTACGACGATAGACCTAACGTTACCTGTTTCACGCATGGGAAAAATATCTCCACCCTTTTCCCTCACAGGAACTAACTTGTAAAGGTGTGTGAACAAAGCAGAGCTTCAGTTACGCGTTGCTCCTCATGAGGTAAATTGCTTTATTGAAAAGCCGACTAAAATTGTAACTAGCCACAACAGGTGCGTAGACAATTTTAATGTTCGTTTTATTTGTGGGTTTGGACAACTTTTCTTATGATGTACATTTTCAAAGAAGAGTATTTGTTTTGTTAGACAATGTGGTATGCAGATGTAGTAGGCCTAATTACTCGGGTATTACTATAGTTATAGTATTGTATTCATTTGGATGCATTTTTTGTATTTGGTTTTACCCACTTGTCTAAATAATAATTGATTATTAAGAGCAGAGTAAAAAAAAAAAAAATTGCATTGAGGCTAACAGTGTGGCATGTAAGTGAAGCTATTTCACTTTGTGTTAACGGTCTCAGTTTAAATGTAGTTGAAGATATACATACTACTAATCCAAGGTTTATTAGTGCTACTAAATATTTGGCAGCATAAATGTCTTTGTTGCCCTAATGTAAATGAGTGTATCAACCAGCCAGCTGAATGGTCTTCCTCTGAATTCAGAAACTGAAAATTATAGAGGAACAATCAGAGCAATAGCGAAGTGCTCTTTGAAATTGGGGTGCTTACATTTTTTACCTTCTTCTTACAGTTTATAACTGGACATCAAATCTGTAATTTATACCAAATATGTTTACTGTCCTTTTTTTCAAAAAATTGTTGACATGTCAAACTGGCAATGGAATAACATTAGAGAATGAGGGGTGTTTCCTGACATCATTCTTTACTGTATGTTACCAGGACACACCTGGGGGGGTATGGATGGAACACAGACTCAGGGAAGACATGACACCCTTTCCTGGTTCACTGAGTTCCAACTGGACTGTGTCATCAGGAATGGGGTAGTTCCAGAATGGTTCCATGGCATTATTTCCAGGAAGTAAGATCTCAAATTGTGTGTCTGTTTCTTTTCCCTGATAAACAACATAGATGAGACCAATGTGTGGCTTGTGGTGAAGGATATACTGTATGCTTTGACTGTTATTGTCTTACAGTAGGGCACTAAGTTTGTTCTAACATCGTAGTGTTTATTCACCGCAGGGTTGCTGAGGAAATGCTCCTGTCCAATCCCACAGGCTACTTCCTGATCCGTGTCAGTGAAAGCAGGATAGGATACACACTCTCCTATCGGTAAGCCTCTGTGCTTTGTACATGAGATAGACAACTCCAGGTGAGGCCTCATTAGATTGGTTGTTTGTTCAGCTGATGACAATAAGCATATTGGTTGTGTTCTGTTTCCATAGCTTTTATCCTATGCTACGTCAATGCCACATACTACCCACTCTGAAACGCCATGTTCTATTCAACAGTGTAGTTCAAAGTCCATCTGCACTTCCTTATCAAAATAAATTCTCTGTACATCTAGTGCCACTGATCGGTGCAGGCACTTCATGATCGATGTGCTGAAGGACAATCACTACATTATTGTAGGAGAGGACATGCATCACAGCTCACTGCAAGACCTGGTGAACTTTCACCGCAGGGGGCCTATCATGCCTTTCAATGAGCTGCTGACTGTAGCTTGTGGACAGGTGAGGAATTATACTTGATTCAGTAAACTACAAAATACCGTATTGTTTATTTTGTATACACACCAGTACGCTATAGGCTTGAATTGAGTTGGTTTGATATAGCATAAACACACAGAGGTCCGGGTACGGTACACTGTGCTGCATTTCTATACACTGTTGTGGATACATTAGTGAATTGACGTGTGTTTGACTCAACATTCTTCCCTTTCATCTACTTCTTGTTGTAGGTATCAAAGGACAAGACTGATTATGCAGAACTGTTATTCCCCAAAAGACCAGCCATGAACCCTAATCATGGTGTGTTGCCAAATAACCCCCCACACATGAACAGTAGTACTCATCTGAAAGTAGCTGAGGACATTCCACCTGCCCTCCCACATCGTCCCAGCACACTGTGTGACCCTGCCGGCCCAACTCCAAACACTAGCAAACCACCTGTATCTCCAAACACCCCTTCTCCCAGACTCTACCCCTGCCTGGAGACTGAGTTAAACACACTGAGCTTCCAAACCCCAAGCATGGTAAAGACGCTGAACTATCATAGTGTTTACAGTATGTGTTTGTTGGGGGATAGGGCTAAATCTTTATTTTCATACTTTGAATGGTGAGATAATGCTATTGCAAATGTGTTGTAGGCCTACATTGCCATAATATTGAGGTTACCTAACTTTGGGTCTAAAAAAACTACATACCTACATATTTCTCTGTAGGTTAAGCAAACTAAGGTTAGACTGTACTCTTATATGGAATCTATTATTTTCATTCCAGGTAGGTCATACTGCTAAACCAGTGCCATTGCCCAGGAAGATGCATGTAGTCACCACGGCCCAGCCGGACCAACCTCCTGAATTACCTGCCAGAGGCCCTGCTCTACCACAGAGAAAGGACAAGGACCAGAGCAGCACAACATCTAAAGGTCCCACAGAACCCAGGACTGTGGGTACAGGCAGACCACAGACCCGACCAAACACACACCACCAGGACCCAAACTCCAACCAACAGAAGAATCAAGATGTAAAGTCAGTGGTCAGCAACCTGACCTACTTCAAGAGGAAGTTCCATAAGAAGAGAAGTGCCTCTCAGGAGCACATGTATGCAGAGGTTAGTGTGGAGGATGAGCAGGGGCAAGACCAAGCGAAACTCACAGCCCTGGAGGCTAGAGATAGGGATATTGATACAGCTGCTGATAACGAGTATCAGATGCTACCAGGAGAGATTGACAATGGCCTTCCACCCATCACTGCTGTCACTGCTGTTAGACCCACGGACAGTGGGTTACCGCCAGAGTATCGGACCCCTCCTCCTTTTGCCCCTGGATACTAATGTCCACTTCTCTACCCTCAGGATGGCTGGGTGGCCAAACGGACACATTAATTTTGAGAAGGCACTGATGAGTTAAAGTTAGTCTGAAGATTTTATTATTTAACTGGATATATCTAGAATCTCTTTTACAACGTTGAGAACTATTTCTGTTTGCAACCAGCTCTGGTTAGTGGTTAGACAATGTCCAATGCTTTTACAGTGCTATGTATGGTCAACTATTTCATATCAAATGTGAAAATACATTTGGTGTGAGGAATTATGTTAGACATCTATGTATTATTTTCATTAAAATACAATCATGGCAAATACCTGTTTCAATTGTCCATCCAGTTATGTGATACAACTTTGTTTCTGCAAGAGATGGCAGTCAAATGCTGATCTGTTATCAACAATGTAATAGGGAAGTGTGCTCTCAGAGATAGGTGCTGGTCTAACTGGTTTGACCAGATGAATGTGAGTGAGTCAATCAATCAGGTGAGTGAGTCAATCTACACACAATATTCCATAATGACAAAGCAAAAACAGGTTTTTAGACATTTTTGCAAATATATTAAAATGAAAAACTATCACATTTACATACTGTAAGTATTTAGACCCTTTACTCAGTACTTTGTTCATGCACCTTTTGGCAGCGTTTACAGCCTCGAGTCTAATTGGGTATGACGCTTCAAGCTTGGCACACTTGTATTTAGGGAGTTTCTCCAATTCTTTTCTGCAGATCCTCTCAAGCTCTGCCAGGTTGGATGGGGAGTGTCGCTGCACAGCTATTTTCAGGTCTCTCCAGAGATGTTCAATCGGGTTCAAGTCCGGATTCTGGCTGGGCTACTCAAGGACATTGAGACTTGTCCTGAAGCCACTCCTGTGTTGTCTTTGCTGTGTGCTTAGGGTCATTGTCCTTTTGGAAGGGATCCTTCACCCCAGTCTGATGTCCTGAGTGCTCCGGAGCAGGTTTTCATCAAGGATCTCTCTGTACTTTTTTGTTTGTTGTAAAATTCTTCTGTCCTCGGTTGAAACACTCACTTCCAAGTTCCAAACTGCCTCTGGAAGCAATTCAGCACAATAACTGTTCGTCGGGAGCTTCATTGAATGGGTTTCCATGGCCGAGCAGCCGACATAAGCCTAAGATCACCATGCGCAATGCTAAGCATCGGCTGGAGTGGTGTAAAGCTCGCCGCCATTGGACTCTGGAGCAGTGGAAACGCATTCTCTGGAGTAATATTTCACGCTTCACCATATTGCAGTCCGATGGACGAATCTGGGTTTGGCAGATGCCAGGAGAACGCTATCTGCCCCAATGCATAGTGCCAAGTGTCACATTTGTGACTGTGTTTTTCATGGATTGGGCTAGGAAATCTTAACGCTACAGCATACAATGACATTCTAGATGATTCTGTGCTTCCAACATTGTGGCAACAGTTTGGGGAAGGCCCTTACCTATTTCAGCCTGACAATGCCTCTGTGCACAAAGCGAGGTCCATACAGAAATGGTTTGTCGAGATCGGTGTGGAAGAACTTGACTGGCCTGCACAGAGCCCTGACCTCAACCCCATCTAACACATTTGTGATGAATTGGAATGTAAACTGTGAGCCAGGCCTAATCACCCAACATCAGTGCCTGACATCAATATGGCTCTTGTGGCTGGAGGGCAAAATTGCGTCGACTTTGGATCTGTTGGAGCGGTATGCAAATTGGAGTGTGTCCAGGGTTTCTGGGATGGACCACTTCCGTATTGAGCTCGTCACTGGTACTTCCTGTTTCAGTTTTTGCTTGTAAGCAGGAATCTGGAGGATAGAGTTATGGTCAGATTTGCCAAATGGAAGGCGAGGGAGAGCTTTGTGCGCGTCTCTGTATGTGGAGTAATACTGGTAGAAATGAGGTAAAACGGATTTTAGTTTTCCTGCATTAAAGTGCCCGGACACTAAGAGCGCCGCATCTGGAGGAGCATTTTCTTGTTTGCTTATGACCTTAAACAGCTCGCTGAGTGCGGCCTTAGTACCAGAATCGGTATGTGGTGGTAAATAGACAGCCATGAAGAAGATAGATGAAAACTCTCTTGATAAATAGTGTGGTTTACAGTTTGTCATGAGGTACTAACAGGCGAGCAAACCTTGAGACTTCCTTAATATTAGAGCACACCAGCTGTTGTTGATAAAGAAATATAGATCACCCCCCAATCTTACCGGAGGCTGCTGTTCTGTCTTGTTGATGCACGAAAAACCCAGCTAACTGTATATTATCCATGTCCTTGTTCAGCCAGGACTCAGAGAAATATAGGAAATTACAGTTTTTAATATCCCGTTGATAGGATAGTCTCGAACGAAGTTCATCCAGTTTATTCTCCAGTGATTGCACGTTCACCAGTGGAACGGAGGGTAGAGGCGGATTATCCATTCGCCGATGCAGTCTCGCCAGGCATCCGGCTCCTCGACCCCTGGAGCGGCATCTCCTCTTCTTACGAATGACGGGGTTTTTGGCCTGGTCCGGGAAGAACATTATATCCTTTCCGTACGACTCATTAAAGAAAACATCCTCGTCCAGATCGAGGTGAGAAATCGCTGTTCTGATGTCCAAAAGCTGTTTTCGGTCATAGGAAACGATGGCAGAAACATTATGTACAAAAAAAGATACATCTTCCCAATCTCTCCTCCTGGTGGGCAGCAATATACTTCACTCTAGTCCACCTCATTGTATTACAGTGAAATGCCCTTTAAAAGGTATTTCAGCGATAATTCAGGAAATGCTCATCAAGCATGGAACAGAAAACAATCATCATACACCTCATAGTGTACACTTTCCTATGCAACGGATGGACACATCCTCCCCATCTCTCCCTCTACCAGCTGACACTGAAACATGAGTGAGTGAGGTATCGTTGCCCACCTAGATAAGAAGGAGAGACAGGGAATATGTGTCTATCCTCGGCGTAGGATGGACCCATCTCTCCCTTGTGCGTCTGATGAATACTTGGGTTTTCTTGTGGTGGTGTCTGCTGGGGCCTAGGTCTTGCAAGGTCTTGAGGAATCTGGTGGGCTAGAGATGGACAAGAGCAAATAGACTGTTAGATTAAGAAAAGTGTGGACTGTCAAAACAATTAATGGGAGATAGGAAAGGAAATAAGGAAAGGATGTTGCTGAACACGTCTACGTTAATGTGGATGATGCCATTATTATGGATAATCATGAATAAATTGTGAAAGATAAAAAGTGAGAAAGTTACAGAGGGACAAAGATCATACCCCCCACAAAAATGCTAATCTCCCCTGTTATTGGTAATGGTGATGGAGGTCAGCATGTTTTGTTGTAGCCTCTGTAACCTTCTCACTCATCATTATTCCGGATTTTTCTTAATCATGGCATTATAATATACTGCCCTAACAAGCAAAAAGGCAGTAACTGCTCATTTGGTCGGAAATTAGTTAATGTCATTTTTGCTACATTAAATACATGCTTAATCATGTGGACAAGTATCCTGCCTCTATTGTAGTGTGTTTTGGAGAAAGTGGGGTTCATGTTAGTAGTAACTGCATAAAGTTACTGTAAAACCAAGGTAAATAAAAGTAATTTTTCTCAGTTTCACACTATGAGCAGTTACTGCCTTTTTGCTTGGTAGGCAGTTACTGCCTTTTTGCTTGGTAGGCAGTATAGTTCAGAAACATCTTACTGTATCTACTTACATAGACAGAAAATTATTCCAGTCATCATTCACCATTCAGTTTCTATTGGGAAAAACATAGCCCAAAACAAACTGCAAGAGTCACTGTAGAGTCACACGCTTGATATAGTCATTGCAAGCTAGGAATATGGGACCAAATACTAATCTTTAGACTACTTTAATACACTTTGGGTGAATTGGTCCAAATACATGTGACTTCTTCAAATTGGGGTACTAGATATATAAAGTGCTTTAATTTCTAAACGATAAAAACAGATATGTATGAAAATACCCATATGAAACATGCTGTGAGTATAGAGCCAAATATTATTATTACATTTGTGTTAGCTTCACTGTACAAATACATACAAGGGGAGTGTCTGTGGTAGGGAGATTAACGACAGTCAATAGTATTAATGTTAGTTTTAGTGCGAGGCCAGTGTATTTAGTGACAGGCCATGCTGTCCTTCAACTACACTGATATGAAAAACCTGCACAGAAAAGGAGACCAATCAGAAAAGGAGACAAAAATGGGGTCCCCTCGGGGGTGCGTGCTTAGTTCCCTCCTGTACTCCCTGTTCACCCACGACTGCGTGGCCGTGCACGACACCAACGCCATTATTAACTTTTCCGACAACACGGCGGTGGTAGGCCTGATCACCTACGATGATGATTCAGTCTATAGGGAGGAGGTTAGAGACCTGGCAGTGTTGTGTCAGGACAGCAACCTCCCCCTCAACGTGGGCAAGACAAAGGAGCTGATCGTAGACCACAGGAAACATCAACAGGGCTGTAGTGGAGCGGGTCGAGAGCTTCAAGTTCTGTTGTGTCCACATCACTAAGGACCTATCATGGTCCAAACACACCAACACAGTCGTGAAGAGGGCACGACAACACCTCTTCCCCCTCAGGGGGCTGAAAAGATTTGGCATGGCCCTCAGATCCTCAAAAAGTTCTACATCTGCACCATTGAGAGTATCTTGACTGGCTGCATCAACGCTTGGTATGGCAAGTGCTCTGCACCCGACCGCAAGGCGCTACAGAGGGTAGTGCGTACGGCCCAGTACATCATTGGGGCCAAGCTCCCTGCCATCCAGTAACTCTATACCAGGCGGTGTCAGAGGAAGGCCCTCAAGATTGTCAAAGACTACAGCCACCCAAGTCACAGACTGTCGTCTCTGCTACCACACAGCAAGCGGTACTAGAGCACCAAGTCTGGGACCAAAAGGCTCCTGAACAGCTTCTACCCCCAAGCCATAAGACTGCTAAATAGTTAGCCAATACATACTGGGTGAGTGTATGTGTTAGGGAGATTTAGCCACAGTCAATAGTATTCATGTTAGTTTTAGTGAGAGGCCAATGTTTTAGTGACTGTCCTTCAACTACAGTGATATGAAAAACCTAGACAGGTTAAGGCAAAATTACCTGAGAAAAATCTTAAAAGGAGACGATGATGATGTTGAGATGCAGCCAGGGTAGCAGTGCAAGTAAGTACATCGGGAGAAGTTGGTCTAATGGAAAAGGTCAGTCTGTGATTGAAGTGGTTGTCTCTGATTCAGTGGCAGACATTCAAACAATGAGACT
The DNA here is from genome assembly GCF_002910315.2 of Salvelinus sp. IW2-2015. NCBI lineage: Eukaryota > Metazoa > Chordata > Actinopteri > Salmoniformes > Salmonidae > Salvelinus > Salvelinus sp. IW2-2015. The sequence continues at coordinate 11,697,099 of NC_036856.1, forward strand.
ATTGTTCTGTAGAGCAGACATAACATTGTGTGATTTCTCTATGCTACAGACCTTGGCGACCCATACAGATAGTTACAATCACTACTGTACATGTTGGGGGCCTTTTCATCACAAGCTGTAAAGAAGCAGCTATCCAGGTAGCCTGTTACATCATCTGATAGCTAGCTAACGCTATCGCTGTACCAAAGATACTAAAGGATGGATTGAAATGTACAGAATTGGTACCTGGAGGAAAATGGTTGGAGGGTCATGCTTTTTCAATTTCAGTCAAGGGGAGAGTTTTGTTTTTTATCATGTCATTGTGTTTCAGAATGAGCTGCTTGTTAGGCTATACAGTATATCGATGTGTTGCCTATGCCGACCCTCATCTCTGATTCTCAGCTGGGTGCACAATATCAAGTTCACCTATAGGCTATTTAGTGTGGTCTCAATCTATAGGCTACGAACTGCATGCTCGAAGAAACACAAAGTTACAGTATATTTCTAAAATAGCTGCTGGGATGGTGTAAATAAAACTAGGATATATTATACACGGCAATGGATATTCCAACCCTGAGCCCCGGCCTTGCTGATCAAAACCTTTTTTCTGTGCTGCCTAACCAATGCTGTGCTGTGTAGGCCTTCATGGGCAGTTCAGGAAGAGAATCAAAGGTTTCTTCCCAAATGTTTGTTTTGTTTGGGCCTAGTCCAAAAAATGCAATAACTTGCAGGCGGATTAACCTATAGCATATGTTCTGTTCAGTTTGAGAAGGAAAGCACGAAGACGAGGAGGACCGGAGGTCAACTTTGATAGTTTGATACAACTATAATTGATTTGAATAAAAACTGTTTCTTACCCATGATGTATTTATCAGAGATATTGACCTCAAAATAAGCCAGATTCAAGTAACTTACATTGTGTTGCTGAAACATGAAACAGCAGCTGAGGCACAATCGGAAATGGACAGCTCATGGTGCTGAAAGTAGGCAAATTCAAGTAGGCATAATTAATTTCAACGTCTTCATTTGAATTATTACTAGACGGCTTTGTGTTGGAGTCTATTCCTTACTATTTAAGAAATAACAGGTAGGCCTACCTGTTTAACAGAAAAATGTTTGCCCATGCTACAGATGGCTGTTTTGGTCCGCTATTACAGGACTAATACAGGCCCAGAGTACTACTTTTGGGGGAAAAGTAGTATTTAAAAAAAAATAATAGAGTTTCTCAGGGGGTGCTTTATGCCCACCCACCCTAAAAAGCCTACCTCTGTGTCAGTGACTGTTAAGTTAAAACAGGACAAACTGATGAGAGAGTGTGCCATAGGCCTACCTTTTATTATAGAAAATGGCAAAAAGCACAGGCCTACCCCTTGTTAGATTTTGAGGAAAATAAAACTGATCCGATTTATATAAATTGATCTATGACAGCTCTTTGGTCCGTGGTGGTTTATGCTACAAACAAGCTGTAAAATACCCGGGAAAGACGTAACTCTGATGCACATGGGGATATCATTGTTTAGTTTCTTTGAGATTTAGAGGCTGGGCTACAACCTTATATAGCCGAGGAGACCAAAAAATAACTTTGCATTGGAAGTAATCTAATTCTGTCACTATTAATTGATTAAGCTATTCACTTTCTGTGCAATAGAAGACGTTAAAACCCAGACAGCTGTTAGGGAAACACTTGTGACCTTCTCTAGTTGGGTTAAGCCACAGAAGAAGGGTAGCCAGCAGTTAAAGCTAACATTTTTCAGCATCGGTAGTCCTACCCTGTCTGGGGAGGAAAGGTAGGCCTAACTTTTGAAAGTACCATGCTAATGGCGTCTCAGATTTCATTGCAAACAAGACACACTGATTTGGCATTGGAGAAATATGATAAGATGAACACACAGGTATATATCTCTCTATCTCAGGATAAGAACTCAGGATAAGACCCAGATGCAGACAGCTAGAGTCACATATGTTTATTGACTCAAACAGGGGCAGTCAAAAGACAGGTCAAAGGCAGGCAGAGGTCCATATTCCAGGGCAGAGTCAGGCAGGTACAGAACGGCAGGCAGGCTCAGGGTCAGGGAAGGCAGAATGGTCAGAACCGGGGAAACTAGGGAACAGAACTTGAGAAAGCAGGGAGACGGGAAAACACGCTGGTAAGACCTGACAAGACAAACTGGCAATAGACAAACAGAGAACACAGGCATAAATACACTGGGGATAATGAGGAAGATGGGCGATACCTGGAGGGGGGTGGAGACAAGCACAAAGACAGGTGAAACAGATCAGGGTGTGACACTCTGTCCATTTTTAGCCTGTAGTTTCAGTAGTTTGTGTGGTATTAAAAAAGGCTCTGCTACTATGTAAAATTATGTAGAATTGTTTATAGAAGTGTTTTTTTAAATAATTTTTTTTCCTCAGACCTGCAAATATGATGATAGATTCCACCCCTATTTTTGTCCACGTGGTCTGTGAACCCACAACCTTCTGGCTGACAGCCCTCTGTGCTATCAAAATTCCTGCGTTGCCTTGTAATGCTTACAGGATGAAGAACAGTTTCTAAAGCTGCATTAAATTGCCGTTTCCAAAACAGTTTCTAAAAGCTCAGGTCTGTCCAAGTAGATAGAATAAACGGTAGGCATGTTCTCTGCTATCCACTTTGTTATAATTATTATTTTCGGTATAGGGGAGGGTCACTTGTTTTTTTTTTCAAGCGTTTAGGGAGTGTTTAGTTAAAATATATTTTACTGAAGGAAGGGACATCCATTTTCATTTTAGAGAGTCCGATTTTCTCCATGTAGCCCTTATTATAAATAACGTTGACTCCCTGTGTATATCGGTGTATATCATGGCCAATGGTTTTCCGATGGAAAACGGCAACGTTAGCAAGGTGAAAACGGCCCATTTTTAGTTTTTTCAAATGTGAAAAATGCCTTGATTTTTGTTGTCTCATCTTTGGCAGATGAACAAAACAAATTGTATTTTTGTTGATATTTAGTTTTTAGTTTTTCCTTTTTGTCAAAAAATAAAACAATTTAGAAATGGTTTGTTTTTGTTCTCTTGTTTTTTGCATATAAAAAACGATTTGATATTTAGATTTTCAGAAGTGGGTGGGGTTAAATGTGGAATGTCTGTTATTGCTCAAATGCACAGCCAACACTTCCTGTCCCTTCAAAATAAGAGTTCAGCCTTCTAATTTATTTAATCTACTATCTATAAATTAATCTATGATTAATTCATTATTAATCTGTTATTAATTAATATACTGTAACGTTAATAGTAGACTTGCTACATGCTATCAGTGTTAGTAAGGGTTTGTGTGTCTGTGCTAACCATCATACACAGCCTATAGGCTATTATGTGATGATGCGTTAGCTTGATTGCTACTTCAATTGAGTGTGTGTGTCTGGGTTTGTGTGTGTGTGTTTGTGTGTGTGTGTAGGGGCTGCCGAGATGCAGCTGTGTATGAAGTCTCTCTGGTGACAGTGTTCTAGGTGTTGGTCGAGAGTTGGGAGAGTTCAACGTGACTGTGGAAAGGGCCAGAGCGGGGAGCACCCCTTATACTGCATGCACACAGCCATGGAGCTGTCAACAACACTCCTTGTGGTACAGCCATTACTAGTAAGACGGGGAGAAATAATGGAGGAGGGAGGAGACATGTGTTTGTGTGTGTAGGAGGTGGGGAGGCAGACCGTGTCGTACCCTCTGTCCTCTCATGAAGGGGCTAGTGTGTGAGGGCTCTAACCTGCTACTCTCCCTCTGCTCCCTCTGAGGAAGTATGTCACGGAAGACATGACCTTCCTCTCCTTTTGTGTGTTGTGTGTCACTCTGTTGGTGGACATCCCAACAAAGTGGCAGTGTTGGCACAGCTACTTCCTACATGATGAATAGGAGGTCATCACTTGTACTTAATATACCATCTATCAATCAAGTATATATTTTTTTATATCAGCAGTTGTCACAAAGTGCTTTTACAGTAACCCGGCCTACACCAGAGAAACCCGGGACATACAAGGCACTACTGCTCCTGCCATATCTATCTTCCTGTTTGATGTCATATCCTGTTCCTGTTTAAGCCAGCCGAGTGCAGGTGGGCTCTCCTCTCAACATGAGCTTCCTGCTGCTCTCGCCCCAAATACACACACAGTATCATGCTATACAGCACTTTCAATAAATCAATTAATCAATATTATTTTATGACGCCCTACTTTAGTGGCCAGATTGTTTTTCAGTTCATGGTGTGCATATGTATGTCAGACTGATGAATAATCAGACAGGATAGAGTACACAAAAAGACATTCATGAATATGTTCATAGATGGGTCAAATGATAAATAAATAGGATACACACACCTCAAAACCGATGGCCAGATTACTTGTCATAGATGATAAATTAAAGTATGTGGCACAGCTGTTTACAGATTCAACACATCAGCTATTGTTTATTTATTTTGGATGTTGAAAGTAAAAGATTACAAAGAAGACACTGCATGAAATTTAGCCAAACAGGTTTAGAATAATTCTTCATGTATTTCGTTGGGTATAGTTGGCTGGTTGTTTTTGTGGGGAGGGAGTGACGATCAAGTGACAGCGTCGCGAGTGAGCGAAGCACAATGTTGCCTTCAATCAACTCTTGTTTTCTTGCCTGACAGACTAACTACAGTTTGCCAATGTTAGCTGATTAGTTACGAAGCTAGGACAGTTTCCACATGAATAACATCGGTAGAAACAGGACAAAACAAGTAACTTTAACTTGTTAGCTGGCTATGTAAACAAATATCACTGCGCGGGAATCTACTCTAACACGACAGCTAAACTGTCAAATAATAGGAAAACGGGGCAATGTAAAGACTATGAATATCTGTATCTAGCAAACATGACAAACCATAATATAACATTTCGGTGGCTAGTTAGCTGGTTGTCTGTATGGCTAGCTAGTAAAAGTGACAGCTGAGCTTGACGCTTCGCAAACGCAGTTCAGTTTACTGCCACACAACTTTTATTTTTTGACAGACTAACTAGCTAACGTAAACTCACTCACTTTAGTACATCGCCTTGGTCCGTACAATTGACCTTATTTTAGCGCCCCCAAAACGTAATACTTCCAGATCAACTGTAATGTCAATACCATTGTAAAGCACATTTTCTCCCCTTTCCAACAGAATCAATTACATGACCCCACGCTGCCCGTTTCTGCATGATTCAAGAAGGCAATGAGCCCCGTTGGGTCTTTTTAAAAATGGCGGGTGGGGAAGCGAAATGAACTAATGCGTGATAGTGAGAAGGAGAGATGTTGTGTGGGAAAAAAAATTTTTTTCACTCGATCTGTCCAACTTATCACCTTATCGCCTCTAAAATGTAAATAAAACACTATTGTAATGACCTGACTAGATCATAAAGGAACAATTGTCCAGACAGAGAATTGAGTTTACGAGTTGACGGTTTATTAACCCAGGCTACTGTTTGGCCGTAGCCCACACCAAATAAATTAAAGATACCCCACAAGCCAACCGTGACCTTCTCTTGTGAAGGCCAGACGTAAGAGAAAGAACAATGGCTAAACCTGGTCTAAACTTCCAATGCTCCATCCCCCTGCCCAACCCCCCTCCACGCCACTCCGCCAACCACCAGGATGCCCGGCGTCAGAACATTCCAGGCATTCCCGTGATTGGCAGATAGCAGGCTGATTGGCATGTCGGACCCTGCGAACACTGGTAAGTACCACACAACCCACTAATAGCCTAACACATAACACACCGCTGTCTGTGCGGGTCGCTACACTATAAAGAGTTTATATAATGTGTCATTACATACCTATTTGAAGGTTTGTGTCGAATTTGAATCGGGTTTTTAGGGCGGTGCTAAAGTGATCTTAGAAGTAAATAGCGGCTTTGAGAATGATGATCGCATGCAATGATGACCCCTTACCCCCGTCATTGATGACCCCTTACCCCCGTCATTGTCCATTTCTTGTTTTTAAAGGATGAGAGAAGTGCTACACCTGGTGGAGAGAGATTGTAAGACAGAAATAGTTGCTTTATGCGTGCTGTACTGTTAAAGGAATTTCAATTCCTATATGTTAGCAACCAATTCAATTAAACACTCATACATAAGAATTTGTAAGATACTTATTAGCATAAAATGGACAGAAAACAGTCTCAAAATCAATCAATCAATAGCGTTTATTCTCGAGAGTACTGATCATAGTACAATTTACATCAGGTTATATAATAATAATGATGTCATAGGTTTTAAAATGTCCTTCCTCCTCTCGGATACAATGGCAGTACAGTTAGCGTTCTTGTTTTGTCTGCCACCTGTTAAACAATCTGCAACCAGCCCAAGGTCTCACCCCTCCCTGGGTAGAGACAGAATTTCCTGTAAGAACACATCATTCCAGCCTGTCTGAAGATAACTCCATTCTTTCTAACAAGGAACACATTATATTCAGCATTATGATTCATAGGTTCATTCATCCATACAGTAACATAGTAGTATTCTGTTTAGTTATAATTCTAAGTCAAATGTATACATATTTTAGTCATTTATTCATAAAAATGACACGTCACGATGTAACGGAGGGGTCAGTTTTTTCAACTTTTCATTACCATGTCGATCAACGCTTGAATAGAAACCTAGTTCACACCCCCGATTTTGAAGTCAACACAGTCGCTACAGTCCCATTAGTTTTCTCTGTAGCCTCGTTTGAATGTTGCGGTTACACACATTTGTACGGAATGGGGTGAGTTTACGTTAGCTATAGCAAGCAGTTTGGGATGTTTCCATATGAATTACATCAGTAGAAACAAGACAAAACAACCAACTAGTTAGCTGACTATATACAGCTAAACACTGCAACTCTTTCCATGAGACAGAGAGCAATCCTTTGAGCTCCACCATTGATGTGCTCGCCTGTACCAACCAAGAGACCATGACAGGATTTGCTAATCTGAGAGCTACTCCCCAAATGTCAAAGCATCAAACATCGACAACTTCAAACATACAGTGCATTCGGAAAGTATTCAGACCCCTTGACTTTTTCCATATTTTGTTTCGTTAAATACTTATTATAAAATGGTTACCCAATACCCCATAAGGATCAATTTAAAACAGGCTTGTAGAATAATTTTTTTAAAGCGTTTAAAAAGAAAAAACAGAAATCACTTATTTACATAAGTATTCAGCCCCTTTGCTATGAGACTCGAAATTGAGCTCAGGTGGATCCTGTTTCCATTGATCATCCTTGAGATGTTTCTACAATTTGATTGGAGTTCTGTAATATGTCATGTTTCATGTTTGTGTGGACTCCAGGAAGAGTAGCTGCTGCTTTTGCATCAGCTAATGGGGATCCTAATAAAATAACAAATACCACCTGTGGTAAGTTCAATTGATTGGACATGATTTGACAGTGCATGTCTGAGTAAAAACCAAGCCATGAGGTCGAAGGAATTGTCCGTATAGCTCTGAGACAGGACTGTGTCGAGGCACAGATCTGGGGAAGGGTACCAAAACATTTCTGCCGTATTAGAGGTCCCCAACAACACAGTGGCCTCCATCATTCTTAAATGGAAGAAGTTTGGAACCACCAACACTCTTCCTAGAGCTGGCCACCCGGCCAAACTGAGCAACCGGGGGAGAAGGGCCTTTGTCAGGGAGGTGACCAAGAACTCGATGATCACTCTGAAAGAGCTCCAGTTCCTCTATGGAGATGGAAGAACCTTCCAGAAGGACAACCATCTCTGCAGCCTTTATGGTAGAGTGGCCAGATGGAAGCCACTCCTCAGTAAAAAACACATGACGGCCCACTTGGAGTTTGCCAAAAGACACATAAAGGGCTCTCAGACCATGAGAAACAAGATTCTCTGGTCTGATGAAACCAAGATTGAACTATATGGCCTGAATGCCAAGCGTCACGTCTGGAGGAAACCTGGAATAAATTTGCAAAAATTTCTAAACACCTGTTTTTGCTTTGTCATTATTGGGTATTGTGTATAGATTGATGAGGGGGGAAAAAACAATTGAATCAATTTTAGAATAAGGCTGTAACGTAACAAAATGTGGAAAAAGGGGTCTGAATATTTTCCAAATTTACTGAATTTATATCTGCTGTTTACTCATCTCAATCACCTCGATATCATCATTTGCGGCAGGAAGCCTAGCGGTTAAGACCGTTGGGCCAGTAACCAAAAGGTCACTGGTTTGAATCCTTGAGCTGGCAAGGTGGGGAAAAAATCTGCTGTTCTGCCCTTGAGCAAGGCAGTTAACCCCCAACAACAAATGCTCCCCAGGCGCCAAAGACGTGGACGTCAATTAAGGCAGTCCCCCGACCCTCTCTGATTCAAAGGGGTTGGGTTAAATGCTGAAGACACATTTTGGTTGAATGCATTCAGTTGTGCAACTGACTAGATGGCCGTAGATGGCCGCTATGGGTTCTAAAGAATAAGGAAAGCTCACCCAAATGTCCTTAGAATGTAAGCAGTCTATGGACAAGGTATGACAAACAGTCCATGCTTTGGTTTTGTTTACCTGGCCACTGCTTCAAATGCTAACTTTTTTTGCATTTGTGGCAACAATCCAATGCAAGTCAATAGTACCTATATACAATGAGTTTACAAAATATTATGAACACCTTACTAATGTTGAGTTGCATCTCCTTTTTCAGAACAACCTTAATTCATTGGGTCATGGACTCTACAAGTTGTTGAAAGCATTCCACATGGATGCTGGCCCATGTTGACTAATGCTTTCCAAGGTTGTGTCAAGTTGGCTGGAAGTCTTAGGGGTGGTGGACCACTCTTGACATACAGGGGAAACTGTTGAGTGTGAAAAACCCAGCAGCATTGCCGTTCTTGACACACTCAAACTGGTGCGCCTGGCACCTACTACCATACCCCGTTCAAAGGAACTTAAATCTTTGTCTTGCCCATTTACCCCCTGAATGGCACACATACACAATCCATGTCTCAACTGTATCAAGGCTTAAAAATCCTTCTTTAACCTGTCTCCTCCCCTTCATCTACACTGATTGAAATGGATTTAAGTGACATCAATAAGGAATCATAGCTTTCACCTGGATTCACCTGGTCAGTCTATGTCATGGAAAGAGCAGGTGTTTCTAATGTTTTGTATACTCAGTGTATTACCATTCTGTGCACTACATGTCAGAAGCTGTCTGTTTTTCCTATGCTTCATGTTACCTGTTGCAACTTTTTATGAACCAGATAGATATTTGATTGACTACATCTGCAACTGCTCTTCTCTTTAATTTAAATACATAATTTGATAGCAGAGTACTTAACTGTGATTTGGGGAGTAGCAGGTTTAATATATCCCCATATAAGGTCCGTGTGGCAGCGTGCATCTAGCCACCCTCTGGGCCGGGAATCTAGGCGGGAACTCAACCTTTGTGCAGTACAATCGTTTTGCACCAGATATGGGCCACACCTTTTACAATTAACAATTTTACAGAGGGCCACACATTTCAATTTGATCAGTCTGCACTCTGTGGGCCAGATCCTTTTTAATCTGGTGGTGATGCAGTATTTGACCCAGGCATAACGTCCAGAAAAACACAAAGTATGTGCCCCACAGCTGCACCAGAGTCATTTTGCTAACTGGGGCACAGGAGAAAAGGCCAAGAGGCCATTGATTTTAGGCAGTTAACTTGAGATGCATGCCCTGTCAAACACGAAGCAGAATTCTGTGAGAAAGACCACCATTTATTCTAGTGGTAATGAGTCCTCCATGACATGAGTTTTCCAGATGCCAATTAAATGAAGTCCTTAAAAAGTAGTGGGCATTCAGTAAAGCTCTATTATACATAATAACTATTTTCTTAATTGGCAGGTAGTATGCCCATCATACAAACAAAGAGAAATACTGTAACGGGCCTGCCTAACCCTTTTCTGGGCTACACCCCAACCTTGTCCCAGGACATTACAGGATCCATGATGATGACTAACCACGGAAGGCAGTATGACATCACCAACCCTGCCTTTACATGCCAGGAATCATTTGCTAGTTGTTACTCACGCTTAGCAAGTTGCTTCGTGTATTGTATGATTTAATGAAAGGAGCAAAAACGACTTTAGACCGTTGAGTTATTTGCAACCGGGGACAAACACAAAAGTGTCTGACCAGTCTGAAACAATGTCTTTCATCCCAGGACAACCAGTTACTGCTGTTGTGGTAAGTTTTGGAATGATAACGTTACTCTTCATTCAATAGCTACGGAATCCATTGTCCAGGCCTAAAATCTTTCAAGCAATACCTCGATGCAAACTATAAATACCTACCTGAGGTATTTCATTTTAAAAAATCGGTTTCACATTGTAGTATTACTGTTTACAATAGTGAATGTAATATTGTGGTCATGCTTGCTTGTTTCTACTCTTGACAATGTAACCTGGGTATTCGAATTTACCCTTGTAAAATTGTTACATTCTGGCAGTAAAACTCGTTCGAAACTTTGCTGTTCGATAATCCAACTACCTATCAACGTTTTACTCCTTTCTCTGTTTGTTGTCAGTCTTGTTTCTTTTAGATTCTATGAAACTGCTGTAGCTAGCTTGCTAACAGTTTAGGAGAATTTAATTTAACCTAATGGGCTATACATTTCATTTTCATATGCGCAATCTAGTATTAACCTAAAGTAAATTAATCTAGCTAGCTAATGTTACACTGTTCTGTCTTGGCAACATTGTATTTCTTTAGTAGCCTGTTATCTCTTCACTATGGATAGCAGCTAGCATTAGCCAAATTGTTCGCTAAGCTACATGCATGAAAGTGAAGTGTTTCAGAGGAAGGCGTCACCTAGTTATCTGAGACAACTTGGGTACAAGCGCGCGCCCCCCCCCCGGTCAAATAGCCCTTACATAGCCTGGAGGTGTGTTTGGTCATTGTCCTGTTGAAAAACAAGTGATAGTCCCACTATGCCAAGAGTGTGCAAAGCTGAGTTAACGGAGTAATAGTGACCAGCAACAGAACACAATGGATAGATACTAATGGTAATGGCAATCAATAATCATTTTTGCAGCAGTAGTAGTTTTATGGCCAGGGGATAGAAGCTGTTTAGCAGTCTGTTGGTCTGAGCCTTGATGCACCAGTACCAGACGGGAGCATGGAGAACAGTCCATGTCTCGGGTAGGTGTCGCTGGCAATATTTCGGGCCTTTTTTAGACACCGCCTGGCATGTAAGTCCCCAATGGCTGGGAGCTCACCCCAGTGATGCGCTTGGCTGTCCACACCACCCTTTGTAGGGCCTTCTGGTCGAGAGCGGTGCAGTTGCCATAGCAGACGGTGATACAATCAGACAGGAGGCTTTCGATGGGATTCCTCGCAACACACTGTTTATTCCTAACATCAGCAAGAAATATGAGTCATGGAGTAATTGCATAGTAGCCTAGTGACAAAATGATGTGATTTAGGCTACAGGCCACACATACCAATCTTATTTAGTTGCATGATTTAGTATGTGTTGCCCACTCTTATGCAACAGCTATCTTCCATACACTCTATAAGTTGAATGGCATAGTATGCTGCTGTTTTCTGGTTGATCTTTTTTGACAAATCTGGTGTCAGTCATGTGAACAATGGGTTACACAGATACTTTGGGTTGATCTTTCTGTTAATATGGTCAGCCTGCGTTATACATTTCCATGAGTGTTTCCATGTTCTCATCACCAAGAACTTCAGATCCACTGAATGATTGTTGACCATGTTGACCACTGAGTGCAGTGGTTGGAAGAACTTTGAACCACTGACACTATGAACCACACTGCTGAGGCTCCTCTTATTCACCATCACACAGACTGTCTTTGTGCTGTAAAGAGCAGCGAGCTGGATGTGCCAGAACTCTCCATCTGCTCTAATGAGAGGGCAGCTGTCTGAGGACCACGGGGATAGCTAGACTGAGAAATAATCTGTCTCCAGTCAGTTGGTGGCAGAGGGCTTCCCTTTCAGCCGGTCACTCGACTTCACACGACAGTGGGATTCTTTTTGTTCCATCGGGGGAACTACAGCCTATTCATAACCGTAGTGTTCTACATTCTTAAAGGGAACACAGTGCTCAGCAATCAATTTTACATTCTATTCATTTACCACATTTTTATTATTGCAATGGTGGAATGGGAATATAACAACTACTTGATGGTTGTTGAAGTTCTGAATTCTTTCCTCTCCAAGCTCGACTCCCAATGTTCATGTGTTTTACAGCAACGGATAGAAATCCGCAAACTCCGCCAGGGTGAACATTTGATCCTGGGTTTCAGCATTGGAGGAGGAATAGACCAAGACCCTGGCCAGAACCCCTTCTCTGAAGACAAGTCAGACAAGGTACGAGTTAAACAGGGGAAATACTCTCCCTGTCAGTTCTCAGGGAGCTCAGCTCTGGCCAAACTCCATTAACATCAGTCGTAAGGCATCAGAGAAGCAGGTCTGAACACATCAACTGTAGCCTCAGGTAGCAACACCGCAGACCCAGATAGCTCATCTTATACAGTAGCATACAGTGTTACTCAAATAGTGGCATTTTATAGTTCTATAATCAAACCAGTTTATTGAAGCTAGTTAGTTAATACATGTTATATGTAGATGCACAGATGTTACACTTTCATATATTTCTCTTTTGTTGTTTTGGTCTTTTTCTGTGGCTGTGTGATCACAGGGCATCTATGTGACACGGGTGACACCAGAGGGACCAGCAGAAGTTGCAGGCTTGATGATGGGAGACAAAGTAATGCAGGTAAACTTCAACATATTTGTAGAAATGCATGTTTCAAACTTTTGGCCTCGAGACCTGTTACCTAATCCCTCTTGGACAAATTACGTAAACATACATTTGACCAAATGACGCATAATTTTAGTTCTGGGTTAAAGGTAGAAATGAGCGAGATGCAAGACTCAGTCACACAGTATCTGCGCATGGGTTCGCTTCATGCTGTTACAGCGTGCTAGCCAGGGCACCAAAACAGCAGAGAAGTTAAGCCTCACGCTTCAACGCTCTGAGTTGTGGAAATTGACCCACTATGCTGTTTACTTTCTGCATCTACGTCATATCACTGAGTCTACCTTTAACCGAGATGACTTTTTACTTTATTGATACATTTCCACAAGGTGGCACCATTTACTCAGTTTCAGTTGTGATTGGACTTTGCCGAGTGACTGTAAAAGACCAGCACACTATTCAATCCAGATATTATACTTACCTCACATCAGGAATAATACCTACTGTAAAGAAGAATATTATAATTATTGATGTCTGTTGCCACCAGGTAAATGGATGGGATATGACCATGGTGACACACGATCAGGCACGCAAACGGCTGACGAAGAAGAATGAAGATGTCGTGCGGCTACTGGTGACCAGGAAATCACTGGAGCAGGCTGTCAAACATTCTATGATGTAATGACTCCAAACAGTAGCAGCAGCTTGGTGACCTCATTGTCTTTCGACAGGTGGCGTCCCTCCTATGCACTGCTAGTCCTTTTTTGCAGACTTGAGTTCGCTATCTGACGTCAGACAATGCCAGTGACCGAAAGCACAGTATTCCAAAGCTTTTCTTGCAAACTGTAAGGTTGGGGTGAATTCCATATCAATTTTGTCAATTTAGGAGGTGGTAAGAAAATGATATTCAAGAATTGAAAATTGCCATTTATTTTCCTTCACAGATTTTTCACTTCCTGAATTGATGGAGTTGAAATTAAATTGATTACAGTCCTACTCACATTTTCCTAATTCAAACATGGTACAACCCTTTTATAACATCACTATAGAACCAATATGGTACAAGTTATTGGGATCATTAATGCCTTTACTAGCTGACATGAGCATTACTTATTAAGTAATTAGTACACTTCATTACAGTTAATGATCTGTCATTTTTCATTTAGCCAACTAATAATTTTATGTTTTCAAGTTGATGTCTTTACAAGCCAAAGGAAAACAATGCCAAGACACTGTAGATTGATAGAGGATGCTTTGCAAACACATGCGTACAACGCACATAGCATTTATCTGCTACGGTAATTTGTATGTATTCCATAGAGGCTTCCTGTTTATATGAGTTGTTATGTTTGATGTATGGCATTAATAAGAATGGAACACTTAGTGCTTAACACTGCTCTGTGTTGGTCGAAATTAATGAATATTCATCGGGCTTGGACGATATATCTTTATTTTGGTATCTTTATCCATGCAGTGCATCTACCAAAGTAACAAGCACAGCCAAAATGCATACTTTATATTTCATTATACTCTAATTGTACTTGTTTACCAAATACTGTAATACTCATTTGAGGATTGGACTTTTGTAGGTAGTGTAGCAGGAAGACAGCTACTTCTCATTCTCAACCCTCTGGGTACATTTCATTTGGTGTTGCCATCGTTGCCTGGAAATCAAGGCTAGGGTATAGTCAACTTTAAGTGCCTTCTTTCTCAGGATTATATAAAGAAAGTGGCATGTTGGATTGTTAATTAGGTTGCTTGCTGGTTGATGTCAGACAGCTAATACACTTTAGTTGCATGCTGAACCAACGTTGAAGGATCAAATGAAATGAGACGTTTGAATACACTTGAATACAAATTAGACTCTAGTGAGTACCACTAAATTATAGGGTTTTAGTATTCATGCTCTTTTCCATTCCTATATAGTTCAGTAATATATCCCTTTTCACTGCCTCAGCCATGTTTTACACAGCGATGCCTCACTTTTTTAATCCAAACTTATCAATTCCTATTCAAATGAATCAAAGGTAAAGTAATATTGTAATGTGGATTACAATAGTACCTAATATACATACACGTCCTAGTATGTTCTACTAATTCAATATTTTGTATGGCTTTGTTTTTGCTAGAATTCTTTGATTTGGGAGATTATCATTATACTGTATATCATTGGCAGAGTGATGTAACTAAGTCTACACACAACTTTGTAAAGAATTAACACTTCAAAAGACTGCCCAACCTTTTGATAAATGTAGCTTTGCATGAACATTTTCTATAAAGTTGATTTCTATCAATATGTCGTTTGTGTTAAAATATCTATTTTAGAATTACTCCAAGTATATGAGGAAAACCTTTGAATTACCATTTTGGCATATGATTGTATACTGGACACTTTCCGAATGTTCTTTAACATAAATCAAAAATGAACTGAAAGATTGCTTTCTTTTTTGCGGTATTATGTGTTTGTCAGGCACGTTACAACATTTGTGGTTGTCACCCATAGACTGTCACCCATACTGTAGGTCCCAGAGGGATGGATAGAGAAAAATAGAATATTTGGTTATAAGACTTGAGCAGGGATATTACCTTCCCAGTGTGCACTGGATGTTGGACGAAATATCCCAAAACAAGCTGTTTTTGTGAGAAAAACCCCCAACATCAGCTAAAACCATGAAGAGCAGCTGTTCTTCACAGATTCACAGCTGCTAATTAAATGGTGTTAATGAGCATAAGAGTGGTGGAGAAAAAAGTGTGAATGTTAGATTTGAAGCAATTGGATCATCCTGGTGTGTGCATAGATTCATGGTGTGTGTGGGCAGTTCCACAGCTTACCATCACCCCGTCATCCACCATTGTATGTAGAATACTAATCAATAGAAAAACAGATGTGTGTTTGTGATACAGTATTTTCATAGGTTGATTCTTATAATTGTCATATTGAAAGATGTGATCTTCAATATTGTTTGTTCATTGTACTGTATTTTGTCAAATTGTCTTGATCTGCATGGCCTTTATCACCACTATTGACTGTAGATATATTCATGTCACCAACTCGAAAGTAATTGGATGACATTTCAAAGCAGCAAATCTATTACCTGACCTTTCCCTGTGTGCTCAGGCATTTTATATGGGGGTCAATAGAAACACATTTAATAACACATTCATAGATGGCAAAAGAGACATTCAATAAATGTATCATAAGGAATAAGGTTTTGAAGTGTCTCCTATATCTAGGAGATATAAGAAAGCTCAGGAAATATTTGTAAAAATTGGACACATTTTTGTTGGCACTAAACTACCTCCATACTTCCATTTATTTTTTTAAACTGGTACCGGGTTACCTTCAGATGAGTCCGTGACACTTGTGGCACCATCGAGTCCCGTGACACAATCATGATCGTTTGGTCATATTTGTTTCTAGGCCAAACCTTTCTGACACTACATACGTTTTCGTGAGAAGACTGATTTTTGGGATGTCTGACAAACAGTGCTGTAGCTCTGCCACTTTCCATCACAGTTGAGAAAGGTCGACATACACGGATGCGGTGGATGGAGACGCAGCCCTCACAAAAAAATCTGATATCTCTAGTTTAAACAGACAGATTCTAATGGGGATTTTTGTTCTCGCGGGTGTGTCAATTAACTCTTAAGGATTAATATTGCCACTTGTCTAAAAACAAACATTGTCTAATAACAAACATTCCCCTTTTAACTGCATGTGTTGCAACAACACCTGATGCCCCGCCTAGAGCAGCCAGGTCCATCCTCTCCCTCATCTTCCTTTAAGAATAACATCCCTGCATCACATCAGCATCTTTTATCTAATTCAGCATATTTGCATTCATGACTGTCATTAACAAAGATGAAGACATGACACTATTTTTCCCTTAATTGTCTTACTAATGAAGTGATCCCATCATGGGTTACTGGTCCCTGTACCAGGTCAGGTGAGAGGTAACTCTGCTATCCAAAACATTTTGTGTATTGTTGGGGGGGGGGGGTCGATTCAGTGAGATGCTAGCTAAAATCTTTTGAGAAATAATTGATGAGGAAACTGCATGCGCCGCACACATTGTGTGGGTGTGTTTCTCCTTATGAGAGAGAGAGTGCGTCTGTTGACATGAAGACATCAGTAAGAGTATTGTTTGTCTCATCGGGACTGACTTTTTTGGGGGGTCTACTGCAGAGGGAATCATGCTCCATTCCACCTGCCTTAACACTGCAGGGAGATTTTACGTGGGGCAACAGTGGATGTGGTTGACCACAGATTTCTTGTTTGCTTGTTGCTAGGTAACTGGATTTTATGAGATAATCACATTCTAATAAATAATACTGTAGTAGAGTAGTTGTTCATGTAGAGGAAATCATTTCATTGAAGTAAACTCAAACCAAAACTATGCCAAAACAATAAGCTTATTGAGAAACTATTCATACTGATATTCTACTAATAACCTGGACTCTTTTTGAAAGCCAGAGATAGAATTGGAGACTTTCTTATTTTTTCTCCCTTATCTGTACTGATTTACATTGGATCAAGCAACCATTTCACACTTGAGAAAATCACATTGATTTAATTAACAATTCAGATGTCATGCAAGACAATGGAGCCATCACCCATCACACATACTTTCCTGCAAATGACATGCCTTACTTTCTACAGAGAAGTGCATAATTATCTGGCTAAATGTGGATCATACATGGTCCAAACCTCCCACGTTGTGACAGGGCAATTGTGTTTCCATAGTGATGCAATCTGCTCCCATCACTTTAGAGACACCAGATTGGAATCATGTGATCATGGAACCATAGCTTCCAATCTCTGCTTGTTCTGAGGGAAACGGATTTTCAAGCCATTGGTTATGATGATGGTTCACCACTTAAGACAGTGAAATAATGCAGCACACAATTAACAGTATTCAGCTGTTGGACAATTCCAGCCCACTGGGCGCAGATGTCATTTTAACGTCTAGTTTTGATATACATTTGGTTGATACTAACATGAATTCCACGTAAAATCAACAAAACATTTCACTCTGTCATTGGTTTTAGGTTAAAAGTTGGGTTCAAAAAACATGAAATGCGCTTATGTTGATTACTTTTTGCAAATCCAATCAGTTTTCCAAGTAGCTTCAACGTCATCACATTGTGTTTTTTGGTTGAAATGACGTGGAAACAACGTTGATTCAACCAGTTTTTGCCCAGTGGGAGCCTTCACAATTTGAATGGGGAAAAAACTAGAGAAAGAGCCTTGCTCATACTTGGTCAGAACTAGGAGACACACATTTAATTCTAATTAAACACTAAATTGAGGATAGACCATAGCCTACTTGTTTGTAAAAAGTATCAGAGAAAAATGGCCTATTGAGCCATTAAGAACTCTTTTGGCTTGAACTTTGTCTAGGCTAAACATTGCATACTATTTTGAGATGGATGGTATTCACGTCTCCATCTGACTTATGTAAAGGCCCCCTGGGACAGTTTTTCTAGAAATGTCAAATTCTCACGGTACAACAAATATGTCCAATGCACTTCCTGTTTGTCCTTAAAATCCACAGTTGATCACTGTTGTTGTTTTTGTCAACAATAAAAATCAGTCTAATTCACATCTATAAGAGGACAATATCTGAGTTTGAAGAAACAATGGTAAGACTCACATGATTGAATGTCTCAAGGGTATACACCTTTTTCTATTGATAAACATATACTAGCGCATGACCTCACCCACATTACAGCTCCAATACTTAACATTATTTTACTACTTTGGAGAATTTAATGGTGATATTTCAGTGAAAATACTATAATGGCAATAACATGATGATGTGGAGCCAATGGATTCTGAACAAGGAGTTATTTGAAGCCCTCTGAAAAAGTTTTAGAACATCCGCATTGAGGCAATGCTTGTGTACGCAGAGGGCCTAAAACAATGTGTGGGTGGGAGTGTGGGTAGTCAGGAGTTGAATGTTACACATAAGGTTTCCTTGAGCTGCTAAAATCAGACCCTGAGCAATTGCAGGAAGGCAGGTTGTCATGGAAATAAGAGCAGAGTGTATATACCTTTTCACCCCTCTCTCTCCCAAGTTCACAACATTCAATGAGATGTAAAAAAAAAWATATATATATATATTAAAATGTGTTTTCTGAAGAACAAAAATATCGTCAACCTCACAGTCATCCCTATAATGACAGCAAATGGATTACACTTTTAATTGGTTGAGCAATTACTGTGGCCAGTAGAGAGCAAATTATCTATGTTATTATTATTGCAATAACCACTATACCACCCGCATTGGGACTCTGCTCCTGTATTTGAGCTCTGCCGATTCGGATGGGCAGCAGGTGTCTTTTCTTCGCGCCAGAAAAACTCTTAACCTCTTTCCTCCCACGCAGACCTCTGCTCGATGTCAAGGCGTTTTTCTATCGCGCCAGAGGGCTGGAGAAAAAGCGCGTACGCTCATGTAGTAAATTAAAATTAACTGTAGATGTGTGTGAGTGTGTGCTACTGTACTTTATGTGAGTGGAAAGCAGGCAAGGAAAGAATGAACCATACCGTGTGAGGACCGTCTTGAGATAAGGTATGAAAATATAACAAGGCCTACTTTTTTGGGTTGTATTCATTTTAAATGAATGGTTAATTATCACATGCAAAACATGTATTTCACCGGTTTCAATTCTTTCCTTCTCGGTTCATAACTACATGATTTCATGACCCCTATAAGTGGTACCAACTATGAAAGCTGATTATCAAGTACTAATATTGCAATTTAAACGCTACATTTGTACGATTATGACCTAGAGTGAAGCACCATCAGTTGAAGACGTTCCACCTGGACCAGAGAAGCTCTCCATGACTGTAGACCATCTTAATCCGTGAAGACAAGAAAGGAAGCATCAGAAACAGGGTATCTTTCTCTTTGCCTATTTTATTAACAGTGATTAAATAGGATATACATTTAAATGATAACTTATTAATTGTCCAGATTTGTTGTCAGTCAGTGTTTGGAGAAAAAAAGACAACGACAACAGCTAATTTCCTCCAGCATTGAAAAGGGGAAAAAAAAGAGCTCCCACAGCTGACACTGACAACTCACTTGCTGATGCTCAGTCAGTATGTCTGTTAACCATTTATTAGGATTACGGCTAGTTGTAAGGATTCTGCTCTGCTGGGTTATCACCACGCCCATGGTAGAGTAGTGTCAGTGGTGTTGATGCATTGTGCACCAACAAAAATAGTATTTATATGAATTAACAAATATGTGGAGGACCAAATTTTTTTAAATGAGTTTGCTTTGTTATGTATTATGTATTGCTATTTCCAGCCCTGAGACTGCCGGGGATACTAATGTTGGCTAGGACAGTGGGAAAGGGGTAGGGTAGGTTGCGGTTAAACTGTACCTGCTGTTGTTCCAGGGCTTTGTAGTGGTGTTCTGCTGTGTGTGTGTGTGTGTGTGGTGTTGTTGTTGGTTGTTGTTGTGTTGTTGTGTGTGTTGGTGGGTTGTGTGTTGTGTGGTTGGTGTGTGTGTTGTGTGGCGTGCGTGCCGTGGTGGTGCGTGCTGCCGTTGCCGTGGCGTGCGTGCGTGCGTGGCCGTGCGTGGGTGCCGTGCCCTTGGGCTTGCCTAAGAACGGGAGGGCAAAGCAGCGTGTGAAAGGGTCAGATCAACAGACGAGATGACAGACCTTTTCATGTCTGACTACTTCAGATTAGTGAAGTGTCACCTCCAGTCACTCTGGCCCTGAGTCTCTGGACAGTACATGTTATCAGTTTTATCTAGGCTTTGGACTGTTCGAAGGGAATCCCTAAACTAAACCATGAGTGGTGAGTATGCTATAACGCTTAAAGAGTATGCTAAAGGTAAGGCAGATAGAGTCCGCTTGGAAAAAGGGTCCACAAGTGGGAGATTAAGTTGTGTAGCTAAAAGGGACCAGATTATATTTTCTGCAAAAACTTTGTGTCTCTGAGAAACTGAGCTGTTTGATCTCCCACAGTGATTTTGCTTCTTTGTTTCCAAAACTTGCTTAGAAAAGCTTTGATTTGTTTCTGTCGGTAGAATTATACTGTATAATGACTTTTAGTACTCTGTGTTCCTGCATATTTTTGCAGGATAGTTGGAAGAGGCTCAAGGCTTTCTTGTTAGGCGTGAAATACTATCTCCTCTAACAAAATGGGGTCATGTCTATGCTAGCCTAGTCCCAGATCTGAATGTGTTTTTTACCCAACTTCTCCATACATGGCATGACAATTCTTCCCAGAGGAGTTGGCTATATCTCAGACAGATCTGGGACCAGGCCAATGTAGGTTACCTGTACGACTCATCTAGTCAGAAATGTATGCAACTTTAATACCATACTGCTGAGCGTCTGAACCAGGACTGGCAACGCTTGCCAGCCTGCCAGCTTGCCAGGGAGGACACGCATAAAGAAACATAAAGAACTTTGCCAATAGAAATATAATGTTGACTACAGAGCTGCCAATGTGGTTGGATCTTCATTGAGTGTACAGTAATGCCTGTATGCTGCCTGAATTCACCCCTTTGGGAGTAAAGGTCGATTATTAAGGTACGTAATAGGTACATTTCCTGGGATCAGTTACGTATATGATATGATTTGGACCTGGCCCATTTCATTCTTCTGGAGGGCATTCATTGACATAGCTTGCACACTGTATAGGCAGCACAATAATGCTTTTCTGTTTCTAATGAATAGATTTGTGAAAGGATTCACAAGTGGCCATCCATTTGAATAATAACTGCATGGAGAATTCCGTCATTTTATCCACTTATTGAAGCACACAATGCCCACATCAATTAAGCCTACTATGTGAGACTGAATAGAACCCCATTCACTGTTATTTGTGGCTTTATGATTCATTGTAAAACAGTGTTAGTACGTTTCAATCAAGGTAAGTATCACAATGGATTTTTTTGTTTTTTATTTTACCTTTATTTAACTAAGGCAAGTCAGTTAAGAACAAATTCTTATTTTCAATGACGGCCTAGGAACAGTGGGTTAAATGCCTTGTTCAGGGTCCCCTGTCAGCTCTGGGATTTCGATCTTGCAACCTTTCGGTTACTAGTCCAACACTCTAACCAACTAGGCTACCTGCCGCCCAGATGACTTGATCCGCTGATTCGTTAAAACAGAGACACTGTTTTCTACAGTGCGGGAAGTATTATGCTACTGACACCAAGCTAAATGATAGATATGGAGCAAGGGTCATTCAACAGTCCTCTCCACGATGGATGGATGGATGGATGGATTGCATTGTGAACATTTATAGACAGAGCAGAGCAAAACAATGAACAAAGAGGATCAATGGGCAGTAAGACAGAATAGGAGGACATTTCCTGTGGACCATGTTGCCACTGGTCACCTCTAGTTAGTGTTGATCCTTGGGGGAAGCTGTAGAGATATAAAGGCCATTCAGAGAAAGATCTGGAAGGGCATCAGCCCTAGTTGCTGTATAGCCTGCAGAACTTTACGTTCGTTTTGTATTGTGTTGGTTTTGGTGTTCATTTTAAATAAAAGTAAGATGTTCGCCTACCACGCTGCACCTTGGTCTTTGATCAATATTTCCAATCAACTCCTCTATCAAGAGCTCCTGTGCACTTCATACACACTGTTTATTCACTGCATTATAACATAATGCTTATAGTCTCCATCTTCTCTTTTTATTTTTTATTTTATTTCARCTTTATTTAACGAGCTAGGCCATTTGTGTCACGACTTCCACCGAAGTCGGGTCCTCTCCTTGTTCGGGCGGCGCTCGGCGGTCGGCGTCGCCGGTCTTCTAGCCATCATCGATCCACTTTTAATTTTCCATGTGTTTTGTCTTGTTTTTCCTCACACCTGGTTCCAATTCCCTCAATCATTTGTTGTGTATTTAACCCTCTGTTCCCCCCATGTCTTTGTGTGCTTGTGCACGTGTTGTTTGGTGCGCGACGGGTTTTGTACCCAATTATTCTTGTTATTTTTACGCCGTGGGTTTTGCTATTAAACTGCTCCGGCTATTACCAAGTTCTGCTATCCTGCGTCTGACTTCCCTGTCACCGATTACGCACCCCTTACAATTTGAGACAAGTTCTCATTTACAACTGCGACCTGGCCAAGATAAAGCAAAGCAGTGCGACAAAAACAACAATACAGAGTTACACATAAACAAACGTACAGTCAATAACACAAAAGAAAAAAAGAAAAATAGAAAAATCTACGTACAGTGTGTGCAGATGTAGAAGAGTAATGAGGTAGGCAATAAATAGGCCCTAGAGGCGAAAATAATTACAATTTATCATTAATACTGGAGTGATAGATGTGCAGATGATTATGTGCAAGTAGAGATACTGGGGTGCAAAAGAGCAAGAGGGTAAGTAATAATATGGGGATGAGGTAGTCGGGTGTGCTATTTACAGATTGGCTGTGTGCAGGTACAGTGATCGGTAAGCTGCTCAGACAGCTGATTCTTAAAGCAATTCGTTCCAGTCATTGGCAGTAGAGAACTGGAATGAAAGGCGGCCAAAGGAAGTGTTGGCTTTGGGGATGACCAGTGCAATGTACCTGCTGGAGCGCGTGCTACACCTGGGTGTTGCTATGGTGACCAATGAGCTGAGATAAGGCGGGGCTTTTTCTCTCCTCCAGTTTCCCACGAAACCTGCCTCCTGGACCAGGTGCTGGAGCTGATTGTGAATGAGAAGCCCCCCAACACTGGCAGCCTTTTCCTGAACGAGGACGCTGACAAGCCCCCCCTCCCCAATCGAGGCCTCTGGCGGCGGCTACATAGGGCCATGCAGAAGAGAGCGGCCAGCACCAAGGACAGGATGAGCACCATCACTAAGGAGAGCGTCAAGGGCTTCCTGAGACGCAACCTCTTTGTCCTCCTCACCATCTCAGCAGTGGCTCTGGGCAAGTAGACGAGATACTCGCTTACTGTCTTTCTAGGTTTAGGGCAAAGCTTAAGGTGGGGTTAAGGGTTAAGGCTAAGGTTATGGGTAGTTTGTTGATAGTTAATACAATTTTAATTAAAAAAACAATAATAACTGCAGTATTATTATAATTACACAGGTATATGAGCTGTAGCCCTAGGTAAAGAAGTCTGTGTCGAGATGACTTGAAATACAGTATTCTTCATCAACGCACCAGCCTTGAAATCATGTCCCCTGTGTGTGTGTCCAGGTGTCATGCTGGGTTTCGCCCTGCGGCCCCACAACCTGACCCTCAGGGAGATCAAGTACTTTGCCTTCCCTGGAGAGCTGCTGATGAGGATGTTGCAGATGCTGGTTCTGCCTCTCATCGTCTCCAGCCTGGTCACAGGTAGCTGGTCACAGGAGTTCTGCTTTATTAGGGTCATTATTTGCATGTATGTATTGCTTTTCTCAAACTCAAAATGATTGTCATATTATGGTGATCGCTCACCCCTCCTGCAAGCTACTATTTTCCATACTAAGCTACTGTTCTTAACCCTAATACTACTTCTTGCAATGTTGAGTTTCAAAGTGAGTTGGTACAGCGGAAGTACCTAGAGTGTTCATGAGAAAGGAATGAACTTTGTCTTGTCTTGCAGGTATTTCCTCTCTGGACAGCAAAGCGTCTGGGAAGATGGGAATGCGGGCTGTGGGTTATTACATGGTGACCACCCTCATCGCTGTCTTCATAGGCATAGTCATTGTGATCGTCATCAAACCAGGGAAAGGCCATAGGGACAGCCCAGTGGCCTCTAGCGGTACCATAGAGCCGGTACAAGCAGCTGACGCCTTCCTGGATCTCATCAGGTGAGTAAACTACTGTATGATCTAAATTACGGTGTCAATATGCGGTATGAATCATTTATTGGCCTTTATTCACTGTGATAGATGCTGAAGGAAAAAAACMTTACCATTGTTTATCTTTCAGGAACATGTTCCCTCCTAATTTGGTGGAAGCCTGTTTCAAGCAGGTAAGGGAATTCACTTCAACATGATTGATCATGTTGCCGATTCCCAATACACTGAGTTAAAATGTTCACTCACCATTACAGTATATTTTTGAGGACTGATACTTTACACTGCTACGGGAGATTTTTTTTTACAACAAAATATGTGTTATATATCAGTACAAAACGGTKTACAAGAAGACCATCCACACAAAGAACGTGACTGTTGCCCTCAGTCTGACTGACTCCCTCAACGCTACAGAGGCTGCCTTGGCTGTTAACATGAGCAGAGTGCTGCAGACCATCCAGGTGGGTGATACATATTAGTGGTGAATGGGGTGACTTACCCCAAAGTCCTTTGGGGGAGAAAAGAGCTACTGTTACTTTGGAAAAATGTAAATATTATATGGATGGCTGTTCTCCTCCTGCTCCAGGAGACAGTGGTAGAGATGATCCCCGTGTCTGGTTCCTCTAACGGGGTGAACGCCCTGGGTCTGGTGGTGTTCTCCATGTGCTTCGGCCTGGTCATCGGCAGCATGAAGCAGCAAGGACAGGCCCTCAGGGACTTTTTCGACTGCCTCAACGAAGCCATCATGCGCCTGGTGGCCATCATCATCTGGTCAGTAGTCAGATTAGTGTTCACAAAGTAACATGCTAATGAACTCTAACGTGCCCCTACCATTACTTCTCACATACAGTATATCTCTCGAAACAGTTGCTTTTGGTGGAATTGTTGTAATAGGTGAGAGTGTAAACTATCTCTGTCTTTCTCTCTGTCTCTCTCTGTCAGGTATGCTCCAGTTGGCATCCTGTTCCTCATAGCAGCTAAGATCGTGGAGATGAAGAATCTGGCCGAGGTGGGAGGTCAGCTAGGGATGTACACGGTGTCTGTCATCGTGGGTCTGCTCATCCACGGCTTGTTTGTCCTGCCACTGCTCTACTTCCTGGTCACCAGGAAGAACCCCTACACTTTCATGGCTGGCCTTCTGCAGGCCCTCATCACAGCACTGGGAACATCCTCTAGGTGGGTGTATGAACTGATTCAGGGTGGGTACATAAACTGATTTTGCAATTCCTCTAGGTGGATGTATGAACTKATGAACTGATTCAGGGTCAGGCTAATTCATTTCCCTGGGGACATCCTCTAGTTGTTGTTCGGACTATTATGATCTCACAAGGTCTTCCATTATCTACCACTCCTGCCATAGCTCTGCCACCC
Organism: Salvelinus sp. IW2-2015; assembly: GCF_002910315.2. NCBI lineage: Eukaryota > Metazoa > Chordata > Actinopteri > Salmoniformes > Salmonidae > Salvelinus > Salvelinus sp. IW2-2015. The sequence goes on from NC_036856.1 coordinate 11,722,910, forward strand.
TGCCCATCACCTTCCGCTGTCTGGAGGAGAACAACCGTGTGGACAAGAGAGTGACACGCTTCATCCTGCCCGTGGGTGCCACCATCAACATGGATGGCACTGCCCTCTACGAAGCCGTGGCAGCCATCTTCATCGCCCAAGTCAACGACATGGAACTCAACTTTGGCCAGATCCTCACCATCAGGTCAGTCTAAAGACACGATCTGATAAGGCACAATGCTATCAATGTGCTATAGAATAGAATAAAACTGTATTGTCCATCCAGATGGACATTTATCTTTGGCATCACTTTACATTAAAAGGATCACACACACACACATACAGTTTAAGTCGGAAGTTTACATACACTTTGGTTGGAGTCATTAAAACTTGTTTTTCAACCACTCCACAAATTTCTTGTTTAACAACTATAGTTTTGGCAAGTCGGTTACGACATCTACTTTGTGCATGACACAAGTAATTTTTCCAACAATTGTTTACAGACAGATTATTTAACTTATATTTCACTCTATCACAATTCCAGTGGTTCAGAAGTTTACATACACTAAGTTGACTACCTTTAAACAGCTTGGAAAAGTCCAGAAAATTATGTCATGGCTTTAGAAGCTTCTGATAGGCTAATTGACATAATTTGAGTCAATTGGAGGTGTACCTGTGGATGTATTTCAAGGCCTACCTTCAAACTCGGTACCTCTTTGCTTGACATCATTGGAAAATCAAAAGAAATCAGCCAAGACCTCAGAAAAGAAATTGTAGACCTCCACAAGTCTGGTTCATCTTTGGGAGCAATTTCCAAACGCATGAAGGTACCACATTCATCTGTACAAACAATAGTACGCAAGTATAAACACCATGGGATCACATAGCCATCATACCGCTCAGGAAGGAGACGCGTTCTGTCTCCTAGAGATGAACGTACTTTGGTGCGAAAAGTGCAAATCTATCCAAGAACAACAGCAAAGGACCTTGTGAAGATGCTGGAGGAAACAGGTACAAAAGTATCAATAACTACAGTAAACAGGACCTATATCGACATAACCTGAAAGGCCGCTCAGCAAGGAAGAAGCCACTGCTCCAAAACCGCCATAAAAAAGCAAGACCATGGTTTGCAACTGCACATGGGGACAAAGATCGTACTTTTTAGAGAAATGTCCTCTGGTCTAATGAAACAAAAATAGAACTGTTTGGCCATAATGACCATCATTATGTTTGGAGGAAAAAGGGGGAGGCTTGCAAGCCGAAGAACACCATCCCAACCGTGAAGCACGGGGGTGGCAGCATCATGTTGTGGGGGTGCTTTMCTGCAGGAGGGACTGGTGCACTTCACAAAKTAGATGGCATCATGAGGATGGAAAATGATGTGGATATATTGAAGCAACATCTCAAGACATCAGTCAGGAAGTTAAAGCTTGGTCACAAATGGGTCTTCCAAATGGACTATGACCCCAAGCATACTTCCAAAGTTGTGGCAAAATGGCTTAAGGACAACAAAGTCAAGGTATTGGAGTGGCCATCACAAAGCCCTGAACTCAATCCGAAAGACCTGACTCAGTTACACCAGCTCTGTCAGGAGTAATGGGCCAAAATTCACCTCTACTTATTGTGTGGAAGCTTATTGTGTGGAACATTTGACCCATAGTTAAACAATTTTAAGGCAATGCTACCAAGTACTAATTGAGTGTATGTAAACTTCTGACCCACTGGGAGTGTGATGAAAGAAATAACATCTGAAATAAATCATTCTCTCTACTATTATTTAGACATTTCACATTCTTAAAATAAAGTGGTGATCCTAACTGACCTAAGACAGGATTAAATGTCAGGAATTGTGAAAAACTGAGTTTAAATGTATTTGGCTAAGGTGTATGTAAACTTCCGACTTCAACTGTACATTCTCACATCACACACATTTAAACCAGTCAGTCCATCATACTGCATACACTAGTAACATAGAGGACACTGATAGATTCACTCACAGCTGACCGCTGCCCCAACTGCACTGTTAAATAGATAAATAGATACGTGTATATACCGATACAATTTATGTTGCATTTAGTAGTCCAACAGCACAATCAACTAATTAATGTTTAAACACATTGTTCTTGGCTATGGGCATTCTGAAGCGCCGGCCAGAGGGAAGCCTCTCAAACTGAGGGTGTAGAGGGTGGGAGGTGTTGCCAACGACAGCCAGTGGCTTCCTTTTGGTTGCCTTGTGGACAGACTGCTCAAATGTGCCTGTGGTTGACCAGTTACTTTTCTGGCTGTGTTTACTATTCTGGTCAGTTTGCTTTTGCTCCTCACGCTCAGATTACCATACCAGACTGAACGTATTGCCATACCAGACTGAAAGTCATATTGAACGTGAAGAAGCTCTCCACCAGATTGCTGTACACCCTCTCCACAACCTGGCTGACCCCAAACCCCTTTCAATTTCCTGATTAAAAACAGGCGTTGGCTTGCTTTAAAAAKAATACGCTGCATTCTCTGTAAAGCTCAGCTTGTCATCAATTTGTGTCCCTAAGTATTTGAAACACTRAACCACCTCCACTGGTTGGTCATTCAGAGAGAGTGTTTGGGACATTGGAAGGTTGTTACCATTGATGATCAGCTCCTTTGTCTTGTCCACACTGATGTGGAGGGTACTTGACCGGCACCTTTATTGAAAGTTGTTGGCCTGTTTAAAATAGCTGTCCCCATCTGATTTAGCATCTTTGAAAAATAGTCTCACCAGAGCCATGTCATCCGCATACTTGAAAAGGCTCACATTGTTTCCTTGGATTTTCATCTCACTAGTGTAGATAGAGAACAACAACGGTGAAAGGACACACCCCTGGGGTGCCCCTGCATTCAGTGCCAGTTCATCAGAGAGGGCCCTATTCATGAGAACCCTTTGTGGGTGGTCAGTTAAAAAGTCCTTGATTCAACCTGCAAGGCCTCCATTGCCCTTCAACTATCAGACCTATTAAGTCATGTTAATGTGAACTAATCTTACAGTAAAATACTTGTAAAGGCTATATCAGCTAATTTTATGTCCACATTAGTTGAAGGAGAGAAAATAACAAAGACTTTTCTTGGTCTTGATGAGATTGATTTTGTGGTCTTTGCCGAACTCCTCCATGTTATTGACTTTCTTCTWTTGACTTCACTACCAAGAGGGTTAACCTCTACCGTGGAGTGTTGATTTATACTTCTCTATATTCATATCACTCCCCAATGTGTGTGTGTGTTTGTCTCTGTTATTAAATGGCGCTGTCGCCACCTCCTCCACAGTATCACAGCAACAGCTGCCAGCATCGGCGCAGCAGGCATCCCACAGGCTGGTCTGGTTACCATGGTAATTGTATTGACATCGGTGGGACTGCCCACAGAGGACATAACGCTGATCATCGCTGTGGATTGGTTCCTGTAAGTCTGCCTAAATGTCACTTTGAGGCCGCCACCCCACTAGAACAGGTTATTGATGCATTATGCACATCAGATTATTGTAATTAATGAAGTTTACAAATAGCCCTATCTAATTTTGTGCTGTGGTCTTGTATTGTGGTTGGAAACCATTTGAATACATTTTGGGTTGATTACTTGTGGGTGGATTACCCCAAAGACTGCCTTGTGTTTTTGTGTGGCTTAGCAGGGGTTGAGACCCTGACAAAGCGTGTGTGTATGTATGTATGTATGTATGTATGTATGTATGTATGTATGTATGTGTGTGCGTGTGCAAATCAAATCAATTTGCATTTGTCACATGCACCGAATACAACAGGTGTAGACCTTACAGTGAAATGCTTACTTACAAGCCCTTAACCAACAATACCGTTTTAAGAAAATACCTAAGAAAAAAATAAAAATAAGTAAGAGATAAGAAAAACAAATAATTAAAGAGCAGCAGTAAATAACAATAGCGGAGCTATATACAGGGGGTACCAGTTCAGAGTCAATGTGTGTGTTTGTGCGTGCACTATATAATGTGGGTGTACCTGTGCAGGGATCGCTTAAGGACCACCACCAACGTGCTGGGGGACTCTATCGGGGCAGGCATCGTGGAGCACCTGTCTCGCCAGGAGTTGCAGAGCCAGGATGTTGAGGTGGGCAACTCAGTGATTGAAGAGAATGAGAAGCCCTACCAGCTCATCTGCCAGAAAAACGACTCAGTGAAGCATCGCAACAGTGAGACCCCCATGTAGGGGTCACGAGTCTGAAAACATCCACTAGCCGCTACTGTACTTCTTCAGTGTTTGTAGATATGGAGGAACTGGATAGGTGTAAGCAATATGGGGAAAGCTATTGGATGCCTAGGCGGAGCCATTACCATATTGCTAACACTTATCTGGGTAACTTCAGATCTGCAAACACTGTAGGGATAGTGGCTGGAGATTGTTTTGACACTGTTAACCATATCAACTCATATCAACTGTTTTGGTCCTTCCAGTCCAAATCTGAGATGCATCTCAATTGTCTAGAGCAGTGGTTCCCAAACTTTTTATAGTCCCGTGCCCCTTCAAACATTCAACGTCCAGCTGTACCCCCTCTAGCGCCAGGGTCAGTGCAKTCTCAAATGTTGTTTTTTGCCATCATTGTAAGCCTGCCACACACACACTATACYATACATTTATTAAACATAAGAATGAGTGTGAGGTTTTGTCACAACCCGGCTAGTGGGAAGTGACAAAAAGCTCTTATAGGACCAGGGCACAAATAATAATATAATAATGATCAATCATTTTGCTATTTATTTAGCCATCTTACATATAAAACTTTATTTGTTCATCTAAAATTGTGAATTACTCACCACAGGTTAATGAGAAGGGTGTGCTGGAAAGGATGCACATAACTCTGCAATGTTGGGTTGTATTGGAGAGAGTCTCAGTCTTAAATCATTTTTCACACACAGTCTGTGCCTGTATTTCGTTTTCATGCTAGTGAGGGCCGAGAATCCACTCTCACATAGGTATGTGGTTGCAAAGGGCATCAGTGTCTTAACAGCGCGATTTGCAGATACTCTGAGCGCAGCCCAATCCAGAAATCTGMCAGTGGCTTCTGATTAAATAACATTTTCACAGAACAGCTTGTGGCAATTTCGATGAGGCTCTCTTGTTCATATATCGATAAGTGGACTGGAGGCAGGGCATGAAAGGGATAACGAATCCAGTTGTTTGTGTCATCCGTTTCGGGAAAGTACTTACGTAGTTGCGCACCCAACTCACTCATGTGCTTCGCTATGTCACATTTGACATTGTCCGTAAGCTTGAGTTCATTTGCACACAAAAAATCATACAATGATGGAAAGACCTGTGTGTTGTCCTTGTTAATGCAGACAGAGAAGAGCTCCAACTTCTTAATCATAGACTAAATTTTGTCCCGCACATTGAATATAGTTGRGGAGAGTCCCTGTAATCCTAGATTCCGATCATTCAGGCGAGAAAAAACATCACCCAGATAGGCCAGTCGTGTGAGAAACTCATCATCATGCAAGCGGTCAGACAAGTGAAGATTATGGTCAGTAAAGAAAACTTTAAGCTCGTCTCTCCATTCAAAAAAACGTGTCAATACTTTSCCCCTTGATAACCAGCGCWCTTCTGTATGTTGTAAAAGCGTTACATGGTCGCTGCCCYTATCGTTGCATAGTGCAGAAAATACACAAGAGTTCAGGGGCCTTGCTTTAACAAAGTTAACCATTTTCACTGTAGTGTCCAAAACGTCTTTCAAGCTGTCAGGCATACCCTTGGCAGCAAGAGCCTCTCGGTGGATGCTGCAGTTTACCCAAGTGGCATCGGGAGCAACTGCTTGCACGTGCGTTACCACTCCACTATGTCTCCCTGTCATGGCTTTTGCGCCATTAGTACAGATACCAACATATCTTGACCACCAAAGTCCATTTGATGTCACAAAGCTGTCCAGTACTTTAAAAATATCCTCTCCTGTTGTCCTGGTTTCCAGTGGTTTGCAGAAGAGGATGTCTTCCTTAATTGACCCCCCATAAACGTAACGGACATATACCAGGAGCTGTGCCAGCTGTAACACATAGAATTCACTGATTTGTATGCGAAGCAGTAATTGTTTCAAAACATCTCCTGCCATGTCACTGGTGCGTCGTGAAACAGTGTTCTTTGAGGAAGGCATTGTCTGTATAMTTTTTTTGGCCTTTTTCCCCAGCATTGTCTCAGCCATATCCGCAGCAGCAGGAAGAATTAAGTCCTCCASAATAGTATGCGGCTTGCCTGTCCTAGCCACTCGGTAGCTCACCATATAAGATGCTTCTAGCCSTTTCTTATTAATGGTATCTGTTGCTTTTTGCACATATAACACACCGTGGCTGAGGAAAGGCACTACTCCCAATATAAGTGAACCTCAAATCAATGTAGTTCTCATCATATTTGCCCCTCTTCGATGGTCCAATATCCCTGTCTGTTGTTRGGGGCAGAAGCTCTTCGGCTGCATCAGATTCACAACTGTCAGTGTCCATYCTAGCTGGGCTAACAACAAATGTAGAATTACTGGTGCTAGCATTGGATGTGCTCATGGAAGCAGAACAACTTGTGTCGTTGACAGGTGCAGGTGTAGTACTGCTGGTGTGTCTCTATGGACGAGGCCTTATAAACGGAATGAACAGCAGCTACGTTTGGCTACATACGGACCGTTAGTGGAATTCCCGCGAGCGAGTAACGGTTAATGTGATTGGATGTTAATTATTTGAGTAAGCTACCTGTATTTGACATCGTGTTGTTATTTTGCTGAACACTAGATGGTTTAATTTTATTTTTGGCAGTGAAACGAGGRTACTCAGGCGAGAAAATATAAATGGACCGTTGGAAAATGTGATTTATTTTTTTTATTAGTAAAAATTTGAAAAAATGTGTATCACATTTTTATTTGGCATACCCCCGACGGAATCCCCAGTTTGGGAATACCTGGTCTAGAGGAAACGGATGTGAAAGAACTGGACAGGTGAAATCACATTTCTCGTAGATATCTAGCTGCTATATTGTTTTCACTTATTTTATGTGTTCAAAACAGTAGAGACCAATTTTGACTGTTGTTATGTACTCTGTATAGGCTTGATTTTCATGAACAAGAAAATAAATGCCATTCAATGGCCTTTTTAGAATTTGTGAATAAATGGYATCTTCATTTGTATACTCACAATCAATTAGCTGGTTCTGTTGCATGGCTTGATTTTTAGTTTATTGTTCTATATTTTGCCAATTTTAGTTGGTGGTTATTCTTTTTCATGTGAATCTACCTCTAACATTCAAGTGTACATTATGCTTTCTCTTGAGTCATTTTATTTTCTGCCCCAAACATTACCAAGAGGTAATTTTATACCGTATTATCCATGCTACCAACTTTGATAAGCATTTTTTTCTAAAGTTTCAAAAACAAATATTGAATTTATGATGTAATGTACTGTAGTTTGCTTGATCTTTCAATTGAATCAACGTGAATGTATACAGTATATGTTTGTATCGATATCTGTAACCATGTTTTATACTTGGGTGATTTCTATGTTACTTATTGAGCTAAATTGGGGTTAGACATTTTGTTGTTTTTCAAAACAATATTTATAACAAAGATGTATTTTCAGTGTTAACTAGTGTTTCTTAACTGAACATATTTTGGTACTAGTCACTTAAGTGTGATGTATGTGAAAGGATTACTGTATGCTTGCTCTGAATAGGAATGTTCATATCATTGGGGCTGTTGTAGGTTTCTGTGCGTAGTAAATATGGACAAATATGGACAAAAGGATGTTACATAGCCTACTGAATTACTTGATATGTTTCACCCCCAATGTTGCTATGGTTTATATTTTAGGGCTTGAATCCATCCCTTTTTGTTTGAGTGTTGTGAGTCTTTTCAGACAATGCGAGGYTTGAATATACATTTGTAGAATATGAGGGAGATCGTCATGCATTTCTTGAATCATAACTAAAAGGCTCACCGGATATTCCCTTTCCTTGATGCTGTAATCTCACATGGCCATTTCAGTTCAACATCCGGTGCTTTATCGATGAAAGCACTATAGCCAGTTGTGGTAGTGATACATTTGATTACGGCTTTTCTCTTTTATTTGACTGTTGAAAAAAGTGGAAAAATGTTATGCCTAAAACATAATTTGAAAGCAATTAAGTTGAATGTTAAGTGGAAAAGGTTTTAAAAGTAAGTAGGCCTACTGTGTATGTAGTTACGTAAAGAAAAAAACTAAACTTGACTGTGGTTGAGAGCATATTGTTGTAATTTGTGACTCTTGTTTTATGTATTAAATAGTTGATTTATGTTTTTGTGAGATGGCTCAAATTTGGATTGCTTTTGGGAAGTGTCATGATCAGTATTTTGTTGGAAGAATAGAAGTTGCAACAAATAAATGTCTCAGGAATTGACAATTGTGTGAATCTCTGGAGTGTAATAAATGTGGTCGAGAGATTCCCCAGGGGGTGGTGGTATCCTCCTGTTGTCTGGCTACCCCTGGTGGAGAATCTCCTGTTTTTGGCCCTGAGTCTCCATGGATTCTTCCTCACGACCAGTCTAAACTGCAGGACTGAACACCTGCATTACATTCCAGTTGGCTTCACACTTACAGTACTGCCTCTCATTGAATAAAGTCTCCCCACTGTTGGTCTAAACCTCTAGGTAGCGATATGGTGTCAAGCTGTCTTTACCAAAATTAATGAACTGTCAAATGGAGTGCCAGAGCCGTTTTGGGCGTCTCAAACAGTGTTGAGCCAGAAGCTCAACGCTATGGGAAGCATCAATTACCTTTTGTCTTTGAGTGAAGGTGCTGGGTACCTCAACATCAAACAGAGTGCACCCACCCAGGGCCAGTAAACAGAAGCAGCGTGGGGCCTCAGCCAGAGAGGAACCAACACCACTTTTGTGTGTACATATACACGCTGCTTCTCTGYGCTATTAATACAGCCGTGCTTTATAGCAGTTACTTTTACAACTGCACCTATAAGAGAAATCATTGAGTAGCTACTTGAACCAATTAAATATAACCACACTAATACTTTGAGTAATCCACTGATCTATATTATAGATTGAGCCTAGGCTACAATAAGGAAGAAAATCTAATTCTTTCAGGTTCATTTATTTATAAAAGATCCACTTCAGATGTCGTGTTTAAACATACAGTGCATTTMTCTACATTACATTGTGTTTCAGGCGAGAACAAGCCCTCTATGAAATTMAACAGGTATACATAGACGGTGAAGACTGGTTTCTTGGGATAGAGTAATCAGAAATACTTAGCAAATACTTTGGCATAGTTAGCGACAGTCAGTGTAAAATACATTTATCTATATATCAAAACCTCTCATGGACTGTATGGCAATGACAGCTCAGCCACCACACTCCCAGGCAGATAGTGACACGAGACGACTGGAGAGTCAGAAAGCTTGGCTGAGTTAGGATGACAAGCCGCTGGAAGTTTACTTGGCCTGCAATGACAGGAGAGAGAGAGTTCAGTTCAATAAATCTTTATTGTCCCCAAAGGGCAATTTAAGGGTAATTTCAGTGCACCATAAACGTTAGATACTTTAGGTCATAACAGAGACAATACAATATTGCTGGAGTAAAAGGAAGAACAGATGTCACCTATGACAATAATTKTCCTGTGGTAACAACAACCTCACACTCATTCCACATGGAAGGCATCCCACCCATCCTTCTTGTCCTGAGAGAGAAAATAAACCTGTTCAGCACTGTATTCAAATGTGGAAAACCATTGTCTATGGAGACATAATCAGGGGGAAAGTCTACAGCACACTTTTTAATAAAGCTAATATTTCCACTCTTTCTAATAAAGCCTTTTGGATGTTCAATCACTCCCACCATAGGAATGTTTATGTAGTATCTTAATGTAGTATAWCTGCAATGTGGGTTAGATTGAATTGAGCCCTATGTGTATAAACAGTGCATATTTCCCACCTCCGACATGACTGGCAGGTTGCCATGAGGGTAGAGCCACATGATCCTATGTGCTTTGGTCCTCTGCCTCTGGAGCAGCTTCCTCAGTAACCTCTTGACCTTTCGGTCTCTGGGGTCAGCACACTTCACCGCCTTCTTGGTGTACAGTCTGCAGCCACAACAACACAGACAAAGAACATTCACCATGACAACCTTCCAACTGAAACATACAGTACAAACTGTAAATATGCAGCATGGTTTTAATAAAGACTTCTGAACCAAAGCCTCAACAAAGTTGGCTAGTGAGGATACTTTTTTTTTTGGATGGCTTGTTATTCCCACATATTTCCTTCCTCACTTCCCTGGCAATTACAGTAGAACATAAGCCATAACAACAGGACCTGGATAGATGACAATGCCTCATAGCTCTGAGAGGCATATTTTCCATGTCTGCGAGTTGCTTCGGGATAGTTGAAATACTTGCATGATGGCTTTTATACTGCAGTCTGGCCCCTCCGTCTGTACCTCAAACCTCAGCACGTCTTTGGTGCGCACTTTCCCCTGGGAGTACTGCATACAGCACTGAACATCTCTCTGCATCTGTACCCCGTTACCTGAGAGGGGGGAGAGAGAGGCGGGGGAGAGAGAGAGAGAGATGGAGAGAGGCAAACGCTGAAGTCAAATTCATCAAAGCACACTTACAGTGTATGAAGGCTATATGATTGCTATTGGCTCAAAAGGAGGGTTGTTGTGACACTGTAGATTATAAACACAAATATATTAGTAGGAATGTAAGGCATTTCATTGCACTGTTCTATACAGTATAGTTAGACTATCTAAAGGTTGCTCTATTTGACAGGATATGTCATCTAGAGTGCAGACAGCCAGAAGGATTTAGAACATCCCATGATCCCCCATAATGTGCTGTTATGCCAGTGGCACTGTGACTAGKTGACAAGGCTTTTCATCCAACCAGAGTGAGTAAGCACAATAATATTAGCTGAGATAAACAGTTACCATATGCGTGTCATATGAAAGCTGCTCTGAACCTTGTCATATTTTATCATTGATARAATTTCCCCCCCCATTAAAGTCTGAGGTATTCAGTTAGCTTGTTATTAGCGTTCAATGTTTTGATGTGAAATCAGTCTTCATTCTAGCTCTCTATTTACATCCATGGCTCTCCCTGCTGCTGCTCCAGTATTCCCTCTTCCCCTCTCCTCTAGCTTGCTCTCCTTCGCTTCCCTGCTAAACTGGCTCCCAGCAGGGTGCATGCTGCTAACGGTATACACTGTAGGTGTTATTGTGTCTTACCTTCCACCGAGCCCAGGAGAATGACAGTCAGAGAAATAACAGTCACAGTCTGCAACAGAAACATGGTGAGCCTGGCAGGGAAGTAATCTGCTGTGTTACCTTCCCCTCTATTTCTGTCTCTTATATTTCTCCCTCCCTCCTTTTCACTCTCTCCCTCGCTCTCCCTCAAACACACATGCACTCCCTAACCCTCCCCCCTCCAGCTCCCCCTCTCKTCTGAGTGTCCCACTCACTGTGTTCATTTCCATGTCTTTCCCACTCTTCAAAAAGGTGCTTTCCCAAAAAAAGCTCTTAAAATAATCCAGATTTATGGCATTCTCTAATGCAGTCATGGAAACTYCCCTACCTTGTTGTAGGTGTCCCATTAGTCTTGCAGCTATGTTATGACTGTCACTGCTCAAGCACAATACAGGGAACACCAAAGCTTGTGATACACATGACACTGTAWTACATTCATGTTGTTTTCATTCATGTAAAATGACAAAAGGCATCTCTAGTACCAACATAGTTCAAAGCACAAGCAAGTTACATGCAGTCTGTTTCCAAAATAAAAACCACTAATACTATAAAACGGCAACCAGCTCTCTACCATTAGATCGATCACAAGAAATTATAACATGTTGAGAACAGAAGCCAATTTGCCAACTAAAGTACAGCTGTGCATGTTCAATACAGTCCGGACTGTGACTGACTTTGTATAGCAGCTACATTCTAACAATCATTCTCAGTACAACGCCTAACAACCTTTTCAAGCGGCTTGGACCTTTCTTGGTGMAATGGCAAAGGTCTTGGACTCACAAATGCAAGTCCCAGACGGCTACCCCATAAATTTGCWACATTTGGTGTCAGAAGTGGAACGCATGGGGCTAAGCACGATGGCATCCAAAGTGTAGGAGTAGTTTGTAAGTGTGTTTCTTACTTGCCTTTATGAGTCCCCAAATTCAGTACTAGAACTAAATACAAAATGTCAAATATAAAATGGCCTACYTTATTGGAGGAAATGGATACAAAGTCAACGCTGGTTGGCAGTTGAGGATTGACTGACCCAGAGACCCAGAGTGTGGTTTTGGGTAAAGACTGTTTGCTGTGACAGGTTGAGTGTCATTAGAACCCAGCTGATTCTCCCCCAGTCAAAAACCACCCTTCTAACCAAGCAATGAAACTACTGCAGAATTARAGCACATTCTCTAATGCCTTTGGTATTCAATGAAATTAACATTGTTGAAAAAAACTGGAAGTAATGCTATGAAAATAKTTTTTTACATAATAAAAAGCTGTTACAACAAAACAAATGAAATAACCCTGGTCTGAAAAACAATGGACAGGAAAACACAAATAACCTTTGTATTTAATGATGAGACTGATTACCCGCTGTTTAATGTACCTTAGAAGAAATGCTTCCAGTGACAACAAGGAAGTGTTTAGCTATTAACTACTATTGAGAAGAGTCGCTTCACCATATCTTGTTACCATATCTTGTATTTTACAGCAGTAGCTACTACTTATCTTATAGTACAATGGAAAAACACCTGGAGAGTTGCAACATCCCATGAACAGACAATGTGGTAAAACACATGGTAATTGAATACAGGGTAAATCTCTGCTGAATGGTAGGCTTTAGGTAGTGGCATTTATTAGACGACGTGGCCAGTGTAATCCATACTATCTGACTGTGCATACCTGAGACCTGGAATTAAAAATATGCAGTCTGAGGTAGGGAGAGGAGAGGGGGGGCAGCGTGCAAGAATTCAACCCTTAAGAAATCAAGTTGGAATCTTTCAGCTGCAAAAACATACCTTCCCCTTGACTTCAGTCTGCTCCGGAGCCAAACACATTTCCAGCATATCTTTGGGGCGATTAAGAGATCACTGTAAAAGTATACTAGACACAAACTTTCAAACAAAAGGTCAAAAAAAATTGTGACTGTAAATCCGCCTATTAAATCATCGACTTAATCGGTGTTCCTCTTTTGAGGAGATAGAGAGCCAGAGGAGGGATAGGTATGTCCTGGGGATGTTGTAGGATAAAGCTAACTATACCTGTGGTCCAGGCCAGAGCAGCTTAGCCCAAAGGGATTTCAGTGTTAGGTTAGGTTTCAGGGAGCAAATGTGTCAAATTTTGAGATGTGTCATTTATCAAGCACATAACATTTGGTATGTACTATCTGGAATGCTGTGAGTGGATGGGTGATTATAGCCATCATAGGCCATTGTCTACTCTACAACTTCATGAAGATTGAAAAGTGAACACTTCTCAGCTTRATACACTAAATTACAGGTGGTCCCCAGTTCATTGTTCATGTTCTGTTCTTGTAAYAAGCACGAGTTGACACACACCCCTCCAAAAAAAGTTGTTTATACCCATTAAATGACTSTTTATAGAATGCACAACTTAATTTTTTACAAGTTTACTATTCCATTACCACCGACTAATGGAATAGTAAACTTGTAAAAAATTAAGTTGTGCATTCTATAAACAGTCATTTAATGGGTATAAACAAAGCTTCTTCAGGGGTACATAATGATTGCTTGAATGTTCTGATCTTGACAAAAGGCTTGGTGGAACTATACTTACTTTACATGAGAGATTCATAATAGAATGTCTTCATTTACTGTCAAAATAAAATTAAGTCCATCCATGCAACATGTAGTGATTATATTTTATTATAGCCAGGGCACTGCATGCAAGGTTTTTTTCTGCATTGAAAAGATTTGGGCGGGCCGCCTAAGTGTTTTTTCGGACTGCCCATGTCCAAACAGTAAAAAAATAGAAAAAATGCAATCAGGGTGGAAAAACGTTTAGTGTAAACTTAAATATGTAGCTTTTTTGGCCACGCAACCAATTTCACATAGAATGGTGAGTTATAGATCTATAATTCTTCTTGGAAGCAAGTCTAAGAAGCGGTAGATATGTTCTATGTGCACTATTTCTATGCTTCCCATTCTTAAGTTTAGTTTTTGCATCTTTTACTTTCGGTTTAGTACACCAGCTTCAAACAGTTGAAACAATATTTTTGGTTATGAAAAATATATTTCACAGCAGTTTAGATGGTCCAATAATTTTCTACACTATACTAGCTTATTTTGTCACAAACTGAAATCAGGCAAATTAGAGTTTTAGCAACCAGGAAATTGCAGAGTGATTTCTGCATAGTGCAAATTTAAAATGACTTAAACCAGATATAAAAGTAGAGAGAATCTAAAATGTAAAACAATTATGCATTTAGGAGTATTTTTGTCATGGCATGTGGCCCCCATTGATTTTGCTATGATGGTTGAGTCACTCATAGCATCAGCCATGGCAAAATGTCTACAATTGCAGGAGATTATCTTTAAAACTGCATATTTTCTCTCGGACCCATAGCAAGGTGTAGAATTGCAGGAAATGTAGCTCTGAAACTGCAACATTATCTCAAACACGTCACATTTTGCAGAATTGCAGGAAATTAGCTTTAAAACAGCTAAAGTTTGTCACTGCCGCCAACAGGGGGGCCTCAAATGTACCGTCGATGACCGTATCATTGGCCACACCCACCACCTAAGCCCCATTTTGATCCAGAAAAAAACCCTGGCATGTTCTATGCTGCCTGGCATTCTTCTGGTGGGAGTAGACAAACTTTTTGCAGGCAGTCCTCAAACTAACATCTGTGGTTCACACAGCTTTGTTTCTTTATATACACTGTAAAACTAAACCAGAACATGTTTGGTTAAACACACAAAAGGAATTATTTCAAATCATTGCAAAACATGGTCTTAACTGTGCTTAGAGTTGGGGGACTGAACACTTTTCCAAAATTGGTGTTTTATTTTTAATTTAGGGGAAATGGATATGCTTAACAAAAGCTGCAAAAGAAAAACAAAATTGCCATTCGAGAAGGTACAGGGGTGGGATCTTAATTTGACCTATAGTCAAAGCAAAATAATCCTGCAGCAACAGGATTTGAACATTTAGTCCATGATGTTGCTTGATCAGTCATTAGGCTATTAGCTGGCCAAAAGTAAGGTAATAGCAGCCTCTGGTAAGACASGGGGCGGGGGCCTATGCATATATGTAAACAACAGCTGGTGCACGATATCTAAGGAAGTCTCAAGGTTTTGCTCGCCTGAGGTAGAGCATCTCATAATAAACTGTAGACCACACTATCTACCTACAGAGTTTCTGTATTTTTCGTAGCTGTCTACATACCATACCACACCACAGACCGGTGCTGGCACTAAAACCACACTCAATGAGCTGTATACCACCATAAGCAAACAGGAAAATGCTCATCCAGAGGTGGCGCTCCTAGTGTCCGGGGACTTTAATGCAGGGAAACTTAAATTAGTTTCAGAGGGAAAAAACTCTAGACCACCTTTACTGCACACAAAGAGACGTGTACAAAGCTCTCCCTCGCCCTCCATTTGGCAAATCTGACCATTAATTCTATCCTCCTGATTCCTGCTTATAAGATAAAATTAAAGCAAGAAGCACCAGTGACGTGTTTATAAAAAAAGTGGTCAGATGAAGCAGATGCTAAACTACAGGACTGTTTTGCTAGCATAGACTGGAATGTGTTCCAGGATTCTTCCGATGGCATTGAAGAGTACACAACATCAGTCACTGGCTTTATCAATAAGTGCAGAGGACGTCGTCCCCACAGTGACTGTACGAGGACGTCGTCCCCACAGTGACTGTACGTACATACCCCAACCAGAAGCCATGGATTACAGGGTTGGATGTGCATTGTGTCAAGAAGCAGTGCGGCTTGGTTGGATTGTGTTTCGGAGGACGCATGGCCCTCGACCTTCGCCTCTCCCGAGTCCATAGAGGAGTTGCAGCGATGAGACAAGACAGTACTACCAATTGGATACCAAAAATTGGGGAGAAAAAGGAGGCGAGGTTTAAAAAAAATGCAATGTTAATATAACCGTGATTTAGTATGAGTTTTCAGTGAATTTATGTAAATCATGAAGCTCCTCTGCATTTGTTGCGGTGCAGGAAAATTCCCAGCAACAACAGAGTGAACAAATTAAGATCCTACATCTGATAATAATAAATGATCCCCCCAAATTGACTGGTGCCAAAAGGTGGTAGGAAATAAATAAATGTCAATGACTGAATTTCTCAGAAATACTGAAAAGTTACCAAGGGATGAGTTACATCTATCAGATTTGATATATGGTTAATTAAAATTTTTAAATAATTTCATCATAAAAAGGTGGGAATTAATTATATATATAATGTTCTGCAGTAATATCATGGAAGGTGGGTTAAAAATGCACTCAACCCATTATTCTGTTGATACACTAAACCTGAATCTATTCAGGAATGCACAAGGAGCACATACAATTGTGTATTTTTWGTCCAGCCTTGATTTCCTCCAGATACATTTTATTTGCCATAGCAGCAGACCACCAGCACAGCCACTTTCCCCGGCATGTGTGTCTGTCCTGGTGTAAGCCATTCTAATATTAAGWTAAGCTCATATTATGCTTTATTGTTAAGTCCCTCTCTCTGGGCTGATGTTTTATTGAAACAGCAAAACAAACAGGATATAATGGTATATCTAAATATAGTCTCTAAGCTACGCGCTTACAGACAGAAAGATAGACGTTTGGAAATAATATGCCAGAAGTCTTTACCCTTAGTCTGCAAAAMATAGATCTGGTCATTTGCTAGACCCCCTGTAAAGCAGTGTGTCTGCTAGAGGTTTTACATTATTTTGGGTGGATAGATTCTCATGTCTTGTACTTTCCATCTTATTAAAATGTAGTCTATACAGTTGAAGTCGGAAGTTTACATACACTTAGGTAGGAGTCATTAAAACTTGTTTTTCAACCACTCCACAAATTTCTTGATAACAAACTCAGTGCCTCTTTGCTTGACATCATGGGAAAAAAATCAAAAGAAATCAGCCAAGACCTCATAAAAAATATTGTAGACCTCCACAAGTCTGGTTCATCCTTGGGTGCAATTTCTAAACGCCTGAAGGTACCACATTCATCTGTACAAACAAGAGTACACAAGTATAAACACCATGGGAACACGCAGCCTTCATACCACTCAGGAAGGAGACGCGTTGTGTCTCCTAGAGATGAACGTACTTTGGTCCGAAAAGTGCAAATCAATCCCAGAACAACAGCAAAGGACCTTGTGAAGATGCTGGAGGAAGAAGGTACAAAAGTATCTATATCCACAGTAAAACGAGTCCTATATCGACATAACCTGATAGTCCGCTCAGCAAGGAAGAAGCCACTGCTCCAAAACCGCCATAAAAAGCCAGACTACGGTTTGCAACTGCACATGGGGACAAAGATCATACTTTTTGGAGAAATGTCCTCTGGTCTGATGAAACAAAAATAGAACTGTTTGGCCATAATGACCATGTTAATGTTTGGAGGAAAAATGTGGAGGCTTGCAAGCCAGAGAACACCATCCCAACCATGAAGCACAGGGGTGGAAGCATAATGTTGTGGGGGTGCTTTGCTGCAGGAGGGACTGGTGCACTTCACAAAATAGATGGCATCATGAGGAGGGACAATTATGTGGATATATTGAAGCAACATCAAGACATCAGTCAGGAAGTTAAAGCTTGGTCACAAATGGCTCTTCCAAATGGACAATGACCCCAAGCATACTTCCAAAGTTGTGGCAAAATGGCCTAAGGACAACAAAGTCAAGGTATTGGAGTGGCCATCACAATGCCCTGACCTCAATCCCATAGAAAATATGTGGGCAGAACTGAAAAAGCGTGCAAGAGCAAGGAGGCCTACAAACCTGACTCAGTTACACCAGCTGTCAGGAGGAATGGGCCAAAATTCATCCAACTTATTGTGGGAAGCTTGTGGAAGTTAATCCAAAACATTTGACCCAAGTTAAACAATTTAAAGGCAATGCTACCAAATACTAATTGAGTGTAGGTAKATTTCTAACCCACTGGGAATGTGATGAAACAAATCAAATCTGAAATAAATKATTCTCTCTACTATTATTCTGACATTTCACATTCTTAAAATAAAGTGGTGATCCTAACTGACCTAAGACAGGGAATTCTTACTAGGATTAAATGTCAGGAATTGTGAAACACTGAGTTTAAATGTATTTGGCTAAGGTGTATGTAAACTTCCGACTTCAACAGTTTTTTCCTCKCAATGGAAAATGTGTAGTTGTTGCCTAAACAGTTGACACTATGGTATACTAGTGAGGATGGATTTATTTCTGACACAACTTTAATTTAAAAAATAAAAAATAAAAAAATAAAATGAGTTCCTAATAAAACTTATTTTATTAAAACTATAAATGATCAGGTTAATACACTATGATTTATTTCAACATAATCTCACATTATTTACAAATAAAAAAAATGGCAGACTCCTTGCATACAAGACTAACTGAGGGAGGATKATTACTGATGTCTTTACAGTTTATACATGTCCAGGAAGGAAAGTCCTTGTGACCAATACCAACTCAGCGATATCACTTCAAAAGTAAGACAGGTCAGTCTGTTTTTCAAATGCCTCTTATCCTTATGATGAAGAATGCCTCTGATTCTTGAACTGCCTGCMGTCTCCTGAGTGTGTCTAGGCGTCTAGAGTGCCTTTAAAGAGAACATAGACAAAGAAAATCTTGTCAAACCGGTTACACAAACCTACATTCACTGATTCACTATAGCCAATGACTCAGGATAATGCAACACAGCGTGAATATTCAATTACAAAAAATCTATTATCAATCTGACGAAGAATAAAATATGGTAGAGGTTTAGTGAAGATGGATGCTTGGAAGGGAACTTACCTTCCAAAAAGGCAAACTCATCTACGGTCTCTATTGCATGGTCTGTTAGTGGAAACAACAAAAAACACAATAGCTGGAAGAACTAAAGTCAAAGGCTGGCCTAAATGACCCCCGGTCCTGGCCCTGTAGAGCTACATGGTGTGCAGGCTTTTATTCTAGCACCGCACTAAGACCTTGATCGGTTGAATCAGTTAGGCCTAACACGTGTTTAGTACAGGGATGGAACTGAAGCCTGGCATACCATGTAGCTCTCCAAAACCAGGTGTTGGTGACCATTACACTTAGCAATAATCATATGGTATGATTGGTGTACTATATGATCATGTCTGCTTGACATMACTAACCTAAATCTTTCCTCTGCAAAGTTTTCCTCTTTCCTTGCTGGGCATACACCAGGGCATCTTTGGCAATCATTTCAACAAAGAGTTCCTGGAACACATGAAGTTTAGTATACAGTCAGTAACGTCGCTGTAGCATATAACATAAGTGCATTGTGACTACAGTAAAGTGAATGTGCGGCAGGTAGCCTAGTGGTTAGCGCGTTGGGCCAGTAACCGAAAGGTTGCTAGATCGAATCCCCGAGCTGACAAGGTAAAAATCTGTCGTTCTGCCCCTGAACAAGGCAGTTAACCCACTGTTCCTTGGCCGTCATTGTAAATAAGAATTTGTTCTTAACTGACTTGCCTAGTTAAATAAAAGGTAAAAAAATAATACAAATGTCATCTTAGGTAGCTAAGCTAGATATTGCCTTTACAGCAATGATGTGTTGGTGCTGGGTTGAAACAAAAGCCTGCACACCAAGTAGCTCAACAGTTGATGACCAGTGAACTACAAGGAACATAAAGTAGGTCCTTCCTACAATCCTCCCCAACTTCACTCTGTATCTGGAATAGAGTACCACAGTATGAGTCATAATACCCATAAAACCTAGCGGTCAAACAGGGAAATTGTTATATAGTTTTTCCACKGGGGATTTTAGAAACACTTCAAATAAGGGCTGCGTTTTGTGTAGGCTTACGTTTTGATAACAGGCGTCAACTGTTGCAGTGGCTGTCGCCCCTGTGGCACCTACTGAGTCGGACCCAGAGCGGTGTTAAGGCGAGGAAGAGTTACGGGGGAACGAGGCTGAAGAAGAGAACAACCAACAAACTGGGCCCGTTGCGTCAGCCTCCTTATTTTAAGCGGTGGAATAACGACTGGAACCATTTGCRTGTTTGACCGCTAGGCTCTATGGGTATTAMGACTCATTAAGTGATCATGCCCGAGAGGCCAGTGTTTGGAGGATATATTGGCACAGGTGTTGTTAGGCTGGCAAACCGTGCCAATATATCATCCAAACACCAGCTTCTCGGGCGGTGTGCCCAACGCATCACCGGCGGCACATTGCCTGCCCTTCAGGACACCTACAGCACCCGATGTCACAGGAAGGTCAAAAAGATCATCAAGGACATCAACCACCCGAGCCACAGCCTGTTCAATCCGAAGGCGAGGTCAGTACAGGTGCATCAAAGCTGACTGAAAAACAGCTTCTTTCTCAAAGCCTGTTAAATAGCTGTTAAATACTCCGACATTGCTCGTCCTAATATTTATTTCTTATATTCCATAATTTTACTTTTAGATGTGTGTTTTGTTGTGAATTGTTAAATATTACAGAATTAATGAAGCTAGGATGCAATAACATCTGCTAAATGTGTACGTGACCAATAAAATTTGATTTMCACTACAGCTAATTTAGAGTCACGTCAAAAAGTGCAGCCAGAATAACAGCAAAGTAGCTGCATTTGTTTAAGCAGTTTTCTAGTGACATTTATTTGGATACATCCATAACAATGAGCTAATGAGGCATTCAGGATGAGACCCACCCGTTGTATAAACTGTGATACCTTATACAAGAACACTGTCCAGATTTTGCATATCYTTTATGAGTCAGTCCCACATATTAATGAACGGCTGAGCCTGATGTTCTTTGCAGTAAGACATCTCATGAATTTATATAATGTAACCAAGTGAGCAGACACCTAAGTCAATTGATTCATGAATTGAATCCCACATCCTTACCCTATAATTCTAGTATTTCTTTGTGACTAACTTGAATACAGGTAGACCAAGAAAGCCACATCCCTGATTGGCAGATGAGTGACAACCCTGTTCCTCATCAGTTGCTCCCTACAAATGCMGTTTTGAATTAAAAGAGAATTGRACCTACACACTGAAGGCGGCTGCAAAGCTGAACCGTCTGTGTAGGCTATCCCTGATGCAGTGAAAATAATTTTGAAAAAATCTACACAATTTAAGTAAGCTTTATGCGACATCTTTTTGAAAAATGAATGTTGGAAAAACGATTGGAACCATTTCCCTGTTWGACCGCTAGGTTTTATGACACTTCACCGTGGGGCTCTATAGCCTAACCGTTTTAAAGCCTTGCTGAATCCCAAAGCCGACTAGGCGAAAAATCTGCCGATGTGCCTTTGAGAAAGGCACTTAACACTAATTGTTCCTGTAAATTGCTCTGGATAATCCCGTCTCCTGAATTACAAATGTAAATAAAATGGCTAGCAAKATGACATTAACCCACCTTGACTGTAGGCTACAAAATATGAAAACAAACGAATACTGCTAGGGATAACTTAATGTAATGTAATACTTTTAACTTACTGTGGCCTTAGCAATGATAAACACCGACTCTTGACTGGCGAGGGACACGTCTGGGTCCGCTTTCATCAGTGCCTTGATACGGGACAGCGGTAACTTCGCTAGACGGTTCTGGGAGGGTGCTGCAACGGGCCCAGTAAATTGGTTATTCTCTTCTTCAGCCTCGATCCCCCGTAACTCTTCCTCGCCTTCACACCGCTCTGGGTCCGACACTGTGGGGGCGACAGGCACTGCAACAYTTGACGCCATTATCTTGTACACAAACGAGTTGTCAAAAACGTACCTAGTTCTGATTCGTGAATAATACATTKAAATGTTCCTCCCCTTCCACTCCCGCCAACTATTCCTTGTGTGTGATTGGTGGAATGGCCGACTTCATGAGGTGACGATTGGCTTAAACCATGGGCAAACAAATCTTTGGGTTTAAGCCATTGGTGAATGTTCACAACTCCTTAGCGCTCCTAAACGTTGTGAAACATTGACTACAGAACAGCCAGGCTGCTAAAAAGAAAAGATGACAGATCACAACCCTAATGAACAACTTCATCATATTTGTTACATAAAATGTACATCTTCATCTCTCTATTACTGCTCATCCAATACATTAGAAATGTGTTCAATGACTCATTGTTTAATTGTTTGTAGATAGACCTGTGATACATATTGATTTTGATAGGCCCACCTTTCAATATTGCTCAATGTTTAAGTGATAATAGGCCTAGATTAGATTTATGTGAAATAGCTGTTTGTGCTGCTTTGTCTATGTCGGTATCTAATTAAGCCATAAGGCCCAAGGGACACTGCCTTCGGAAAGTATTCAGACCCCTTGACATTTTCCACATTTTGTTACGTTACAGCCTTATTCTAAAATGTATTAAATAAATAAATAAAGAATCCAAAGCAATCTGCACACAATACCCCATTAGGACGAAGCGAAAACAGTTTTTTATAKATTTTTGCTGACGTATAAAAAACAAACAAAAGAAATACCGGTTTTACCTAAGTATTCAGACGCTTTGCAATGAGACTCGAAATTGAGCTCAGGTGCATCCTGTTTCCATTGATCATCAATGATGTTTCTACAACTTGATTGGAGTCCACCTGTTGTAAATTCAAATGATTGGACATGATCTGGAAAGGCACACACCTGTCTATATAAGGTCCCACAGTTCACAGTGCATGTCAGAGTAAAAACCAAGCCATAAAGTCAAAACAACTGTCCGTAGAGCGCCGGGACAGGATTGTGTCAAGGCACAGACCTGGGGAAGGGRACCAAAGCATTTCTGCAGCTTTGAAGGTCCCCAATAACACAGTGGCCTCCATCATTCTTCAATGGAAGAAGTCTGGAACCACCAATACTTCCTAGAGCTGGTCGCCCAGCCAAAATGAGCAATCAGGGGAGAAGGGCTTTGGTCAGGGAGGTGACCAAGACCTCAATGGTCACTTTGACAGAGATCTAGAGTTCCTCTGTGGAGATGGGAGAACCTTCCAGAAGGAGTGGCTTCGGGACAAATCTCTGAATGTCCTTGAGTGGCCCAGCCAGAGCCTGGACTTGAACCCAATCGAACATCTCTGCAGAGACCTGAAATAGTTGTGCTGCGACATTCCCCATCAAGCCTGACAGAGCTTGAGAGGATCTGCAGAGAAGAATGGGAGAAACTCTCAAAATAGTGTGCCAAGCTTGTAGCATCATACCCCAAAAAACGTGTCTGTAATCACTGCTAAAGGTGCTTCAACAAAGTACTGAGTAAAGGGTSTGATACTTATGTAAATGTGATATTTCAATTTTTATTTTATTTTAACACATTTGAAAACATAAAGAAAAACCGTTTTTGCTTTGTCATTATGGGGTAGGTTGAGGAAAAACAGCAACAATTTCATCAATTTTAGAATAAGGCAGTAACATAACAAAATGTGGAAAAAGTCAAGGGGTCTCAATACTTGCCGAATGCACTGTATATACAAAAGTATGTAGACACCTCTTCAAATGAGTGGATTAGGCTATTTCAGCCACACCCGTTGCTGACAGGTGTATAAAATGTAGCAATCTCCATAGCCAAACATTGGCAGTAGAATGGCCTTACTGAAGAGCTCAGTGACTTTCAACGTGACACTGTCATAGGATGCCACCATTCCAAAAAGTCAGTTGGTCAAATTTCTGCCCTGCTAGAGCTGCCCTGAACAACTGTAAGTGCTGTTATTGTGAAGTGGAAACATCTAGGAGTGACAAAGGCTCAGCCTTGAAGTGGTAGGCAAAACAAGCTCACAGAACGGGAGAGCTGAAGCACGTATCACATAAAAATTGTCTGACCTCGGTTGCAACACTCACTACCAAGTTCCAAACTGCCTCCGGAAGCAACGTCAGCACAAGAACTGTTCGTCGGGGAGCTTAATGAAATGGGTTTCCATGGCCGAGCAGCCGCACACAAGCCTAAGATCACCATGCGCAATGCCAAGTGTCGGCTTGAGTGGTGTAAAGCTTGGACTCTGGAGTAGTGGAAACACTTTCTCTGGAGTGATGAATCACGCTTCACCATCTAGCAGTCCGATGGACAAATCAGCCTATGTCTTGGGTGACTGGAGGTTCTACAGCTGCAACATCGAGAGCATCCTGACTGTTTGCCTCACTGCCTGGTACGGCAACTGCTCGGCCTCTGACCGCAAGGCACTACAGAGGGTAGTGCGTACAGCCCAGTACATCACTGGGGCTAAGCTGCCTGCCATCCAGGACCTTTACACCAGGCGGTGTCAGAGGAAGGCCCTAAAAATTGTCAAAGACCCCAGCCACCCTAGTCATAGACTGTTCTCTCTACTACCGCATGGCAAGCGGTACCGGAGTGCCAAGTCTAGGACAAAAAGGCTTCTCGACAAAAAAGGCTTCTCTTAGGCCCTCATGACATAATAGTCTTCTCAAGTCTATTGTCTGAAGGCTACATTGGTTATACATTACAGAACAATGGGATGCACTTCCATCATATTTTAACATTTCATTTCTGTATTCTTGCTCTTACCAGAGCAATGTACTAGGATGGCATGGATATCAAATTAGCATGAAAATACTTAAATGGACAAACAGGCCATTCATTTATTTTGATTCATGTTTTATTTAATTGAGGGATAGGCCAGAAATAAGATGCTCTGCTCTGAGCTCATCGGACTAAGGCATCATTAGCTAGTCCTGCACATGATAGCAAAGGTGCTGCCAGCCTAATATAAACTGAGTGTACAAAACATTAAGAACACCTTCCTAATATTTAGTTTCATTCCCCCACTTGAGTTGCAGTCTCAGAACAGCCTCAATTCGTTGGGGGCATGGACTCTACAAGATGTCGAAAGGGTTCCACAGGGATGCTGGCTCATGTTGACCCCAATGCTTCCCACAGTTGTGTCAAGTTGGCTGGATATCCTTTGGGTGGTGGACAATTCTTGATACAAAGGGGAAACTGCTGAGCTTGAAAAACCCAGCACCGTTGCAGTTCTTGACACAAACCTGGCACCTACTACCATTTCTCGTTCAAAGGCACTTAAATATTTTGTCTTGCCCATTCACCATCTGAATGGCACACATACACAATCCGTGTCTCAACTGTCTAAAGGCTTAAAAATCATTCTTACAACTGTTTCCTCCTCTTCATCTACACTCATTAGGCCCTAATATATGGATTTCACAAGTCTGAGAATACAGATATTATACATCTGTTGGTCACAGATATCTTTTTAAAAAAAAGGTAGGGGCGTGGATCAGAAAACCAGTCAGTAACTGGTATGACCACCATTTGTCTCATGCAATGCGACACATCTCCTTTGCATAGAGTTGATCAGGCTGTTGATTGTGGCCTGTGGAATGTTCTCCCACTCCTCTTCAATGGCTGTGCAAAGTTGTTGGATATTGCTGGGAACTAGAACACGCTGTCGTACACGTCGATCCAGAGCATTCCAAACATGCTCAATTGGTGACGTCTGGTGAGTATGCAGGCCATGGAATAATAGAGACATTTTCAGCTTTCAGGAATTATGTACAGATCCTTGTGGGTTGTGTCACTGACGTGATCTTCCTGTTCGGGTTGATTAAAACAAACACTTTTGGGGGACCACTTACATTGAAATCGAACATTTGAGAACTGAAGTTCTCAGACAACTATCTGAGGGACCAGTTAGCAATATCTCAGAGACCAGTGGTGCTCCATGGACAAGACACAAACACACCCGCACCCGTGCAGACATGTGCATACTCTCACAAACGCTCACACACACACACTACTCTCTCAGGGATCTGCTGTTGCTTATTCATCGTAGTACAGAGGATAGGTAGATAAATACCACCATCTTGTGTTCACATTATTCCTTACATTTCAGTATGCCTCAGAAATCTGTGATGGAAAGAAACAGTGGTTAAGATTACAGGATCTGGTTTGTAATGTACAGTCCATTAATTCTATTGAGGTTTATGGACTAACAAGGCTACAGTAATTTACTTCAGCTTGTTGTGACCGTCACGGAAGCCTATGTTCTGTTCAATAGGCTTACAGCAAGAGGCAGACTGACGCAAAGGATTAATAGCACTATCTTCCAAGCCTACTTAGTCCAGTGCTTCATCAAAATATAACCGGGGTTGTGCAAGGGCATGGCTAATCTTTCTTTGTTGTGATACAGGAAAAGTGCTTTGTCCAGATATGAATTGTAAGGGAGTCAYGCACCTTGTGCGGGCCCATGCCCTGACTTAGGTCTACAATACTTAGGTTTATCCTTAAACACTTGTATGCCTTAAACATTCATGTAAATATAACAAATATAATCTTCAGTTTATATATTTGTAAATTATATAATGTGCTATTCACATTTAAAATGTGTAAAACAGATTTCTTGTACATAGTAGAGCACATGCACAGATCTTTATTTTGGCTATTCAATGGCTTGGAAGTGCAATGTTTTGTCTGAAAATGATTGTCTTTACTTTGATATCATGCAATTAAACTGCAGTAACAGATTGCTTATGAAGCTAAATATGTACAATCATTTTATAAATGCTTTACTGATATACTTCGTTCACATATTTGCAATTGGGGGTGCACATTAATGCTCAAGAGAAACATATCATTTGAATCTGAACCTGATATGAGTATATAAAAAAATCTATTGCATTGTGTATTACCATACTTTTTAAATACATTTTTAAATAAAAGATAAACAAGTCAAACTCATTGTTATTTTTAATTTGTTATCCATCACTCTTGGGAGTTGAGGGGCCATCTTGCTTGGGGCATCACATGACAAGTGTATCCTCTCCGAAGTAGGCAGAAGGCACTAACTGTGGAAAGGACTTCAGGGAAGACTGGCAAGTCTATATTGTGAGTATCCCCTGATTGGAAGTCTTAGAAGTAGAATTTGAATATGATCTGTGTATTTGAGGCACGTATTTGTTAATTTATTACATCATGGACCTCACAGAACCTCGGCGTCTTTCAGAAAATAGAAACTAAAGAGTATGTTTGTATATTATCAGTTAAAGACAATGAAAGATATACAACTTCCAATGCCTTTTTAGAGGTTTTGTACTTAAGGAGTTAAAGTGTCACAGGTTCTTATGAGGTCACCCAACTTACGCTCTCATAAAAATCAAGACGATTAGCTTGTATAAACATTAGCAGTTTCTCTATCTGTCCTCTTATCTTACTCAACACTCATTTCCCATGAGAGTATTACTAACCTCTGTGCTCTAAGCAGTGATAGAAGCTGTCAACACTTTCACTTTTCTCTCATTCTTGTGCGTAGGTTCTACAAGTTTGCACCTGCACCTGTCATGTTTCTCCATTAATTGGCAGTCTGACAATGCAGTACATTTTGAAATAATGAGATGAACCCCAATCTTGCCTTTATCCTGTTAAGGCAAGCATGTGAACAAATGATGGAGAGACAAACTATCAAATTACCCCAAGCTAGTGCCAAAGTGGAGTCCTGACTTGACTTGAACCCTTAGAATTTATCATTTTTTAAGCTATGCTCAATAGGTCTAAAAATCGCTTTGACTATGTCCTTTTGTCTTCAAGAGTGCAAGCTAATACATCAAATTGAAAGAACACCAGTAAATTTTTTCTGACTGGAGCATTATGATAAGGAATAACTAATCATATCCATCATCCCATGTAATCTTTGGGAATGG
The DNA here is from genome assembly GCF_002910315.2 of Salvelinus sp. IW2-2015. NCBI lineage: Eukaryota > Metazoa > Chordata > Actinopteri > Salmoniformes > Salmonidae > Salvelinus > Salvelinus sp. IW2-2015. Next base: position 11,750,709 of record NC_036856.1, read on the forward strand.
TCTGTTTGACATGCTAAGGTTCTGGGTAGCTTTATGTCTTAGCTGAGTCAATGTGGTTACGACTTGAATTCATTGTCCCTCAATGAAAAACAAATGATTCTTTCTACAGTTCAACAGTTCCCTCTCCTGAATATTATAATGACGTGTTGAAAGCACCTGTGCAGAAGATATGTCAAAATTAATAGACAGAGATAATAGCAAAGGGGAACTTTGTACACACTTAATTACACAATTACTCAATTAATTTCAGTTTTAACTGAACATTTTTTATTGGAATGACAGTTCGGTATGTYCAAAAACTTGTTGAGTGGATGAGCAAGAATGTAATAAAAAGCTAATTCACACCGTGCTTACACAGAGATACTTTAGTCAGTACTTCATATCCCCGTGCTCCTTTTAAATAAACACATCTAACTTGTATGCACTGAGCACTGAGTCACTAGCAGTGAATATCTGCTCTAATTCAAATGTTTAGCCCTGTTTCCTTTGGACATTACAGCAATAGCTTTCAGATTAACTGTACCTATTTCGTCACTTATTATTCTCTCCACTCAGGTGACACTGTTGAGAAACATGAGGTACATGCCAAAAACAACTTTGCCTTTGTCTGTCTTGGCAAATACAAAAAGTCAGAGTTCTGGAACATTGATCATAGATAGCACATGTTCTGTATTTTGAAAATCATATCTTGATCAGTGTAAGTTGGGTATGAGGTTTATACTGGGTGTACAAAACATTAGGAACATCTGCTCTTTCCATGGCATAGATTGACCAGATGAGTCCAGGTGAAAGCTATGATCCCTTATGGATGTCACTTGTTAAATCCATTTCAATCAGTGTAGGTGAAGGGGAAGAGACAGGTTAAAGAAGGATTTCTAAGCATTGAAACAATTGAAACATGGACTGTGTATGTGTGCCATTCAGAGGGTGAATGGGCAAGACAAAAGATTGAAGTGCCTTTGAATGGGGTACGACAGTAGGTGCCTGTTGCACTGGTTTGAGTATGTCAAGAACCGCAATGCTGCTGGGTTTTTCACACTCAACAGTTTCCCGTGTGTATCAAGAATGGTTCACCACCCAAAGGACATCCAGCCAACTTGACACAACTGTGGAAAGCATTGGAGTCAACATGGGCCAGCATCCCTGTGGAACCCTTTTGCCACCTTGTAGAGCCCATGTCCCCAACGAATTGAGGCTGTTCTGAGGGTAAAAAGGGTGTGCAACTCAATATTAGGAAGGTGTTCCTAATGTTTTGTACACTCAGTATATACCGGAAGCAGTCGGTCAGATGTATAGGATGCTGTACTGAGTAATAGTTTCAAATCAGCATTAATAAGTGTTCTAGCTCGCTATTATGCGAAGAAAGTGATATGTCCGCAACGGCAGGGCTCTCCAGATGGTGGTGCGGTCACCCCAACGCATCACCGGGGGCACACTGCCTGCCTTCCAGGATATCTACAGCACCCGGTGTCACAGGAAAGCCAAGAAGATCATCAAGGACCTCAGCCACCCGAGCCACAGCCTGTTCACACAGCTACCATCTAGAAGGCAGAGACAGTACAGGTGCATCAAAGCTAGGATCGAAAGACTGATGAACAGCTTCTATCTCCAGGCCATCAGACTGTTAAACAGTCACCACTAGTCAGCCTCTGTCCTGTACCCTGCCCTGAACCTTAATTACTGTTACTAGCCGGCTACCATCCGGTACGCTACCCTGCACGTTAGAGACGGCTGCCCTATGTACATGGAGTCATTGAACACTGGTCACTTTAATAATGTTTACTTTCACGTTTTAGGGAAGACCCAGATGCAGACAGTGTCGAAGTAAAAAAAAGGATTACTAGAACAGGGGGCAGGCAAAACGACAGGTCAAGGGCAGGCAGAGGTCAGTAACAGGAAACAGGAGACAAAGGGCTGTGAGACATGGGTTTGATTTTAGACACATGAAAAGCGGGATGTATGCGGATGGAAGGGGCAACAGAAGACAAACAGCAGAGGGGCTAATGACCTCAGAGATGGGGAAAGGGACGGGGATGGGGAAAGTTTGTGGGATTCCACCCGGAGGGGCAGATCCCGGGTGGACAGCCGTACCTTCTGCCCGAGACGATACCAGGGTGCCGGGGTCCGGTGGCGGTCCGCTTGTCGTCGATACCTGGAGGTGGTCTTGAGAAGGGCTGACCGGGCTCTCCTCCAGGTACGATGACAGCGGCGGACAAACATCTGGGACGAAGGTATGCCGACCTCTTCCTCCTGCTCAGGAACGGAAGGAAGACGTCCCGGGGATATATACAGAGAAATGTCATTGAAAAAGGTCAAACGAAACGAAGTGCAACTACTTTGCAGTCTTTCCAGCTTCAGTRTGAAGTGATTGTTTTAGCTGTGTTGTTGGCTAGCTCCTCTGAACAACTGTGTCCTGACGAGAGAGCACATTTTCTATACCAGGTGAAATAGCGCCTCATTAGCTCATTGTGATGGATGTATCCAAATACATGTCACTAGAAAACAGCTAAAACAAATGCAAATGCAGCTACTTTGCTGTTATTCTGGCTACACTTTTTGACGTGACTGTAAGTTAGCAGTAGTTGGCTAGCAAGCAAGCAAGAGATAAGAACATTTAGAACGAATGACTGGGTCGCATCCATAGATACAGAACAGTGTCGGGACTATATCTTGTGGAAGGATGAAATAGTATGATTAAATTTATCAAAACAATGTTTTTAATGAAAATGTCAATCATTATTTGAATATGTTGGTAACCCGTTGTAAAAAAGTGTTTATGCCCTCGAAGCCAGTGTTTGGAGGATATAGTGGCAAGAAAAAGTATGTGAACCCTTTGCAATTACCTGGATTTCTGCATAAATTGGTCATAAAATTTGATCTGATCAAATATGATCTAAGTCACAACAATAGACAAACACAGTCTGATTAAACTAATAATGCACAAAAAAGTATGTGTTTTCATGTCTTTATTGAACACAATGTGTAAACGTTCACAGTGCAGGGTGGAAAAAGTATGTAAACCCTTGGATTTAATAACTGGTTGACCCTCTTTTGGCAGCATTAACCTCAACCAAACGTTTTCTGTAGTTTTCAGCACAACGGTCAGGAGGTATTTTGGACCGTTCGTCTTTACAAAACTGTTTCAATTCAGCAATATTCTTGGGATGTCTGGTAGGAAACGCTCTCGTGAGGTCATGCCACAGCATCTCAATCAAGATGAGGTCAGGACTCTGACTGGGCCACTCCAGAAGGCATATTTTCTTCTGTTTGAAGCCATTCTGTTGTTGATTTACTTCTGTGTTTTGGGTCGTTGTCCTGGTGCATCACCCAACTTCTGTTGAGCTTCAATTGACGGACAGATAGCCTTACATTCTCCTGCAAAATGCCTTGATAAACTTGGGAATGAATTTTCCGTAAATGATAGCAAGCTGTCCAGGTCCTGAGGCAGCAAAGCAGCAGTAGCACTGCGGAACATCCAGGTACTCTTTTGCGAACTTCAGACGTGCAGCAATGTTTTTTGGGGACAGCAGTGGCTTCTTCTGTGGTGTCCTCTCATGAACACCATTATTATGTAGTGTTTTACGTATCGTATACTCGTCAATAGAGATGTTATCATGTTCCAGATTATGTAACGGCTCTCGTTTGTAGAATGAAGAGTGGACCAAGGCGCAGCGTGGTAGGCGTACATCGTCTTTTTATTGATAACACCAAAATAACAACGACAAAAAATGAAGGTGAACAGTTCTGTCAGGCACAGACACTAAACAGAAAACAAGATCCCACAAAACCCAAAAGGAAAATGACAACTTATATATGATCCCCAATCAGAGACAATGATAGACAGCTGCCTCTGATTGGGAACCACACTCGGCCAAAAACAAAGAAATAGAAAACATAGACTTTCCCACCCGAGTCACACCCTGACCTAACCAAACATAGAGAATAATAAGGATCTCTAAGGTCAGGGCGTGACAGATATTTCTTTAAGTCTTTAGCTGACACTAGAATTCTTCTTAACCTCATTGAGCATTCCGCGCTGTGCTCTTGCAGTCATCTTTGAAAAACAGCCACTGCTAGGGAGAATAGCAACAGTGCTAAAATCTCTCCATTTATAGACATTTTGTCTTACCGTGGATTGATGAACATCAAGGCTTTTAGAGATACTTTTGTAACTCTTTCCAGCTTTATGCAAGTCAACAATTCTTAATCTTCTGAGATCTCTTTTGTTCAAGGCATGGTTCGAGATTGCTTTGATACGTTGACTGCGATATGTTCCGGGTAGCCTCAGATAACAACATTGACATTTACGCTGACTTGTGAGTGAGTTTATAAGGAAGTGTACCCACTGTGACAATTAAAACCTTCCCTAATCAGAAACCGTGGATTGATGGCAGCATTAGTGCAAAACTGAAAGCACGTACCACAGCATTTAATCATGGCAAGGCAACTGGGAATATGGCCAAATACAAACAGTGTAGTTATTCCCTCCGTAAGGCAATCAAACAAGCAAAGTGTAGGTATAGAGACAAAGTGGAGTCCCAATTCAATGGCTCAAACACGAGATGTATGTGGCAGGGTCTACAGTCAATTACAAAAAGAAAACCAGGCCCYTCGCTGACATCGATATCTTGCTTCCAGACAAATTAAACAACTTCTTTGCGTGCTTTGAGGACAACACAGTGCCACTGACACAAACCGCTACCAAAGATTGTGGGCTCTCCTTCTCCATGGCCGACGTGAATAAAACATTTAAACATATTAACTCTCGCAAGGCTGCCGGCCCAGACGGCATCCCTAGCCGCGTCCTCAGAGCATGCGCAGACCAGCTGGCTGGTGTGTTTACAGACATATTCAATCAATCCCTATCCCAGTCTGCTGTTCCCACATACTTCAAGATGGCCACCATTGTTCCTATTCCCAAGAAAGCCAAGGTAACTGTACTAAATGACTATCGCCCCATAGCACTCACTTCTGTCATCATGAAGTGCTTTGAGAGACTAGTCAAGGATCATATCACCTCCAACCCTACCTGTCACCCTAGACCCACTTCAATTTGCTTACCGCCCCAATAGGTCCAGAGACGATACAATCGCCATCACACTGCACAGTGCCCTATCCCATCTGGACAAGAGGAATACCTATGTAAGAATGCTGTTCATTGACTACAGCTCAGCATTCAACACCATAGTACCGTCCAAACTCATAATTAAGCTTGAGTCCCTGGGTCTTGACCCCGCCCTGTGCAACTGGGTCCTGGACTTCCTGAAGGGCCGTTCCCAGGTGGTGAAGGCAGGAAACAACATCTCCACTCCACTGATCCTCAACACTGGGGTCCCACAAGGGTGCGTTCTCAGCCCCCTCCTGTACTCTCTGTTCATCCACAACTGCGTGGCCATGCACGAATCCAACTCAATCATCAAGTTTGCAGATGACACAACAGTGGTAGATATCTTGATTACCAACAACGACGGACAGCCTACAGGGAGGAGGTGAGGGCCCTCGGAGTGTGGTGTCAGGAAAATAACCTCTCACTCAATGTCAGCAAAACAAAAGAGATGATCGTGGACTTCAGGAAACAGCAGAGGGAGCACCCCCCTATCCACAAAGATGGGACAGCAGTGGAGAAGGTGGAAAGTTTTAAGTTCCTCGCACACAGACAGTGTGGTGAAGAAGGTGCAACAGCGCATCCAGGACATCTACAACACCCGATGTCACAGGAAGGCAAAAAAGATCATCAAGGACAATAACCACCCGAGCCACTGCTTGTTCACCCTGTTCATCCAGAAGGCGAGGTCAGTACAGATGCATCAAAGCTGGGACAGAGAGATTGAAAACAGCTTCTATCTCAAGGCCATCAGATTGTTAAACAGCCATCACTAGCACAGAGAGGCAGCTGCCTACCTACAGACTTGATATCATTGGCCACTTTAATAAATGGAACACTCAACACTTTAATAATGCCACAATAAGAATGTTTACCTATCTCGCAATACTTATCTCATATGTATATACTGTATACTGTATACTACACTATTTATTCTTTACTATCTATTGCATCTTAGCCGCTCTGTCACTGCTCATCCATATATCTTATATTTATATATTCTTTTCCCATTATTTTACTAGATTGTGTTTATTAGGTTTTGTTGTGGAATTTGTTAGATATTAGGTTTTGTTGTGAAATTGTTAGATATTACCTGTTAGATACTGCTGTACTGAGGAATCTAGAAGCATAAGCATTTCGCTATATTCGCAATACCATCTGCTAACCATGTGTATGGGACCAATAAACATTTGATTGATTTGATTTGATTTGGCAATGCTTCTTGTGAATAGCAAACTCAAATTTTGTGAGAATTTTTTATAGGACAGGGCAGCTCTAACCAACATCTTCAATCTGGTCTCATTGATTGGACTCCAGGTTAGCTGACTCCTGACTCCAATTAGCTTTTGGAGAAGTCATTAGCCTATGGGTTCACATACTTTATCCAACCTGCAATGTGAATGTTAAAATGATGCATTCAATATAGGCAAGAAAAATAAACTCAGCAAAAAAATAAACGCCATCTCACTGTTAACTGCGTTTATTTTTAGCAAACTTAACATGTGTAAATATTTGTATGAACATAACAAGATTCAACAACAGAGACATAAACTGAACAAGTTCCACAGACATGTGACTAACAGAAATTGAATAATGTGTCCCTGAACAAAGGGGACTGTCAAAATGAACAGTCAGTATCTGGTGTGGCCACCAGCTGCATTAAGTACTGCAGTGCATCTCCTCCTCATGGACTGCACCAGATTTTCCAGTTCTTCCTGTGAGATGTTACCCCACTCTTCCACCAAGGCACGTACCTGCAAGTTCCTGGACATTTCTGGGAGTAATGGCCCTAGCCCTCACCCTCCGATCCAACAGGTCCTAGACGTGCTCAATGGGATTGAGATCCGGGATCTTCGCTGGCCATGGCAGAACACTGACATTCCTGTCTTGCAGGAGATCACGCACAGAACGAGCAGTATGGCTGGTGACATTGTCATGCTGGAGGGTCATGTCAGGATGAGCCTGCAGGAAGGGTACCACATGAGGGAGGAGGATGTCGCAGTGGTCTAGGGTGGCGCAGTGGTCTAGGGCACTGCATCGCAGTGCTAGCTGCGCCACCAGAGTCTCTGGGTTCGCGCCCAGGCTGGGCTGGGTTCGCGCCCAGGCTCTGTCGCAGCCGGCCGCAACCGGGAGATCCGTGGGGCGACGCACAATTGGCATAGCGTCGTCCGGGTTAGGGAGGGTTTGGCCGGTAGGGATATCCTTGTCTCAGTATGTAAATTTTTTTAAATAAAATGTATGCACTCTACTGTAAGTCGCTCTGGATAAGAGCGTCTGCTAAATGACTAAAATGTAAATGTAAAATGTAATGTCTTCCCTGTAACGCTCAGCATTGAGATTGCCTGCAATGACAACAAGCTCAGTCTGATGATMCTGTGACACACCGCTCCAGACTATGACGTACTCGCCACCTCCAAATCGATCCCGCTCCAGAGTACAGGCCTCGGTGTAATGCTCATTCCTTCGACGATAAACGCGAATCCGACGATCATCCATGGTGAGACAAAACCACGACTCGTCAGTGAAGAGCACTTTTTGCCAGTCCTGTCTGGTACAGCAATGGTGGGTTTGTGCCCATAGGCGACGTTGTTGCCGGTGATGTCTGGTGAGGACCTGCCTTACAACAGGCCTACAAGCCCTCAGTCCAGCCTCTCTCAGCCGATTGCGGACAGTCTGAGCACTGATGGAGGGATTGTGCGTTCCTGGTGTAACTCGGGCAGATGTTGTTGCCATCCTGTACCTGTTCCGCAGGTGTGATGTTCTGATGTACCGATCCTGTGCAGGTGATTTTACACGTGGTCTGCCATCGCGAGGACAATCAGCTGTCCGTCCTGTCTCCCTGTAGCGCCGTCTTAGGCGTCTCACAGTACGGACATTGCAATTTATTGCCCTGGCCACATCTGCAGTCCTCATGCCTCCTTGCAGCATGCCTAAGGCACATTCATGCAGATGAGCAGGGACCCTGGACATCTTTCTTTTGGTGTTTTTTTGAGTCGGTAGAAAGGCCTCTTTAGTGTCCTAAGTTTTCATAACTGTGACCTTAATTGCCTACCGTCTGTAAGCTGTTAGTGTCTTAACGACCGTTCCATAGGTGCATGATCATTAATTGTTTATGGTTCATTGAACAAGCATGGGAAACAGTGTTTAAACCCTTTACAATGAAGAGCTGTGAAGTTATTTGGATTTTTACGTAAGTATTCTCACCCCTGAGTCAATACTTTGGTGTAGAAGCACCTTTGGCAGCGATTACAGCTGTGGGTCTTTCTGGGTAAATCTCTAAGAGCTTTCCGTGCTTAGATTGTGCAACATTTGCACATTGTTCTTTTAAATATTCTTCAAGCAATGTCAAATTGGTTGATGATCTTCGCTACGCAACCATTTTCAGTTCTTGCCATAGATTTTCAAGTAGATTTAAGTCAAAACTGGAACTCGGCCACTCAGGAGCATTAACTGTCTTCTTGGTAAGGAACTCCAGTGTAGATTTGGCCTTGTGTTTTAGGTTATTGTCCTGCTGAAAGGTGAATTCATCTCCCAGTGTCTGGTGGAAACCAGACTGAACCAAGTTTTCCTCCAGGATTTTGCCTGTGATTAACTCCATTCTGTTTCTTTTTTATCCTGAAAAACTCCCCAGCCTTAACGACTAAAGATATACCCATAACATAATGCAGTCACCACTATGCTTGAAAATATGGAGAGTGGTACTCAGTCATTTGTTGTATTGGATACAGTATGCCCCAAACATAACACTTTGTATTCAGGACTGTCACACCCTGACCTTAGAGATCCTTTTATATCTCTATTTTGGTTGGTCAGGGAGTGAGTTGGGGTGGGCGTTCTATGTTTTGTTCTATGTTTTCCATTTCTATATGTTTGGCCAAGTGTGGTTCTCAATCAGAGGCAGCTGTCTATCGTTGTCTCTGATTGAGAACCATACTTAGGTAGCCTTTTTCCACCTGTGTGTTGTGGGTAGTTGTTTTCTGTTTTGTGTTGTTGCACCAGACAGAACTGTTTCTTTCACTCTCTTTGTTGTTTCAGTGTTCAGGTTATTTTGTTAAATTACAATGAACACTTACCACGCTGCGTTTTGGTCACCTTCTTTCCAGGACAAACGTTACAAGGACAAAAAAGTTAATTGCTTTGCCACATTCTATTCAGTATTACTTTAGTGCCTTGTTGCAAACAGGATGCATGTTTCGGAATATTTTTATTCCGTACAAGCTTCCTTCTTTTCACTCTGTCAATTAGGTTAGTATTGTGGAGTAACTACAATGTCGTTGATCCATCCTCATTTTTCTCCTATCACAGCCATTAAACTCTGTAACTGTTTTAAAGTCACCTCATGGTCAAGAGTGTGCAAAGCTGCCATCAAGGCAAAGAGTAGCTATTTTAAAGAATCTCAAATATAAAATAGATTTAGATTTGTTTAACACATTTTTGGTTACTACATGATTCCATATGTGTTATTTCATAGTTTTAATGTCTTCACTATTATTCTACAATGTAGAAAATGTAACCGATTCCCCCTTTCACCAGCTCAGCTCCGGGGTCTATGTCACCGGCCTTCAGGGCGTCACTGAACTGGATCATTACCAGCAACCCCGGACTGCCTTGTCTCATTACGCACACCTGGTTCCCATTCCCCCTGATTACTATGTGTATATATGTGCCCTCTGTTCAACATTGTTCTTGTTGATTATTGTTCCATGTCCGTTGGTCTTGTGAGTATGTGTGCTCTGTTGTATCGGCTTTCGTGTTAGTGTGTACTTGTTATTTTCGGGTCTCGTCCTGTGTATTTATTAGACGTTTACACGTCGCTCTTTGTTTGGGTTACAGCTCTGTGTTTATATATATTCACACACGTGTTTCCTTTGGGCTTCGTCCCCGTCATGTCCATGACTTACACTATTTTAGGTAGAGAAATAAAAAAAACAATTTTGTATTCCTGCTCCTGTTTCCTATCATTATACAACATGACAGAAAAWAGCTTAGAGAATAAGAAAAACCCTGGAATGAGTAGGTTTTGACTCGTATTGTATATATACATTATTTTAATAGCAGGACACTGTAAAGTCCATTCCTCTGAAGAGTATGAATTAGGCTGTTTAAGGTTTGACTCCTAAGCAACCTGCATACACATTGTTTGAAGTACAATATACCAACGTAGCTATTGTAGTATGTCAAAGCTGTGTGCTGGAAAACCTTGGTAGAGCATGGGGGGAGTAGGCATTGTGGTGCGCATGATTCCCAAAACCATTGTTATTAAAGTTGCACTTGAAAACACTCATTATTTACCTATTGCCCCAGACCACTCGTAGAACAGCTGGGTCGTTTGATGCTTTTTTGCCTTTCGTCACTTTATACACAGATCATCTCTGTGAAACATAGAATCAGGCTGTTTCTGTCTCTGTGACCGCCGATAACTTCATGGGCTCCCGAGTGGCGCAGRGGTCTAAGGCACTGCAGCTCAGTGCTAGAGGTGTCACTACAGACCCTGTCTTGATTCCAGGCTGTATCACAACCGGCCATGAAAAGGAGTCCCATAAGGCGGCGCACAATTGGCCCAATGTTACGGCTTTCTAATTCCTCCTCCTCSGACGAGGAGAGGCGCGAAGGATCAGACCAATATGCGMAGTGGCTAGTGTCCATAATTTATTTGCAACGAACTGAACACTACACATGAAACAAAATAACAAATCGAAAACCGACAAACAGTCCCGTGTGGCACAACGTATGATTCTCAATCAGGGACAACGATCTACAGCTGCCTCTGATTGAGAATCATACCCGGCCGAACACAAACAACCCCACATAGAAAATGACAGACAACCCACCCCAACTCACGCCCTGACCAACTAAATAATACAAACACAACAGAAAACGGGTCAGGAACGTGACACCCAACGTCGTTAGGGTTTGGCCGGGGTAGTCCGGCATTGTAAATAAGAATGTGTTCATAAGTGACTTGCCTCGTTAAATAAAGGTTAAAAAAAATGACGTTGACTACATTAAAGTTGCCAGTGTCTTTGCAATTGTTATAAACAAGCAAAGGGTAAAAATATGCTTTAAATAAAAACCAAGATGACTGCATTAAAAGATAGTAGCCTATATATTTACATTATATTCAATCATGTTCAATCAATTGAGTTCTACTCGCTAATATATACAGTTAAAGTCGGAAGTTTACATACACTTTGGTTGGCGTCAATACATTTTTCAACCACTCAACAAATTTCTTGTTAACAAACTATAGTTTTGGCAAGTCGGTTAGGACATCTACTTTGTGCATGACACGAGTAATTTTTCCAACAATTGTTTACAGACAGATTATAATACTTATATTTCACTGTATCACAATTCCAGTGGGTCAGAAGTTTACATACACTAAGTTGACTGCCTTTAAACAGCTTGGAAAAGTCCAGAAAAGGATGTCATGGCTTTAGAAGCTTCTGATAGGCTAATTGACATCATTTGAGTCAATTGGAGGTGTATCTGTGGATGTATTTCAAGGCCTACCTTCAAACTCAGTTCCTCTTTGCTTGACATCATTGGAAAATCAAAAGAAATCAGCCAAGACCTCAAAAGAAATTGTAGACCTCCAAAAGTCTGGTTCATCCTTGGGAGCAATTTCCAAATGCCTTAATGTACCACGTTCATCTGTACAAACAATAATACGCACGTATCAACACCGTGGGATCACACAGCCATCATACCGCTCTTGAAGGAGACGTGTTCTGTCTCCTAGAGATGAACGTACTTTGGTGCGAAAAGTGCAAATCAATCCAAGAACAACAGCAAAGGACCTTGTGAAGATGCTGGAGGAAGCAGGTACAAAAGTATCTATAACTACAGTAAAACGGTACCTATATCGACATAACCTGAAAGGCCGCTCAGCAAGGAAGAAGCCACTGCTCCAAAACCGCCATAAAAAAGCCAGACCATGGTTTCCAACTGCACATCGGGACAAAGATCGTACATTTTAGAGAAATGTCCTCTGGTCTGATGAAACAAAAATAGAACTGTTTGACCATCATGTTTGGAGGAAAAAGGGGGAGGCTTGCAAGCCGAAGAACACCATCCCAACCGTGAAGCACGGGGGTGGCAGCATCATGTTGTGGGGGTGCTTTGCTGCAGGAGGGACTGGTGCACTTCACAAAATAGATGGCATCAAAAGGAAGGAAAATTGTGGATATATTGAAGGAACATCTCAAGACATCAGTCAGGAAGTTAAAGCTTGGTCACAAATGGGTCTTCCAAATGGACAATGACCCCAAGCATACTTCCAAAGTTGTGGCATAATGGCCTAAGGACAACAATGTCAAGGTATTGGAGTGGCCATCACAAAGCCCTGACCTCAATCCTATAGAACATTTGTGGGCAGAACTGAAAAAGCATGTGTGAGCAAGGAGGCCTACAAACCTGACTCAGTTACACCAGCTCTGTCAGGAGGAATGAGTAAAAATTCACCTAACTTATTGTGGGAAGCTTGTGGAAGGCTACCCAAAACATTTGACCCGTTAAACAATTTAAAGGCAATGCTACCAAATACTAATTGAGTGTATGTACACTTCTGACCCACGGGGAATGTGATGAAACAAATAAAATCTGAAATAAATCATTCTCTCTACTATTATTCTGACCTAAAACAGGGAAGTTTTACCATGATTAAATGTCAGGAATTGTGAAAAACGGAGTTTAAATGTACTTGGCTAAGGTGTATGTAAACTTCTGACTTCAACTATGTATATATATAAAAATAACTTCTAACAAATTATTATTTAAAATGACAACCAAACCTAAAGTTTACTTGGCCAATTGTGCTCTGCCCTGTGGGACTCCCAATCTCAGCCGTATGTGATTCAGCCTGGATTCAAACCAGTGACTGTAGTGTTGACTCTTGCACTGAGATGCAGCGCCTTAGACCGCTGCGCCACTCGCGAGCCACTCTCTGCATCACTAATATAGCCTACTGTCTGTAACTTTTGCCTCAATTCAATGTCTAGGCCTAATAACGTGCGCAATGATGTGCCAAATATTCGATTTAGTGCATTGCCTAAGCATTAGAATCAGCCGCCTCAATATTTGCAACCATAGGTGATCATTTCTTTCTAGGAACTGATCCGTCATCAGTATCTAATGTTGAGGTAAGCTTTGAATGGAGAACGCTGATCAGAGAGCAGCGCTGCCTTTCTTTCGATCCTTCAGTATTGACACATGCTCTAACCATGCACCTATTGAAAGTTATGTGGTGTTTTGGTTCTTCAGCCATTATAGAAACGATGCGTCGTTAATACACTCGTAAGCTTAAATTCCATTGCCACCGGGAAACCGGGCCCTGGCTACTACTTCATAGACATGCCTATTTGCATTTATGCAAAACATATGGATTCTCCCTTTAAAGAGGGGAGGTGGTGAATATCAACAGCTGCTGGACATTAAGCACGATACCAGTTCCTATAAGTGACTCTGAAAGTATTGAATAAGTCGGCTGAGTGAGAATTTGGAAATTAATTAATTAATACATCTGGGTGGAATATCACATGTTGTGCAGCGAGAGGCTGCATGTTCCTCAAACAGTGGTTGATGTGTGGAGTGAAATAACAGAGTAGCCTAATGGCAAGAAAGTTGCCCCTATTATCTATTCAAGTGCATAAGGATTACATATATTTTTGTTCTGCCATTTGATAATGGACCATTCTAAATCGAAACTTATTTTACATATTAGTGAAGACAAGATTAAATTGAGAAGAGTCTGATGGGTCAAAATATGATGACTTGATGACAGAGCGTGTGCAGCCTGAGGCAACTAACAGAGCAAGCTTTCTTTTGCAGAAAAAGTACCCCATTTTCATAATTGAGTAAAAGTAAAGATACCTCAAAAGAAAATTACTCAAGTGAAAGTGAAAGTCACCCAACAAAATACTACTTGAGTAAAAGTTTTAAATGTACTTTTGTATCAAAAGTAAAAGTATAAATCATTAAAAATGTCTTATATTAAGCAAACCAGACGACACGATTATCTTGTTTTTTAAATGTAAGGATAGCCAGGGGCACAGTTAAACACTCAGACATAATTTACAAACAAAGCATTTGTGTTTAGTGAGTCTGCCAGATCTGAGGCAGTAGGGATGACCAGGGATGTTCTCTTGATAAGTGCGTGAATTAGACAGTTTTCCTGTCCTGCTAAGCATTCAAAATGTAGCGAGTACTTTTGGGTGTCAGGGAAAATGTAAGGAGTAAAAAGAACATTATTTTCTTTTGGAATGTAGTGGAGGAAAAGTTGTCAAAAACATAAATAGTAAAGTAAAGAAAAGATACCCCATAAAACGACTTACGTATTTTTACTTAAAGTACTTTACACCACTGACATCATGCAGCCCATATATGGTTTGATTTCTAAGACATTCTAAGGTTTCTGTCATTCACAACTAAAGTTGAACAAGCCTACAGACTATGGCATGGCACATAGCCAGATAACATACAGTAGGCCAACTCATATTCTGTTCTTCTGAAATACATTTTCTTCATATCACAACGTTTCTTTAGAGCTGCCTAAACTAAATAATGGATTTATTATGATGGTGTATATTAAATTGATTTATTGACTTTTTAAAATGTAAACGTTCCAATGGTGCGAATCAGTGGTTTGTATGCGGCTTGTATGTATGGAGATGCTAAAAGCTTCCTTTGCTTGTAGCATGCTTCTCATCCGACTGATGTTAATTAGCTAATTATAGCTCATAGCCTGATACTAGCTAGCTGCTGTTGAGCAGCAACCGAGTTGCTGGTCCTGGTTTTGGAACTCTGAAATTTGGCTGAAAATATGTTAACATCAGATATGCTACAAAAAGGTAGCTCATCGTTTGTTCTTAATGGACAGAAATTAGCCCATGTGAGCGATAAATTATACTTTTTATAAAAACTTTTGCACCAACAAACTTTTTTAAGTCCAATGGTCACTTTATGGACGCTATAGTCTCGTTTTAATACGACGTCTAGAATGTGAGCTATGTACTGTAGGTGCAGAGTGAAATTAACATTGAGCTTCAACCAATGCCATACTATATATAGCCACGCCTATAATTAAGCAATAAGGCCAGAGGGGGTGTGGTATATGGGCCAATTATTACCAACGGCTAAGGGCCTGTTTCTAAAGCACGACGCAACCGCGGCCAGTTACTTAGACACGAAGCCCTTAGCCGTGGTATATTGGTCATGTATCACAAAACCCTGAGGTGCCTTATTGCTATTATAAACTGGTTACCAACGTAGAGTAGTAAAAATAAATGTTTCAGCCAATCAGCATTCTGGGCTTGAACCATCCAGTTTATAATATATATTTATGTTCCGGACTTTGAAATGGCTCGTTCTGATATTTCTTAATTTATTTTTGGATTATGTGTGTATTGTTTTGTATATAGGTATTACGGCACTTTTAGAGCTAGAAACACAAGCATTTCGCTGCACCTGCGAAAACATCTGCAAATCTGTATACGCAACCAATAAAATTTGATTTGATTTGCCCTGTKCTGGGAAAGAAGTTTGTGTGCTTTCAAACTAAATGTACTGTATTTATTCTTCACCGTGTAATCATACATCTTCCCATGGGAACCTAGTCCCCCCGCAGCATATTGGAGCCTTGGAGTTACTAAAGACATTTCTCCTGGGGCATCACACTCACTGTACCATGGAAACTGGAGCAAGAATGAGCATGTATAAACTGTCATTGATTCTCTGTCCATCATATCACATTTCAGGTAAGTATGTGGCATTACAACTGCTAAGCTTCAAAGAACTCATATAGGTTCATGCTGAAGGCAATAAGATGGGCTAAAGCTTTGAGGCGTGAAGCAATTGTCTGTTTTCTTTTTCCAATGCAATGTGTATAAAGAGTTCAAGTACAGGTAGTGTGCAGTGAGCTGTCCTTAGAATCATACAAATGAAAAGTATGAAGGGGAGATTATTGATATAGACAGGTGAACAAATCCTGAATTGATAAACACATAAATAAGAATGAGGCTAATAAACATTTTGTTATAATTTTTTGCTTTATTACAAATGTGAAGTTATACAAATATTGCTTTTAACACATAGTACTGATAGAAAAATATACTATATATACAAAAGTATGTGGACACCCTTTCAAATGAGTGGATTCGGCTATTTCAGCCACACCTGTTGCTGACAGGTGTATAAAATCGAGCACACACCCATGCAATCTCCAAAGACAAACCTTGGCAGTAGAATGGCCTTACTGAAGAGCTCAGTGACTTTCAACGTGGCACCGTCATAGAATGCTACCTTTCCAACAAGTCAGTTTGTGAAATTTCTGCCCTACTAGAGCTACCCCGGGCAACTTTAAGTGCTGTTATTGTGAAGTGGAAACGTCTAGGAGCAACAACGGCTCAGCCGTAAAAGGGGTAGGCCACACAAGCTCACAGAACGCGACCGCCGAGTGCTGAAGCACTCAGTGCGTAAAAATGGTCTGTTCTCGGTTACAACACTCACTACCGACTTCCAAACTGCCTCTGGCACACAAGCCTACAATCACCATGTGCAATGCTAAGCAGCTGGAGTGGTGTAAAGCTCACCGCCATTGGACTGGAGCAGTGGAAGCGCGCTCTCTGGAGTGATGAATCACGCTAAATCATCTGGCAGTCCGACGGATGAATCTTGGTTTGGCGGATGCCAGGAGAACTCTACCTGTCCCAATGCATAGTGCCAACTGTAAAGTTTGGTGGAGGAGGAATAATGGTCTGGGGCTGTTATTCATGGGTCGGGCTAGGCCCCTTAGTTCCAGTGAAGGGAAATCTTAAAGCTACAGCAAYCAGTGACACTCTAGATGATTATGTGCTTCCAACATTGTGACAAACAGTTTGGGGAAGGCCCTTTCCTGTTTTAGCATGCCAATGCCCCCTTGCACAAAGTGAGGTCCATACAGAAATGGTTTGTCAAGATCGGTGTGGAAGAACTTGACTGGCATACACAGAGCCCTGACCTCAACCCCATTTAACACCTTTGGGATGAATTGGAACATCGACTGTGAGCCAGGCCTAATCCCCCATCATCAATGCCGACCTCACATTTGTTCTTGTGGCTGAATGGAAGCAAGTCCCCGCAGCAAGGTTCCAACATAAAGTGGAACGCCTTCCCAGGAGAGTGGAGGCTGTTATAGCAGCAAAGGGGGGACCAACTCCATATTAATGCCATAATTTTGGAATGAGATGCTCGGCTAGAGCAGGTGTCCACATACTTTTGGTCATGTAGTGTCTCAAGGTTTAACAAAATAGTAATTGTAGCTTTTCAATGCATTCTGCCCCACCCCCCACCTAAAATTGATTTCCATTCAAAATCCTATTTTCCCTAACCCCTAACCTGAACCCTAACCCGAAACCTAACCCTGAACCTAAACCTAACCCCTAAGCTTAAAATAGCCTTTGTCCTCGTGGGGATGTGGGAAATGTCCCCATGAGGGAAAATGTTCCCTAATTGACTATCCTTGTGAGGACTTCTGGGGGATTTCCGGTACCCATGAGGTTAGTGAATAACCCCCCCCCCCCGCTCCACCCCCTCCGTCCCTCACACACAATAATGCTAAGCTGCCGTGGCACATTACAAGCAGGCATGGTTAGTCACCTCATGCTAACAGCCATCTAAACCATGGAATCTCAGGTATCCTCCCAAAAGCATGTAATATAAACTCATTCAGCCAAACTGTAATATAATGAGTAATATAATGATGAAGTTCACATTCTAGTTACAGGATGATATGACTGTCCTATTTTTGGAAATTGGCATACACTGGTTGAAAGATCCTCCAACGAWGCAACTGATCAACTACATCCCCTCATTCCCTGGAGTCTATGGATGAGAAAAGGCCATAATTAGAAACTGGAAACTTGTCGAACATACATGAATTTACTAAATAATGTAGTTATAAGAGTGAGAGTAGTACCTTATCGACAACAGTCCTCAGATACTGTACCCATTTGTGGCTGGGATTGGCACAAACAGTCTTCCCTTTCTTCAGTGTGAACCTATGGATATTAGACACATGGTGGGAGATATATATATATATATATTAATTTTTTCATTAGACTCATTGCCAGTATTGTTTTTTAGATTCACATTCTATGAGGAGAAAAAAAGGAAAACAAACTATTTCATATTTCTCTTTGAACAAGTCCTCTTGACACAACTTGAGGACATGTTCCTACCAGTGTCACAATGATTGTCTGTTATGCGTGGCTTTGTTTTTATTTGGACACTTAATTGTGCTAAAGGGCAGGCTGACAAGGTGAGGACATGTTGCAACACACTCACACGACGGCCTTGATGTTGCAGCCTCCATCTGTTTCCTGTATCCTGTAGCTTACAACATTCCTCTTGGTACTCTTCTTCAGGCCAGTAACATGCCTCAGACAGCAGTTCTCATACGACCCTAACAACAAGCATGAGGAAGTTAAATGGTTACAATCTTCTCTATACTCTTATTGTGCTGACCCATGACATACTGTCATGTAAGGATATTTCAGTAGCAAATGGTTTGAATTGTGCAATTGTAATAGCAAACTAGTGTAATGAGTAGTTTCTGTAATTTGAGAAAGAATTATGAGTTAAGGTATTGCAGATGTATGCAAGAGAGACATCAAAGGGACTTCATATTTAAGCTGCTTGAAGTTGCATATGAGCTATGTAAACTACCGTCAAAGTGTTGTGAAATCTGGTGCCAGGCGATTTGAGACAATGTTTTGAAAGGAGGGGGAGACAGACATATGCAAACACATCAGTTTAAAATTGTCCCATAAATAATTATCTACATTATTTTGAGTGGCCAAATATTCCTCTTCTGGACAAAGTATGGACCATTGGAAGCTTGTAAAAAAAAAACTTTAAATACATAGAACAACCTTTCTCCATTCCAGAGGTACAATGAGGTCTCCAGGCACAACAATGCATTAAGTGTACAAATGTYGAGTATAGGCTACTATGTACAGTTGATTTATTTTCAACAAGAAGTAAATTACAAGAAGTACTGAGAATTAACCAAAACACATGAAAGGCTTGCTTTACGCTGTTACACCAATTTCAGTGAACATAAACTTCATAATAATGAATCTACAGAATATGAATACCGTTCCTTAGATTGTTTAATAATGGTGCCTACCTTGAGCCAGAGTGAGGTACATGCATGCCAGGAGCAGGAGAAAGAACAGAGCCTGGAACCTCATGGTGTCACTGGTGCTGTATGGTCCGCTGCAAGAACAGGACAGAATGTAAAGCAAGTGAAGCTTTCTCTTTTTAATACCTCCTCCACATCATCAATGTGATGTTTGTATTGAGACCACCCTGTCTACAATACCAGTATGTTCCCATTCTGGACCACAATACTAGACCCCCACACTGACCCCTTGATTACAAACACTTCTTTCTTGGTACCAGTCAACCAGATCCAGATGTCTTCAGCTGTTTTCTCCAGCTATCATTTGTTTGGCTGAAACTCTGACCATGTTCTAATAAATCAACAACCAATCAGATAAAGCCAAACTCTGTCTCTTGAGCCAGCTGTATAAACTTGTGTCTTTTATTAGTTAGAAATGCAAAAGTACAGAATGTTTACAGCATTAATCCAAAAGTTATTGAAGTATGAATTCAGCATTAGGCAAGGATATAAACACGCACTAGGTCAACATATAAACAGCGCTGACAACCTCTCAACACAAAAGCCTACACACACCAACATAGCAGAACATGCCGCAAATAAGCTCCTCAAAACTTACAAGGTATCTCAGCAGAAATGTCCTCGTTGAGTTCCCTTGGCTGTTTTATAGCTGCTATATGATACCTTCACCTCTCCACCAACCCTGTTACCTCAATCAGCCACACCTCCTCTGGCATGAAAACCACAGTATGTTTTACAATTGCTGGGAAGAGGTACAATTTGAACAAGATTCACAATCGAATGCCACTGAACTGTTTTTCTTCGCTCAGTCCAGTGAAAAGATAAGTGACAAACTGTGGAACCGTTCCCTTCTCAGGAGGGCTTACATAGGGCCCCTCCTTCCTATTAGAGAATGATCTGAGGTTCAGGGAGCCAGGCCAGCACTCAGTATACAGGATCAGAACTTGTTTTAGTCATTTACCAACTGTTAAAATCAACTACATCCTTCGAACCAAGAAAATGCGGACCACACAAAGACTCCTCCTTAAATATYTTTTGTACAACAGCACTGAAAGCACTGTCTGGAAATCCACTGTCTGCAATTGATTGAATACCAGCCTGTATGTTTATGTAAAATCCGATGCCTGATCTTTATCCAAGCAATTATGTCAAAAGTATAATAGAATAAAGTTCTGAAATGCAATTGTCCCATCAGTATGGATTTAAATCATTGCACCTGTTTCCTTTTGAGACCATCTTACTTGTAAAAAAAAACTATTGACAAGACAAGCCACAATGTGATGTCCCTGAACTTGATTCATATTTCATTTTAATAGTTTCCCCACAGTCAAATGGCCATTGGGAAAACACTTGTAACTCCTTTTCGCAAAGTGTTATTGAGACACAATAAAATGTAAATATCTTCTGTTCAATTTGAAAATATGACTTCCTGCCAGTCATATGCTCTAATTCTCCCAGTCTTGTTCATCTTTGATACTTTTCTTCGAAAATGGGAATCTATGATCCATTTGCATTTATTGAAAAGTCAACACCTTACATATTTTGAAAAAGGACTGACAAAATAGCCAATTAAAACTCACAATGGGAAGGAAATATGTTGCCATCCAATGTTGTTGGTATCCTTAGCCCCCAAAAATTGTTCCCTAATGACCTTTAGCATGGAGCAACGTGTATTTTTTTTTAACCCCATCTTAACATTTGGCAGTAACTTCAGATGTATGAGTTTCTGTTTACTGTGAAACTAAATGTTATGTAAGAAACTGCCAAAGAAATTATAACAAAACTGTTGGYATAAAAAAGTAACATGATCCTGTTACGCTGTTACAGGAAAAGTATTAATCTTCATGTCAAGAGTATAGGGGTGACTTTCAAGTGAACCCTAGGCCTACAGTCATGATTAATTGAATGCACTGCAGTTCAGGATGTACTTTATTATAAGGATAAGCATGCTTTGGTGTTAATCCCAAAGGAAAACATATCTAATATTTCTCCTGTTTCTGCTTTCATTGCAGGATGAGATATTTTTGGAAAATTAAGACTGTACAGGGTACTTTRTAGTGAAGGTGTTTCAGGTTTCAAGTTTTATTGGCAAATGCTATTACAATGTGCAGGGGTACTGGTAACTGGAGTGATTGAGGAAGGAAGGTACATGTAATCAAAAGGGGACCATCGCGCTCTCCCAGAAGCTTGGCTGGTATGTAAAACCCGCGATTTCAGACAAAGAAAAGGTGTAATGGGTAAGCACTCAAAAATATGTTGCATAAAGCTTACTTCATTTTTTATTTTTATTTTCACTGTATCAAGGATAGCGTACGCTGTTTCGGCATTGCAGCCTTCTACAGTGTGTAGGTATGATTATCTTCTTCTTCTCTGAGCTTTATTGGCAGACTACACTCATAAAGTGTATTGCCGCTACATGCTGTACGGGGTAATAAAAAACATTTTTTGGGGGGCATGAACAAATCATACTAATAACCAAAAACAATAAAAATAAACACAAACCAAATTCACACCACTACCCTGAATTTCAAACAAAAAATGGTACTATTCAGATGCCTACACAGGCTCAGTAAGCTGGGAGGGGGGATCTTCCTGCCCGGGTTGACACCCTCCTCGGGTTCYTGCTGTGGGGGAGATCTTCGTGAGCTATACTCAGCCTTGTCTCAGGGTAGTAGGTTGGTGGTTGAAGATATCCCTCTAGTGGTGTGGGGTTATATCCTGCCTGTTTGGCCCTGTCCGGGGGTAGGTATCGTCGGACAGGGCCACAGTGTCTCTCGACTGCTGCTGTCTTAGCCTCCAGTATTTATGCTGCAATACTTTGTGTTGGGGGTGCTAGGGTTAGTCTGTTATATCTGGAGTATTTCTCCTGTCTCATATGGTGTCCTGTMTGAATTTAAGTATGCTCGCTCTAATTCTCTCTCGCTCTCTTTTCTCTCTTTCTCTCTTTCCCTCTCTCTTTCTTTCTCTCTATCTCTTCTCACGGAGGGCCTGAGCCCTAGGACCATGCCTCAGGACTACCTGGCCTGATGACTCCTTGCTGTCCCCAGTCCACCTGGTCATGCTGCTGCTCCAGTTTCAACTGTTCTGCCTGCGGCTATGGAACCTTGACCTGTTCACTGGACATGCTACCTTGTCCCGGACCTGCTGTTTTGGACTCTCTCTCTACCGCACAACTCTGAATGATCGGCTGACATTTACTCCTGATATTTACTCCTGAGGTGCTGTCCTGTTGCACCCTCTACAACCATTGTGATTATTATTATTATTATTATCAACGTTTGAACATCTTGGTCATGTTCTGTTATAATCTCCACCCGGCACAGCCAGAAGAGGACTGGCCACGCCCCAAAGCCTGGTTCCTCTCTAGGTTTCTTCCTAGGTTCTGGCCTTTCTAGGGAGTTTTTCCTAGTCACCGTGCTTCTACATCTGCATTGCTTGCTGTTTGGGGTTTTAGGCTGGGTTTCTGTACAGCACTTTGTGACATCAGCTGATGTAAAAAGGGCTTTATAAATACATTTGATTGATTGATACAGTACTCCCTGTAACATTTTGGCTGTAAAGTCCTGGAGATCCAGAAATCTATTTGCCGCCTTCACAATGATGCCTAGCTTCTAAGATTTGTTATTAGTTTGACTAGTGCAATTTATCACTTGCTCTATAAACGCAACAAAGTCCACCTTCTTCACTATTAGTATGTCGGGATCCTTCTCCTGCATGGCAATCACGTTCCCGAGGTTCCGGAATGCCCTGTATGGATGAGGGAGGTGGTAGTATCTAGGATCAGGGCCATCCAGCAGGTCTCCTATATGGAGGCCGTGAAAATAGCTGAAGGAGTGAGCAGAGAGGAGATGGTAGTGAATGTCCCACACCCATCACAATTACAACAACACGCTTCATCTGACTCTTCAACTATAGTACTACATATTTATTCCTTTCACAAACACTTGCCACGTGTCCAAACTTTTTACAATTGTAACACTGCAACGGCTTCTGTTCAAACGGTCTCACCTCATATCTCACATACCCAAGTTTTACATACAGTTGAAGTCTGAAGTTTACATATGCTTAGGTTGGAGTCATTAAAACTCGTTTTTCAACCACTCCACAAATTTCTTGTTAACAAACTATAGTTTTGGAAAGTCAGTTAGGACATCTACTTTGTGTATTGATGACACAAGTACATTTTCCAACAATTGTTTTACAGACAGATTATTTCACTTATAATTCACTGTATCACAAATCCAGTGGGTCAGAAGTTTACATACACTAAGTTGACTGCCCTAAACAGCTTGGAAAATTCCAGAAAATATGTCATGATTTAAGCAGCTTATGATAGGCTAATTAATAACATTTGAGCCAATTGGAGGTTTACCCTGTGGATGTATTTCAAGGCTACCTTCAAACTCAGTGCCTCTTTGCTTGACATCATGGGGAAATCAAAAGAAATCAGCAAAGATCTCGAAAAAACAATTGTAGACCTCCACAAGTCTGTTCATCCTTGGGAGCAATTTCCAAATGCCTGAATGTACCACGTTCATCTCTTACAACCATAGTAGGCAAGTATTAACACCATGGGACCACGCAGCCGTCTATACTCTCAGGAAGGGACACGCTGTGTTCTCCTAGAGATGAACGTACTTTGGTGCGAAAAGTGCAAATCAATCCAGAACAACAGCAAAGGACCTTGTGAAGATGCTGGAGGAAAGAGGTACAAAGTATCTATATCCACAGTAAAAAACGAGTCCTATATCGACATAACCTGATAGTCCGCTCAGCAAGGAAGAAGACACTGCTCCCAAAACGCGCCATAAAAAAGCCAGACTACGGTTTGCAACTGCACATGGGGACAAAGATTGTACTTTTTGGAAAAATATCCTCTGGTCTGATGAAACAAAAATAGAACTGTTGGGCCAATAATGACCATTGTTAAGTTTGGAGGATAAAGGGGGTAGGTCTTGCAAGCCGAAAGAACTACCATCCCAACCAGTGAAGCACGGGGGGGGGTGGCGGGGCAAAAGCCAACTCCAATCGTTTGTGGGGGTGCTTTGCTGCAGGAGGTGACTGGTGCACTTCACAAACTAGATGGCATGCCAGATTGAAAATTGATGTGGATATATTGAAAGCAACATCAAGACATCAGTCCAGGCAAGTTAAGCTTGTCGCAAATGGGTCTTCCTAAATGGACAATGACCCCCAAGCTATACTTCCAAAGTTGTGGCAAATTGGCTTAAGGACAACAAAGTCAAGGTATTGGAGTGGCCATCACAAAGCCATGACCTCACCCTATAGTAAAATTTGTGGGCAGAACTGAGAAAGCGTGTGTGAGCAAGGAGGCCTAACAAACCTGACTCAGTTAACACCAGCTCTGTCAGAGGAAATGGGCCAAAATTCACCCACTTATTGTTGGAAGCTTGTGAGGCTACCTGAAACGTTTGACCCAAATTAAACAATAATTTTAAGGCAATGCTACCAAAACACAAAATTGAGTGTATGTGAACTTCTGATCCATGGGAAAGTGATAAATAAATAACATCTGAATAATCATTCTCTCTACTATTATTCTGCCATTTTCACATTCTTAAAATAAAGGTGGTGATCCTAACTGACCTAAGAACAGGGAATTTTTACTAGGATTAAATGTCAGGAATTGTGAAAAAACTGAGTTTATAATGTATTTGGCTAAGGTGTATGTAAACTTCCGACTTCAACTGTAAGTCCTGGAAACCACTTCATCAAAGAACAGTAAAACTGATTAGGCTTCTCCTTTTTCCGTCTATCATTTGATTCATTCGGCGTGCGTCTACCACTCCTGGAATGTTTTCCCTAAACCACACAGCCTCTGTCCAACGAAACACCAGAGATGACACCTTTAACTGGTGCCCTACTCTGAAAGTCATAACTTTCCACATCATCGTCGCCATCTTGTTGAGCCACAGAGCTTTCTCCTTTTGCMCTGTTGACACACACAAAACCAGTATCATACCGCTCCTGGTCACTCGCATTGATTCCACTATACCCAATTCGTCCTTCACCATCTTTGAGACCGCAAACGGGTCACCAAYAAAAACATCCTTGCTCGTGAATCACACTCCTACCATGAACTGCAGTTCATTTCCAACTTTAGCCCTTTTCACTCCACTTTGCTTCACCATCGTCCACTCATTCTTACCAACTGTACTTGTCCCAAGAGAATCACACAATACTTCCGCTTCCGCTATTGCTCCTCCAGTCATCCCCCGGACTCCCTATCTCTTTGCTGTAAAAGATGTGAGAGTTTGTGTTCTCGAAGTAGCACCCATATTGTTCACATTCCAGCACAGCTGTTCCTTCACCAACTTTTTCTCTATTTGTACAATTCTCTTTTAATTCAAAACAGCATTTGTAGGGGACAACCGATGAGCTGCAGGTGCTTCTAATCTGGGTTGCCACTCATCTGCCAATCAGGGATGTGGCTTTTCTGGTCTACCTGAATACAAGTTAGTTACAAAGAAATACAGAATTATAGGGTAAGGGAGCGGGCACGCAGGGAAATTCATGAATAACTTGACTTAGGTGTCTGCTCACTTGGATACACAATATCAATTTATGACATACAGTGCATTCGAAAAGTATTCAGACCCATTGACTTTTTCCGCATTTTGTTACATTACAGCCTTATTCTAAAATMGATTAAATTGTTTTTACACACAATACCCCATAATGACAAAGCAAAAACAGGTTTTTAGACATTTTTGCACATTTATATAAAAAAATTGAAATTTACAGTACCAGTCAAAAGTTTGGACACACCTACTCATTCCAGGGTTTTCCGTTATTTTGACAATTATCTACATTGTAGAATAATAGTGAAGAAGTCAAAACTATAATAACACATATGGAATCATGCAGTAACCAAAAAAGTGTTAAACAAATCAAAATATATTTTATATTTGAGATTCTTCAATGTAGCCACCCTTTGCCTTGATGACAGCTTTGTACACTCTTGGCATTCTCTCAACCAGCTTCATGAGTTAGTCACCTAGAATGCAATTCAATTAACAGGTGTGCCTTGTTAAAAGTACATTTGTGGATTRTTTAATCCCCTTTTTTAATCCCCCCCTTTTTAATGCATTTGAGCCAATCAGTTGCGTTGTGACAAGGTAGGGGTAGTATACAGAATATTACCTTATTTGGTAAAAGACCAAGTCCATATTATGGCAAGAACAGCTCAAATAAGGAAAGAGACATGACAGTCCATCATTACTTTAGACATGAAGGTCAGTCAATATGGAACATTTCAAGAACTTTCAAAGTTTCTTCCTTTGGTCTGATGAGTCCAATTTTTGAGATTTTTGGTTCCAACCGCCGTGTCTTTGTGAGACGCAGAYCGGGTGAACGGATGATCTCTGCATATGTGGTTCCCACAGTGAAGTATGGAGGTGGAGCATTTCACTACACTCGCAATAACATCTGCCAACCATGTGTATGTGACCAATACAATTTGATTTGATGTGATGGTGCTTTGCTGGTGACACTGTCAGTGATTTATTTAGAATGCAAGGCACACTTAACAAGCATGGCTATGACCGCATTCTGCAGAGATACGCCATCCCATCTGGTTTGTGCTTAGTGGGGCTAACATTTGTTTTTCAACAGGGCAATGACCCAAAACACAACTCCAGGCGGTGTAAGAGCTATTTGACCAAGAAGGAGAGTAATGAGGTGCAGTATCAGATGACCTGGCCTCCACAATCAACGACCTCAACCCAATTGAAATGGTTTGGGATGAGTTGGACCGCAGAGTGAAGGAAAAGCAGCCAGTAAGTGCTCAGCATATGTAGGAGCTCCTTCAAGACTGTTGGAAAAACATTCCTCATGAAGCTGGTTGAGAGAATGCTAAGAGTGTGCAACGCTGTCATCATGGCAAAGGGTGGCTACTGTGAAGAATCTAAAATCTAAAATATATTTTGATTTGTTTAACACTTTTTTAATTACTACATGATTCCATTTGTGTTATTTCATAATTGTGATGTCTTCACTATTATTCTACAATGTAGAAAACAGTACAAATAAAGAAAAACCCTTGAATGAGTAGGTGTGTCCATACTTTTGACTGGTATTGTACATTTACACAAGTCATCAGACCCTTTACTCAGTACTTTGTTGTGACGCTTTTGACGCTTGGTTATGACGCTACAATCTTGGCACATCTGTATTTGGGGAGTTTCTCCCATTCTTCTTTGCAGATCCTCTCAAGATCCTCTCAAGGTCTCTCCAGAGATGTTCGATCGGGTTCAAGTCCGGGCTCTGGCTGGGCCCTTCATGTACATTCAGAGACTTGTCCCGAAGCCACTTCTGCGTTGTTCTATTGGAAGGTGAACCTTTGCCCCAGTCTGAGGTCCTGAGCGCTCTGGAGCAGGTTTTCATCAAGGATCTCTCGGTACTTTTCTCCGTTCCTCTTTCCTTCCATCCTGACTTGTCTCCCAGTCCCTGCCGCTGAAAAACATTCCAACAGCATGATGCTGCAGCCACCATGCTTCACCGTAGGGATTGTGCCAGGTTTCCTCCAGACTTTTGGCATTCAGGCCAAAGAGTTCCATCTTGGTTTCATCAGAGCAGAAAATCTTGTTTCTCATGGTCTGAGAGTCTTTAGGTGCCTTTTGGCAAACTCCAAGCGGGCTGTCGTGTACCTTTTACTGAGGATTAGATTTTGTCTGGCCACTCTACCATAAAGGCCTGCTTGGTGTAGTGCTGCAGAGATGGTTGTCCTTCTGGAAGGTTCTCCCATCTCCACGGAGGAACTCTGGAGCTCTTTCAGAGTGACCATCGGGTTTTTGGTCACCTCCCTGACCAAGGCCCTTCTCCACGGAATGCTCAGTTTGGCCAGGTGGCCAGCACTAGGAAGAGTCTAGGCAGTTCCAAACTTTTTCCATTTGAGAATGTTGGTGGCCACTATGTTCTTGGGGAACTTCAATGCTACTGACATTTTTTCGTACCCTTCCCCAGATCTGTGCCTCGTCACAATCCTGTCTCAGAGCTCTACGGACAATTCCTTCGATCTCATGGCTTGGTTTTTGCTCTGACATGCACTGCCAAATGTAGGACTTATATAGACAGTTTTGTGACTTTCCAAATCATGTCCAATCAATTGAATTTAACACAGGGGGACTCCAATCAAGTTGTAGAAACATCTCAAGGATAATCAATGGGAACAGGATGCACCTGAACACAATTTCGTGTCTCATAGCAAAGGGTCTGAATACTTATGTAAATCGGGTATTTCTGTTTTTTWTTTTTWATGAATTTCTAAAAACCTGTTTTCGCTTTGTCATTATGGGGTATTGTATGTAGATTGATGAGGAAATGTTTTTCTTTAATCCATTTTAGAATAAGGCTGTAACAAATACGGAAAAAGTCAAGGGGTCTGAATACTTTCCCCGAATGCACCGTAGCTTACCATAAAGAACATTAGGCTCAGCCGTTCATAAATATGTGGGACTGACTCATAAACAATATGCAAAATCTGATATGGACTGTGTTCTTATATAAAGTATCATAGTATGAGTCATAATACCCATAAAACCTAGCTGTCGAACAGGGAAATGGTTCCAATCATTTTTTCACCGTTCATTTTTCCCATAGACGATTTTAGAAACACTTAAAATAAGGGCTGTGTTTCATGTAGGCTTACCCTGGCATGAKGTTTTGATAACCATGTAGGTCTCTCTTGGACAAGGTGACAAGGGTACTTTCATGACACCTCCACTGTGGGAGTTCTTCCTTTAAAATAAACCATATGGAGATACAGAATTTAATGTATATATCCACATGGCTTCTCTTTGGAGTAATTTGGTGGTGGATTCACTTTTTAGATCCTGACGCAATGCAAGTCTCTCAACTGCCGAGGTGATATCTTGATGTCTGATAGTGGATTTATGTTCTCCAATGCGTAGTTTCAAGGCGCAAGATGTTTTTCCGATATAAATCTTATTGCAAAAACACTGTAATATATAAATAACTCCTTTAGTTGTGCAAGTTATACATGACTTTATCTCATAGGTCCTAGAAGGCTGAGGGCATATAAAGTTCTTATGGTGCTACAAGAGGTATTCTGAACATTTTACATTTACATTTTAGTCATTTAGCAGACGCTCTTATCCAGAGCGACTTACAGTAGAGTGCATACATTTTATTACATTTTTTACATACTGAGACAAGGATATCCCTACCGGCCAAGAGCAGACGCTCTTATCCAGAGCGGAGTGCATACATTTTATTACATTTTTACATACTGAGACAAGGATATCCCTACCGGCCAAACCCTCCCTACCGGCCAAACCCTCCCTAACCCGGACGACGCTATGCCAATTGTGCGTCGCCCCACGGATCTCCCGGTTGCGGCCGGCTGCGACAGAGCCTGGGCACGAACCCAGCCCAGCCTGGGCGCGAACCCAGAGACTCTGGTGGTGCAGCTAGCACTGCGATGCAGTGCCCTAGACCACTGCCCCACCCGGGAGACAAAAACAAAAACAAAAACACTTTCATCGATTTTACTGAGTTACAGTTCATATAAGGAAATCAATCATTTGAAATTGTTACAGGTTTTGGTTTTCCATTTATGTTTTGATGTTGGACTTTAGCATATATAGCTCGTTAGCACATAGGGCGTACCGAGTGGTGTCATCTCGTTAGTCAGTATGTGTTACACCTGTGCTGGTTGCCGTCTCGTTAGGGGGAAGGTGTTTCACCTGTGCTGGCCCAGGTTGTAACGGCTTTCTTCCTGGGATGAAGGAGAGGACCAAAACGCAGCGCGGCTAGTGTTCAACATGTTTAATAAAGAATAAGAACGTGAACACTACAAGCTACAAAAACAATAAATGTGAAAACCGAAAACAGTACTATCTGGTGCAGAACACAAAGACAGAAAACAATCACCCACAAACCAACAGTGCAAACAGGCTACCTTAATATGCTTCCCAATCAGAGACAACGTAAAACACCTGCCTCTGATTGAGAACCATATCAGGCCAATTAGACAAACCTAAACAACGAAACACATAACATAGACTACACCCACCCAGCTCACGTCCTGACCAACTAAACAAAGACTAAACAAAGGAAATAAGGTCAGGAACGTGACACAGGTGCTATTTAAGAGTGGGTTGCCCAGTGTTTCAGTTGTCTTGAGAGATGTGGAGGGTCAACACCTATAGTTGGTGCGCCCTATTTAAAAAAAAGATTATTTATTATTTCTTTCTCTAGACAAACATTCCTTAATCTGATTTTGTTTTGCTCCACTTTTTGTTTTGTTTCTGTCTTTATGTTTGGTGTTGGTTTTTATTTTGTTTGACTGTCCTTGGGCAAATTTAGTGGGCGCTAATGGTGGGTGACTTTCAGGTTCCAGTTTTTGTAGTCAACTTTCAGTGGACTCCCCCATGAGTGTATTTCAGAACCCCTCCTTAAACCCCACCTGTTTTGGTTGTTGTCATTGACTTTGTTACTTCCCCCTTCTGTTTGAGTGACATTTTTGGTTTTCTTGCTAGGGTACATAACAAAATTAATTAATTAGGTTCTACTATATGGGTTTCACATGACTGCACACTCCCTCAACTTAAGACATCAAATCTGTGGCATTGTGTTGTGTAACAGTGACGTAAACACTTTTGTGCACAACATTTGAGGAATTAAGCTTTTTGTGCGTATGGAACATTTCTGGGATTATTTTTCAGCTCACGAACCATGGTGAACACTTTACATGTTTTGTTTATATTTTTGTGTCACCGACACGACGCAGTCTATGAAGTTGGCTGACTGGTAAACCTCTTTTTAGGGGTAGAGGGTGAAAACTATCAGCTGTGTGCATATTTTATCTGTTGTAGTACTTAGATTGTCCATTTGTAAGAAGTACATCAAATAAGTGAAGGAAATGGATTGTTCTCTAGAGTTAATGTAGTTAAAAAAATTATGTAAAGGGACTGAAGTAGCAGGATAAATACTACTAATAATTGTAATTAACAATATAGCACTATCGAATGATAATATGAAACACTATATTCAATTAATGAATTATGGCAGCAGCGAGTGTGTGTTTGTCAGTAGCATGTGTGAATGTGCAGAGTCATTGTAGGTCCACCCACACAGACAGTGTGGTGAAGAAGGAGCATGACAAACCCAACTCTGCAAACAATATCTCCACTTCAAGAATGACAACGGTAAATGCCTAATTCATGCATTAACAGAAATTAATGTAACCAAATGACGGGGATTAACGGTACATTTACTAGACCTACTGGTTACATATGTAATGGGGAATTTATCAAATTAACAAAGGGCAAACAATTCACACAATGAAACAATGAATGTGCAAGAATTGGCGACAGACAGCGGCCAGCCGCAACTTGATAATCAGCTAGGTCTTTTGCCACACACGCTACCCAAATTACTGGGCTTCCCAAATAGGCATAGGCCTATGAAACAATCCACAGCTAAGTCAAGCTCTCTGGTAAAGTATTTTGAATGACTTTATTTAGACAGGAGTAATCTTATAATTTTGGAGAAAACTATTTACTTTAGGGGAAGCCAGCATCTGAAAAGTGCAAAGTGTACCCGCTAAATTTCCTTTCTTATTTGCAAGTGGCTGAAACCAGAGATCTCTAGGCTTATATAATGACAAAATGCTCATGTTTATGCCCTAATAATGCAAGTCGTTGTCCCAAAGACAGGAATTCGGGCGACAAGCTTAGGTCTGCATTATGCCCAAAAACGCATTTGGCTTTTCAGGACAGATTTTGGTGAGATTGAGCCCTCTCGCTTCACATCATCCTCTCTGCTGAAACTAGCAAGCGAAACAGCGTCCCTCTATCTTGCTATGTAGCCGATGCTGTGTGGCCAGAAAAAGTATGAAATGCGATTCTCCTTTTGTCCAGACAATATCAGATGTATGGTCTACACATACTGAGACAGAGGGGTGCTGTTTCGCTCGCTCGGATGCTTTAACTGAGATCTTTTGTTCTGCGAGTGTCTCGGTCAAATTAATGATCAATATTGAAATATTTTATGTGGACGGGCAAGGTGGTACGGTTGGGCGGGCCAGGCCCCCTAGGGCCCGTCCATAACACTGACCCTGGCTCGGTACAAGTAACAAAAACCTAAGGAAGTATATATGGAAGTAGTTTAGTGCACCACCAAAAAAAGGGGTTACAAATGGATGAAAATCTAATTTGAATAATTTCCTGATCTTTTTAACATCTCTCATATATACGACAGACACTTTAAAACAAACTTCTGTTTGATTTATTTTTGGGCTGTCTGTTTTTCCATGTATGAATCTGTTATTCAATGTGTTTATATGGACTTAAACCAGTAAGGCAAAATTCTATGTTTCATCAAATTATTTGGAGGTCCTAAAATTCCAAATCGAATAGCTAAATGATCCTTGGTATGGCCATCTTAAAACAATTCCATATGTCAGTTTAGTAGAACACCCTCTTTAGGATTGCTTTAACTGCGCGTGTCAAACATCCCACAACATTGAAAGTCTTGAACGCACCCTAGACAACGCGTCATAGCCTACAGACGAGCCAAGTCATATGACCTTACATTGGCGCAAACTCACGGAAACCGAGGAAAACAAAGGACTGCTCAGCTGCGGTAGTGTATAATTAGTTGATTTCAGGATTAGTTAGATACTGTGTTGAACTAGCTAACTATTGTTGTTAAGACGAAGCTTTTTTACCGTGATATATATGGCACATTTATGTTGTAATTATGGATTTGTATGGAGGCATATGTTGCCTAATGAAGATTGTTTGTGCCTCATACAAATCTGTCATCTCTTCTTCTTTTGCACTTTTGAGTTCAGCTATCCCTCGAGATGACAGATAACAACTTTCTGTTATTCTTGTTCATAACACTCTGTACGGTCATTACATGTGGTGAGTTTGCCCTTGTCCAACCAACATAAGCTCGGATTTAATATCTTTCCATTTAAACATCCCCTATTTGAATACTGAAATGTCATATTCCTTCAACAGATGGGATTGTATCCCTATCTGCTCCAGCCACTGTAAATCTGGAGGAGAAAGGTTCAGTTAATATCACCATAACGCCTAGGTAACTATGCTTATAAGCTGGTTATCTACTACCAGTTTTTATCAGTATTATATATATTTGTTGAGATGCAGTATTTGACATTTCTTTTTTTGTGTAGCACTCCTCAGAATGTCTCAACACTCATTATTTTTAACTTCACCGACTCCTCTGCAAATGTTAGCTCAATACTTCAACTGCCTCAACAGGTATGCATTTTGTTTAATTCAAACTAACTGAAGAGCAAGAACCAATAACCATGTAATTGATTATTAATGCACTTTGATATCTGCATCTATCATATTTAAATGACCTACAGTGGCCACTGTGTAAAATAAATACTAGCACTTACGTTGTAGGCATAAATGCATATTATGTCTAAATGTAACAATTGTTTACAGTGACTTTTTATATATTTGATTATTTAAGTGCAGTGTTTCCGACGTTATATGTTCTGTATTTCTGATCTCCAGGTAGAGTTGCTTGCAAACGCCACATCAAGCACTTTTGAGGTTCATGCAGAACATGTGGGTCAGGTGACAGCCTATTTATACAGCAACAACACTGGCATTGCAAGGTGAGCTGTACAGGGTTTCTGTCAGTGAATTTCAACTCCATGAACATTTCTCACTTTCAGACTGATTTTTAAACCAACATAATGTACTAAATGTCTCTCATTTATGTTTTGCAGCCATAAGACCCGAATCCGTTTCTTGGTCATTAGAAGCAACATTGTTGATATCATTAACCAAGTAATTGGTTGGATTTACTTCCTAGCATGGTCTATATCATTCTACCCTCAAGTATATGAGAACTGGAGAAGAAAAAGGTAGTGCCTCTGACACTTGGACTTTTTTCAAAATCCTCTGCATCACAGGATTTAGATCTAAAGGACTTTTGGATATGGTTTCTGACTAACTTTGTCTGTTTGACAGTGTGGTGGGGCTGAACTTTGATTTTCTGGCACTCAACTTGACAGGATTCATTGCCTACAGTGTCTTCAATGTAGGCCTCTTCTGGGTTCCGTACATGAAGGTAATGGTTTGCATGCTATCACAAATGGTGTAACAAATTGGGACGAATCTTGACTTGAGATCTGCACACACAGGTCTGCAAATGTTGTCAGTCATGCATTGATACCAATGGGAATTTGCGCTGGATAGTTTATGGTCTTATTGACTCAGTATTTACTCCACATGGTTATATAGCAGTGTGTTTTTATTTACAGGAAGAGTTTTTGAAGATAAATCCAAATGGTGTAAACCCAGTGGATGCCAACGATGTGTTCTTCAGTCTCCATGCAGTTGTGCTGACTCTTGTATATGTCTTTCAGTGTGCCATCTATGAAGTGAGTAACAATAGACCAGTCTTCAGTGACTTCCTAAATGTCCCCCTTGGTTATAAACAGGAGACAGATGTTGGCTGGCTAAATAATGATTAGCTTATGTTTTGATTGTTGGGAAAGACAGATATTCATCTGATCCTTTTTTTTGGAAGGAAATCATTTTTGTCAAGGCCTCAAAGAAACATTGAAAGTTAAAAGCATTGTGAAAGTGATTACTGTGTTCCTGTGTTGCAGAGAGGAGGGCAGAAGGTGTCCAAGATTGCTATTGGCCTTCTGGTGATTGGTTGGACGTTTGCCCTGGTCACCCTCTTTGTTGCTGTGGCCAGTAAGATCACCTGGCTGGAATATCTCTACTATTTCTCTTACATCAAGCTAGGTGTCACCCTCGTCAAATACATCCCACAGGTATGGATTTCACAATATTTTACTGCATATCGGATGGTTTTCGCTTATGCAATTAGCATTTGTAGATGTTGTTGCGCCTCACTTGGAAATGTATGATGCTATTGATTTTCATGATCACACACTCTGTGTCTCCTCAGGTCTACATGAACTACAAAAGACAAAGCACAGAGGGGTGGAGCATTGGCAATGTGTTGCTGGACTTCACAGGAGGCAGCTTCAGTCTCGTTCAGATGTTCCTTCAGTCGTATAACAACGGTAAGGCTGCCCACGCTTCCCACAGTACACTAATGTGCACATGCCTCAGTAGAACAGGCAATAATTAGTCAGTGAAAATATTTACAGGACAGTCCCAACAATTCAAAACGTGTCTTCAGTTGTGGGCATTTAACATTTTTATTGTAGTCATTCATTGTTTGTCATTTATAAATCATTCATTGTGTGTGTATACAGTGCATTTGGAATGTATTAAGATCCCTACACGTTCCACATTTTGTTACGTTACAGCCTTCTTCTAAAATGGATTAAATCAGTTTATTTCCCCACATCAATCTACACACAATACCCCATAATGAAAAATCAAAAACAGGTTAAGAAATTTTTGCTAATGTATTAATTATTCAAACCGAAATATCACATTTACATAAATATTCAGACCCTTTACTCAGTACTTTGTTGAAGCACCTTTGGCGTTGATTACAACCTTGAGTCTTCTTGGGTATGACGCTACAAACTTGGCACACCTGTATTTGGGGAGTTTCTCCCATTCTTCTCTGCAGATGCTCTCATGCTCTGTCAGGTTGGATGTGGAGCACCGCTGCACAGCTATTTTCAGGTCTCCAGAGATGTTCGATCGGGTTCAAGTCCGGGCTCTGGCTGGGCCACTCAAGGACATTCAGAAACTTGTCCCGAAGCCACTCCTGCGTGGTCTTGGCTGTGTGCTTAGGGTCGTTGTCCTGTTGGAAGGTGAACCTTCGACCCAGTCTGATATCCTGAGCGCGCTGGAGCAGGTTTGCTCCGTTCATCTTTCCCTTGATCCTGACTAGTCTCCCAGTCCCTTCCGCTGAAAAACATCCCCACAGCATGATGCTGCCACCACCATGCTTCACCGTAGGGATGGTATTGGGCAGGTGATGAGCGCTTCCTGGTTTCCTCCAGACGTGACACTTGGCATTCAGGCCAAAGAGTTCAGTCTTGGTTTCATCAGACCAGATGCCTCTACAGACAATTCCTTCGACCTAATGGCTTGGTTTTTGCTCTGACATGCACTGTCAACTGTGGGACCTTATATAGAGAGGTTTGTGTGTGTGTGCCTTTCCAAATCATGTCCAATCAATGGAAATAGGATGCACCTGTGGTAAATTCAAATCAAGTATAAACATATTAAGGATGAAGAATGGAAATAGGATGCACCTGAATTGAGTCTCAGCAAAGTGTCTGAATAACTATGTAAAAAGGTATATCTGTTTTTATTTTTAATAAGTAATTCTAAATACATTTTAGATTGTTCAAAGTAGCCACCCTTTGCCTTTGACAGCTTAGCACACTCTTGGCATTCTCTCATCCAGCTTCATGAGGAATACTTTTCCAACAGTCTTGAAGGAGTTCCCATAAATGCTGAGCACTTGTTGGCTGCTTTTCCTTCACTCTGCGGTCCAACTCATACCAAACCATCTCAATTGGGTTGAGGCCAGGTCATCTGATGCAGCACCATCACTCTCCTTCTTGGTCAAAAAGCCCTGACACAGTCCGGAGGTGTGTTGGGTCATTGTCCTGTTGAAAAACAAATGATAGTCCCACTAAGCGCAAACCAGATGGGATGGTGTATCGCTGCAGAATGCTGTCGTAGTCATGCTGGTTAAGTGTGCCTTGAATTCTAAAGCAATCACAGACAGTGTCACCAGCAAAGCACCCCCACACCATCACAACGCCTCAATGCTTCATGGTGGGAACTACACATGCGGAGATCATCCTTTCACCTACTCTGCCTCTCACAGACAAGATGGTTGGAACCAAAAATCTCAAATTAGGACTCATCAGACCAAAGGACAGATTTCCACCGATCTAATGTACATTGCTCGTGTTTCTTGGCCCAAGCAAGTCTCTTCTTCTTATTGGTGTCCTTTAGTAGTGGTTTCTTTTCAGCAATTCAACCATGAAGGCCTGATTCACGCAGTCTCCTCTGAACAGTTTGTGAGATGTGTCTGTTACTTTTTTTGGGCTGCATTTTCTGAGGCTGGTAACTCTTATGAACTTCTGTAGCGGAGAGAACTCTGGGTCTTCCTTTCCTGTGGCGGTCCTCATAAGAGCCAGTTTCATCATAGCGCTTGATGGTTTTTGCAACTGCAGTTGAA
Source organism: Salvelinus sp. IW2-2015 (assembly GCF_002910315.2). Lineage (NCBI taxonomy): Eukaryota > Metazoa > Chordata > Actinopteri > Salmoniformes > Salmonidae > Salvelinus > Salvelinus sp. IW2-2015. The sequence continues at coordinate 11,788,160 of NC_036856.1, forward strand.
GAAACTTTAAAAGTTCTTGAAATTTTTGGTATTTACTGACCTTCATGTCTTAAGTAATGATGGACTGTCATTTCTCTTTGCTTATTTGAGCTGTTCTTGCCATAATATGGACTTGGTCTTTTACCAAATAGGGCTATCTTCTGTATACCACCCTACCTTGTCACAACACAACTGATTGGCTCAAACTCATTAAAAAGGAAAGAAATTCCACAAATTAACCTTTAACAAGGCACACCTGTTAATGCATTCCAGGTGACTACCTCGTTCAATTCCAGGCTGTATCACAACCGGCCCTGATTGGGAGTCCCATAGGGTGGTGCACAATGGGCGCAGCATCGTTCGAATTTGGCCGGTGTAGGCCATCATTGTAAATAAGAATTTGTTCTTAACTGACTTGCCTAGTTAAATAAAGGTTACGTTTTATTTTAAAAAATTATTTAAAAAGCTGGTTAAGATAATGCCAGAGTGTGCAAAGCTGTCAAAGGCAAAGGGTGGATACTTTGAAGAATTTCAAACACTTTTTTTGGTTACATGATTCCATATGTATTATTTCATAGTTTTGATGTCTTCACTATTWTTCTACAATGTAGAAAATAGTAAAAATAAAGAAATCCTTCAATGAGTAGGTGTGTCCAAACTTTTGACTGGTAAGGTATAGATATCATTTTATGTTTTTTATATATATATGTGTATGTATGTATTACTTTTTTTTACAATTATTCCTGCACATTAACACGACAGTGTCACAATATTCATAATACAGGATTTCCTTTTCATGTCCACCCACCCACGAGCCCTGCCAACCTACCCACACACCCATCTCTTTACCTGTGTCTGGGAGAAGAACAGACAAATCATAACAAATAAGTCATAACATAAATAGAAAAACATACAGAAAAGGAAAAGGGTTATTTAAACAATGTATTAAAAAGGTTATAAAAGTAAATTGAAATAGTGATGCATTTTGTTGTTGTTTTTTTCAGATTAATTCCATCCATTTTAAACAGAATTGTTTACATCACTTGCTGAATTAATTGATGGTCTACTCAGGGTTTCATGAGTTTTTCTATTGTTTCCTAGATGAATGGAAGCTCATCTTTGGGGACCCCACAAAGGCAGGACTTGGCTTGTTCTCCATATTCTTTGATGTGGTGTTCATCATTCAGCATTACTGTCTGTACAGACATAAACGACATTATGAGTTTGTGCGTGACCAGGAATAGGCTAATTACCTTTTACTCTTTACCTCTGCCAGTGAGACTGAGTCCAAATGATTTACTGAAGGACTAATATAAGGGCTTTCTTCTATGCAGTGTTCCCAGTCATTGAATGGGAAGCTATTTAGACACAGGGGGGCCATACTTTCTCCGTCTCAAAATGCGTCAGCCAATTAAAATCGTTGGTGTAGTTGCACGTGATCAAACACTATTGGTGCTTTCAAGACAACTGGGAACTCTGGGGGTTGGGGGAATGAGGTTGAATCATGACATCAATGATCTATCTACAGTTCGGAAAGTCAAAGCTGTAGAAAGAGGCTAGAGTTCCCGACTTGGAATTCCGAGTTGGAAGACTGCTCAAAATACATTTTCCCAGTCGTAAATAGTACCCCCCCCCCCCCAGTTCGCAGTTGTCTTGAACGCTTGGAAGTCTCAGATTTTCCAGGTCCCAGTTGTTTTGAACGCGGCATTAATGTTAGATGTTCCCTTCAGATAACCTGTCAGATTTAGTCTGCATTCCAAACACTTAAAAGACACACCCTCACCCCTCAAATTAATTGGACACTTCTGATGACGTTTTATTAGGTCTGATGAGTTGACACTTGCAGGGCAAGGGAAGAATTAATAAATTTTTAATGGACTGCTCTTGCCTGGAAGTGTGTCACTCGTTCATCCCACGGTTGTGTTTTTAGTCATCATGGAACTGTTGCGTGTGCATTATGCTCTACAGTCAATAATGATTGCATTTAATATCTTGACTAGAAGACAACGCCTCCGCAGACAGTGAATGTTAGCCATCCTACTATATCCGGTAAATCGAAAATTACAATGTATAAGTGTGATGTCAAGAAAGTTATATGCGCAAGCAAACGTTTCCAGAAGCCAACCAAACAAAAACATAATGACTTTTATGATGTGTTTGAGCCGTCATGTACATTAGTAGCACAATTTCTAACTTATTTACATTTATTTCTAATTACACTTGTATGTAGACTTCTCCATATAATGTTGGTTTTAAGTTTTGGCTGACTTTTCTTAGTGAATGTACAATCATCGCGAATTGAGTATGGTGTTTAAGCCCTGGATTGAACATAATTGTACACTCGCAAAGTCGATCAAAAGCGAGGGCAGAAGGGCTTACGTTGCCAACTTCCCTTGCTTGGCTAATCATTTGGACCGACGGCAAAGATGGCTTCGGGGATTCCCCCAAGTTAAATAAAGGTTAAAAAAATGTACAACATTTTTTTTACGGGCACAAGTGGTGGAGGGTATTTATTTTATGAGTTTGAAACGCAACCTTGTGCTAACTTGCACAGCTGGCCCGTGATCATATCTGGTTCAAATGCTGTATCGGTCAATTAAAATCGTTGACGTAGTTGGACCTGATCCAACACTTTTTCATGAAAGTGTCCTTAACAAAAGTCCAACGACACGTTCTGATAATCAAAGCAACTAGATCACGTGTGTTTGACTGACTGGTCAAATAGCTCTCTGTGTAGAGTGCCAACTCCACGTAATTGTTGCAGATTGTGGCAAGGGTTTGAATCTCATGAGTTTATTTCCCCCCTTTTGAAATGCAGAATTACTTTTTAGTGTGTTGAGGAGAAGTGTAGCCAAAACCTTGTGAATTAAGATTACGCATACATTTAATGAGGAGCTTCTTGTTGGAGTCCCTCTTGCAGACAGACACGGGCTACTGGCACTGCTACATAAATAATCATCACTTCTATAAACTATATTACATAGATGTTAGTGCTGTGCGATTATTAAAATATCATTTGGTGGCCATTTTGACCTATTTTAAGAAATGCCATTGGTTGGTAACGTTGATAGGCTGATACAGAATTTGTTACAGGAAATAATCACTGCCACCTGCTCAGGTTAGCATAGGGCTAAATGTGTCAGGTTATGTAATGGGAACAGCTAACGTGTAGCGTTTGATCACGTGCAACTACATCAACGATTTTAATTCGCCCGTTTTTAAACTTTTTCTGTTTGCAAGTATGCCTCCAGGGCCTTTGCTTAAAAATAACTTTCAAATGATTGTAGGATAATAGGGATTTCATTGTGTTCCATAAATTGTGAGTAAATTATGGTTTGATACCACTAAGGGAGGAACTGTAGTTTTTGGTTTTTACTGACTAGTATAGGCCTTGAACTTGAAAAACTGTCAAAGCAATGGCTCACTTTTTGCAATACAATACTTTTTTTTTATATATATATTTGAAAGATAATTGCTATTTTGAAATAGACAGAAAACATGATGCTTTATTGTAAAACTAATAAAATATTTTCAACTTAATTAAAATGTGATGTTTCATTATGCTTACATTGTGACATGACTCCCTCTAGTGGTGGTAACATTTTGTTAGCCCAGCCATACACGCATGTCTACCGCGGAGTATTGTGGGTGTCAGTGAGGAAGTAAAATGGCGGACCTGGCAAACGAAGGTAAGGAACTGCTCGTTGGGAAAGATAAACAAATCTAATGAATCACCACAGTGAGTGCATGTAGTTCAGACAGCGACGGGACTGTCAGCAGATGTGCAGGGAATGCTCCGTTTTGCCTGCAGCTCGATGTGGTGGCAGCGGTTTGACTAAACAGCATACGTTAAGAGTCCCGGCCTTTGCTATATTTTACGTGGGGGCGGCAGGCCGGACCGTGTAACACAACCGGGGGAGGGGCAGTTGTCAGTCGTGAAAATATCACATCTGTAGCGAGCGAACTATACCTTCCGATTTAACTGCATTTTGTAAATCTATGTGTGTTCCAATTTTAGAAYTCATGCACATGGAAGCACAAACAATAGATATTTAGGGCTCCGTCTGGGTCACATGGGAAAAACACCGGGTGGAATTTTGCTCTTATCGAATAGCCTTTTTAAACCTCCCACTATCACCATGTAGCTATCTACAGTATGCCGTCTATGGTCAAAACGCCTAAATTAGGTAGTTATCGTTAAAAAACAGTTCACATGTCCCACCCAGCTTGGCTAGTTTTTTTTTTTTGCATGGCCGTGCTGTTTTCAGTCAATTGGTTCTTGTCATTGCTCCATGTTACAGGTGTCTATCCCATTGAGGTACAGCCTACAATGTTGCGAGTTCAATGCATAGCTATACTGTACCAGAAACCTAGATAGCCTAGTTGCGTAACAGGATTTGCAAAGTACTTAGCTAGATGCATTTGAATGAATTACTTTTATACAGTTTCAAATCAATCCAATTTTATATACGTAGAATGATGCCAATACAGAAAGATATCTTATTGAGCATTGCCAGTATTGAACAGTAGTTATCACGGAAATGTGCCATCTACTGAGCTGTACATAGAGCTAAGGCACAGCTGCCGAAAGTTCAAACCTTCAACTGGCTCTTTACTCTGGACTTCTTTTTCTGATTTCACCACCAAAAATAACAATGACTTGCTGTGATAACTTGTCTTCAGTGTATGCTGATTCATTCAATTGTTCATTCAAATGTGTGAGATTTAATGAAAATTTGAAGTCGTGCAGCTATCCCAAAAGTAAGATGCTTAGACGTTATGTGAATATGAGATTAATGCCTGTAGACACTCTTTTGTGTGTGTTTTTTCCCCCTCCAGAATGTCACTGTAGAGGGGTCTTGGAGTTTGTCTGTTTGACAGCTGCTCCATTGAAAGACACTAGAACCCCAATTCCATTTCAACGTAAAACCCCTCTAGCTTTTCTTCTGTGTCCTGGATTCCTTTCTCATTTCGTCCGCTGTTACTTACGATGCGTGAGGTCATAGGAGACGTTCCTGCCTATCACACATCATTAATTTCCAGCATTGTTGAGGACAAAGGTTAGGGGAGATGGATGAGGGGATCTATGCTGAGTAGGTAAGGGACCCAGAAACAACCAGTTTGCACTCAATCTACCTTTAATGAGACACTGTTTTGGTACGAGGTGGATCTTTGTAATTTTTTCCCCTTCCAAATCCTTTTTGCCTCATTGAAAGTAGTTTGGTTGCAAAATTGTGGACTTTTATTTAGTCCACCACCTGAGTTCTGGTGATGTAATTAATAAGCAAGCGTCACCTCACTTATTTTTAGGCCAGCTACTCTCTCATGATAAAGAACTAAGGCTATAGGCTACATGAAGTAGATTGAGTTGCATTGTAGCCTTTACTTTAACTTAACAGACATTCCTCTGTCAATGTTAAGAGACTGAAAGAACTAGCCTAGTCAGAAAGGCTATAGACTACATTTCAAACAAGTATAGACTAGTGTGTAGGCTATATCGAGTGTAACTCGGCATTGTTTCAAATTTAGATTAAATCATGGAAGTGCAGTCTTTGATCCACTTCCTTAATTTGATAGTATAAGTGCCATAGAGCTTATTTTGTGACAAGGCAAATCCATTTATTTTCCTTTAGGTTTTTATAAAAAGGGGTAATGTTTCATTGCCGTATCACAGAGAATAGCAGTGGTGTGGTTGGAGGCATCAGTAAAACACTGTATTAATTCAGAAGTCAAATAATTTTCAGTGTGAATCCACCATCTCTGGCAAGCATTTATGCATGTCTTTCACACCTCGAGGGCACATGAGCAATGCTAAGTCATCACAAAGCCTTGTGCCTCAGCTGGGGATGACTGACCACATAAACCTTCAAGCTACTAGGTCTATATATTGAAAAGCTATTTTTTATATCTGCTTTTACTGTTCAGTGTCAGTAGCTAGCACATTTGCCTGCCCAGCCTTCTAAAACAGGTCATGTCTTTGCCGCCCTTTCGTTCTGAATTTTTCTCCTCTCATGGCCATATCACCTTCACCATAGCTCCTTTAGTTTTGTTTCTATATATTTATTGCCTGATTTATTGGGTCAACCCCAGTGTAGTTTCATCATGTTGACCCGGATCCCTAAAAATGCGAAGCACCCGTAGGCGGTCAAATTATATAAAGTCATACAAACATCCTCGCAATCCGATCCCCTCCACGTGGCTTACCCTAAAAATAGTCAAGGGCAAATTTTAGCAGCAGGGAGTCATTCTAGGGTTGATATCATCCTTCAAATCCATCTGCTGGGGCTGGCAGTCCTCCACTCATCCTACCCGATCACAACTGGCACGTCTCCCTCAGCTGTGGCAGGTAGCAGGCTATTCCAGCTGGACTGGGGTTAGTGGCTAGAGCCTCTTATTCAGGGAAGTCTCATGACTAGAGAGTTCTAGTTATAGCCTGGGGAGAAGATTTACTTGGTCCTGGCTGGGGTACTATCAAAGCTGAGTGGGTACTGACAGTGACAGGGGAGTCTATTTACACTGACTGGGATGCCTGAGCCCTGAGGTTAGTGGTGTTCTGGGGGAGGTGAAGCAAGTGCACATTTCAACAAAACCTGTTACTTTTTCGCCTTGGCCTAACCTGCGGGTCTTTGTCAGCTCTGTAGAATTTAATTTAGGCTTGGGTGGTATCCATATTGTCATACCTTCATACCGACGTTGTGCCATACTGGGATATTCGGTAATACCGGCACTGTTTTCAAACCCCACTGATACTCTGTAATCTGAAGGTTAGCAATGCTAACAAGTACATGTAAAATCCCATAGAGAATCCTGTCTAAATGCTAAAGAGCGCATTGCGAACAGTTTCTGACCTAAACTATACAAGTATTAGCGAACCAAATGCACAACTGCAGAGCATTCAGCACATTTTAGACAGTTAACTCAATAGTTATAAGATATCTAACTGGCAAACATTTAGTTGTGAATTGCATACTGTAATTACACTACATGACCAAAAGTATGTGGACACCTGCTCGTCGAACATCTCATTCCAAAATCATGGGCATTAATATGGAGTTGGTCACCTCTTTCCTTCTGTAACAGCCTCCACTCTTCTGGGAAGGCTTTCCACCAAATGTTGGAACATTGCTGCGGGGACTTGCTTCCATTCAGCCACGAGCATTAGTGAAATCGGGCACTGATGCTGGGTGTTTAGGCCTGGCTCGCAATCAGCGTTCTAATTCATCCCAAAGGTGTTCGATGGAGTTGAGGTCAGGGCTTTGTGCAGGCCAGTCAAGTTCTCCACACCGATCTCAACAAACCATTTCTGTATGGAACTCGCTTCGTAAACGGGGGCATTGTCATGCTTTGTTGCCACAAAGTTGGAAGCACAGATTCGTTTAGAATGTTGTATGCTGTAGTGTTAGGATTTCCCTTCACTAGAAATAGCCCGATCCATGAACCATGAGAAACAGCCCCGTTCCATTATTCCTCCTCCACCAAACTTTACAGTTGGCACTATGCATTGGGTCAGGTAGCGTTCTCATGGCATCTGTCAATCCCAGATTCGTCCGTCGGAATGCCAGATGATGACGCGTGATTCATCACTCCAGAGAACGTGTTTCCACTGCTCCAGAGTCCAATGGCGGCGAGCTTTACACCATTCCAGCCTAAGCTCGGCATTGAGCAAGGTAATCTTAAACTTGTGTGCGGCTGCTCGGCAATGGAAACCCATTTCATGAAGCTCCCGATAAACAGTTATTTTGCTGACGTTGCTTTCAGGGGCAGTTTGGAACTGAGTAGGGAGAGTTGTGTGGCCTACCACTTTGCGGCTGAGCTGTTGTTGCTCCTAGATGTTTTCACTTCGCGATAACAGCACTTAAAGTTGACCGGGGAAGTTATAGCAGGGCAGAAATTGTTGGCATCCTATGACGGTGCCATGTTGAAAGTCACTGAGCTCTTCATTAAGGCGATTGTTTATGGATATTGCATGGATGTGTACTCGATTTTTATACACTTGTCAACAACGGGTYTTGCCAAATCCACTAATTTGAAGGGTGTCCACTGTCCACATACTTTTGTGTTTGTATATTGTAGATCACTAGTGAGTGACTTACAAGGCTCCAGTCTTTCGTCATTGTGTGCTTGTAAACAAACACCACATGACACATGACTGGGGACTACCGTAAGCCTTTTAATAATGTGACAGGTGAAATGAAGAACGCAATGTTCTTTATCTCCTAACGTATTACAAACATTGAATGCGAAGTATTTTACAAAGTAGCTACAAATATTCAAATGGATTAAAAAATCTTCCAAGGAAATAATTTTGATGGTATTGAAAAACCATTCTGTGTCTTTTTCTAAATACCCCGGTATACCGCCCAAGCCTAATTGGTAATATTTGTAATTTAGAAGTACAGAGAAGGCTCCTGAATAGAATTAGAGGGGTTTTATGGACAATGTCAAGAGACGCCATCATAAAGGTTAATCCGTTACAGTGTACGCCTTGTTTATGCCTGGGGTAGGGGTTCTATGAAGCTATATGGAATTGTTTTAAGAAGGTCATACCACGGATCATTTAGCTATTTGATATAGAATTTTAAGACCTCTTGAAGTATCAAAAGAAAAACATATTTGATGAAAAATGTAATTTGGTCTTACTGCTATTAGCCCATACAAAACCATTGAATAACAGATTCACTAAATGGAACAGATGTTTGCGAGAGATGATAAACAGGAAACCCCATTTTTTTATTATAATGTTTTTTATATGTATTTTTGGCACTAAACAGTCAAAAATATACATATGGAATCATGTAGTAACCATAAAAGTGTTAAACAAATCGTAATATATTTAAGATTCTAAAAGGTAGCCAAACTTTGCCTTGATGACAGCTTTGCACACTCTTGGCATTCTCTTAACCAGCTTCATGAGGTAGTCACCTGGAATGAATTTCAATTAACAGGTGTGCCTTGTTAATTTGTGTAATGTCTTTCCTTAATGCGTTTGAGCCAATCCAGTTTTATTGTGACAAGGTAGGGTGGTATACAGAGGATAGCCCTAATTTGGTAAAAGACCAAGTCCATATTATGGCAAGAACAACACAAATAAGTGAAGAGAAACAACAGTCCATCATTACTTTAAGACATGAAGGTCAGTCCATTTGGAAAATGTCAAAAACCATCAAGCGTTATGATGAAACTGGCTCTCATGAGGACCGCAACAGGAACGGAAGACACAGAGTTACCTCTGCTGCAGAGGATACGTTCATTAGAGTACCCAGCCTCAGATTGCAGCCCAAATAAATACTTCACAGAGAGCAAGTAACAGACACAACTCAACATCAACTGTTTAGACGACACTGCATGAATCAGGCCTTCATGGTCGAATTGCTGCAAAGAAAAAACTACTAAAGGATGCCAATAAGAAGAAGAAAAACTTGGTTGTGCCAAGAAAAACAAGCAATGGACTTTAGACCGGTGGAAATCTGTCCTTTGGTTTGGTGAGTCCAAATTTGAGATTCTTGGTTCCAACCGCTGTGTCTTTGTGAGACGCAGAGTAGGTGACCAGCATGGCTACCACAGCATTCTGCAACGATACGCCATCCCATCTGGTTTGTGCTTAGTGGGACTATCATTTGTTTTTCAACAGAAGGACCAACCACACCTCCAGGCTGTTTAAGGGCTATTTAACCAAGAAGGAGAGTGATGGAATGCTGCATCAGATTACCTGGCCTCCACAATCACCCGACCTCACCCCAATTGAGATGGTTTGGTATGAGTTGGACCGGAAAGTGAAGGAAAAGCAGCCAACAAGTGCTCAGCATATGTGGGAACTCCTTCAAGACTGTTGGGAAAGCATTCCAGGTGAAGCTGGTTGAGAGAATGCCAAGCGTGTGCAAAGCTTTCATCAAGGCAAAGGGTGGCTACTTTGAAGAATCTCAAATATAAAATATATTTTGATTTGTTTATCACTTTTGGTTACTACATGATTCCATGTGTTATTTCATTGTTTTTATGTCTTCACTATTATTCTACAATGTAGAAAATAGTAAAAAATAATGAAAACCCTTGAATGAGTAGGTGTGTCCAAACTTTTGACTGGCACTGTATACTTCCTTTCATTTTTTTCAACTTGTACCGGGGGACCTTCGACTAGATTTTAGATTTTGAGTGGATTTTCCCTTTAAGCTTTTGCCCGAAGATGTGCGAAATTGTATCTTCAACAGTGACATCTGATTTCTCTTGCAGAGAAGCCTGCCATAGCCCCACCTGTGTTTGTGTTCCAGGAAGATAAAGCACAGAAGGTGAGACACTCTTTTCACACCTCTGCTGAAAATTGAAACAGTGTGACTGCACACTATGTGTTAGACTTGACTTCACACTGGCTGGATAATTCACTCAGTTTCCTGTGTCTGACTGTCTGTTTCTTCCTCTATCTCTCTCTTTTTCTGTCATACCCATAACAGAGATCAGCAGAAGGGTCCAGTGCTGAGGATGGAGAAGGTAAGGAGGAGGAGGATAACCTAGCAGGTTATGGTTCTTTGGAAAATTGACATGTCTATCTTATGTTACTGTATTGTAGTTACTTTGCTAATCTTTGCTGATTCTATCTCCTCCAGACTCTGATAAAGATGAGAGTAGTTACTGTCCCCCGGCCAAGAGAGAAAGAACATCATCACTAACACAGTTCCCACCCGCACATTCAGGTAATTGTACGTTTTGTTTCATTAAAATATTATTTTGTTAGTGTGTAGAGAAAGGGTCTGTACTCATGTTATTTCTCATTGTCTGTTGCAGTTTCTAAGAACAATGTGTTCATGCCATCCAGTTTCTGTCAGTCCCCGACAGGAAATAATTCAGATTCAGAACCTGGTGAGTTCATGAATAGTTGTCTTAAGATCTCCTTTTCAATTTACTTGGTATTTGCATGATAAGGAGAACGACCCTTGAAGAATCGTGACAAGAATGGTTTGCTTTTTCTCCTTAATCAAAGTTCTGGCCTAACTTCCATCTCATATTCCCTCTCTTTCTCCATCTTTCTCTGATGTCAACAGAGGAGAAGACGGTTGGATTCCGCTTGAAGCCTCCCACCCTGATCCATGGACAGGCTCCTCGTGCAGGTGGCTGCTCTCTCCTGTCAATTTCAGAGTGGCTTTATTGTCCATTGAGTGAAATATGAAATGTGTTTCGGTGGTTTCAGCACACAGGCTCAGTCACAAAAGCAATGTACAAAACATCACAATAAGTTGGAAAGATGACCCTTGTTTGTCTGGCATTGGTCTGTCCAGAGCCTTATATTTAGGCCAAGTATAATGTGTTGCAGGTGTCCCGAGCCAGAAGCCCAAGGAGCAGCAGCGCAGCGTACTACGACCCGCAGTACTGCAGGCCCCTCCGCCTAGCAAATCACTAACCCTGACCGGTAAGTACACTGAGTGAGGAAAGCTTAACCTCAAAGTCTTCAGATCCTCTCAGACAAACAGCTCTGCTACTTCGTTCTGTTCTGCGATGGCCATTCTCCTCCAGCTTTCTTTCTTCTCAATGTGCTTGGACAAAACATCTGAAGGGGAAAGAAATCTAGCCATTTCTGGAATTTCCCTGACTCTCCTCTTGTGGTCCTCATAGGTTTGAACAGTGGTACGAATGGAGTGAACAGATCGTCCGAGGGTCTGCCAGTAACCCAGAACAACACAGAGAACTGTGATGGCTCCACAGACAATATGGCCAAGTCACAGGTAAGCTGAGAGGTCAAAGGGTGCCACGCTAGCTACATGTTTCCTGATTGGAAGGGCTCCACAGTGGCCTATAATAACCTATATAGTTATCAAGCTTCTAAAAACAACAAAGAACACAACAGGACACAAGGAAGGTTTTATTCTTGGACATTCAGCATGGAATTTCCATGAATGTGTCTCGCTGCTCTCATCTTTCAAGGAGAAGAAAAGCGAGAGCGATGAGAGCAGGAATGGAGAGAGAACAGATCCTCCTGTGGAATCCACATTTGTATTTGGTCAGAATGTCAAAGACAGAGCCAAGGTGACTTGAATAGTTAACTAAAGTGCATGTCATATGGAATACATTTGAAAGATGCTCTGGGCTTTGCCTCATACCTAACAACACCCCATTGAGGTGTGGGTAAATCAAATGATGAACTGGGTAGTTCTGGCCCTGAATGCTGATTTGGCTGACAGCCGTGGTATATCAGACCTTATACCATGGGTATGACAAAACATGTATTTTTACTGCTCTAATTACGTTGGTAAACAGTTTATAATAGCAATAAGACACCTCAGGGGTTTGTGGCATATGGCCAATATAAGGGCTGTATTCAGGCAGAACAGCCCTTAGCCGCGGTATATTGGTCGCAAACCACACTTCCTCGGGCCTTATTGTTTAAATATAGCAGCCTCTTGTGGCCTTGCATGCTTTATTACGTGAGTTTTATGTTCTTTTTGTTATTATTTGTCTGATCATTACCTTTTTTCCCCCCATTCGTCTAGGTTGAGGGAAGCAGTGAAAAGAAAGTCTGTCTGTCAGCAGAATCAGGGGAAACCAATTATTTCCTACAGTACAGAAGCACTCCCGGGTTAGTCTCTCTTGGATTCTGGCTCCAATGGATATGATCAGTTATCACTTTTATTAGGCTAATACTTTATCACAATTTTGTAATCTTATTAAAATAACATCCTTTCCGCTGTATGTTTTCCACCCAGCTTACAGGAGGCTGAGAACAACACCGACGACGGTGCTAAGTTTGTGTTTGGACAGAACATGTCGGATCGTGTCCTGGTGAGACGTGTTGTTTTGTGAGGCTAATCTACTCATCTGTTATCTCTGTAGTTTTTCTAGCGTTTGTTCCCCTGCCAACTAAAGACAGGATCCACAAAGTTGTGTTAAAGCATGTTGTATTACATTGTTGTTTTGCAGAGTCCGCTGAAATGTGAGCCGTCAGCAGAGAGCAGCAGAGATCCCCCTGCCACCCCGCCATGTGAGCCACCCTCACTGGACAGCAGCCCCGACAAAGGTGGGCAGAGAAAATAACATACTGCATATTAAAAAATATGTAATTCATGTTACTAAGCCCATATAATAATGGCAATCCAAGAAAGGAGACACAGGCTTATTTTCAGGTGTCCAAAGTGTCCTCCTTGTTTGCTGTTAATTTTCAAATGGGTTTGTGGTTCTCTTTGCAGATACCAATGTGACAGAGTCTTTGGAGGAGTCGGCAGCAGCCTACACCAAAGCCACAGCCAAGAAGTGCTTGTTAGAGAAGGTAGAGGTCAGAACTGGAGAGGAGTCGGAGAGTAATGTACTACAGGTATGCACAAGCTCTAGTTGTTAGTTCTTCAATTTTAGTGTATTTATAGTAACGTTCAATTTACTTCACCAGGACATTTAGCAATTGTTGATGTAAGGTTACCCACAGTAGTTTTGTGTTTACATGTCACCTCAGACAGGGTTGGAAATAGGCTGAAATCGCCCATGATCACTCATCTGACAATGGAATGTTTTTTTTCTTTTTTTCTCAGGTCCAATGCAAGTTGTTTGTTTTTGACAAAGCATCCCAGTCTTGGGTGGAGAGAGGCAGAGGACTACTGAGGCTTAATGATATGGCCTCCACGGAGGAGGGATCGTTACAGTCCAGGCTAGGTACAGTCATTGCAGTGGCATAACACTTGAATCAATCATGTCAAAACGCAATCCTGTTTGAATGTATTACATTGGTTATTATATGCATTGTGTATGACCTGAATTTGTGCTGTTTTGGCCCTGTAGTGATGAGGACCCAGGGCAGTTTGCGTCTGATCCTCAACACCAAACTGTGGCCTCAAATGCAGACGGACAAAGCCAGCGAGAAGAGCGTCCGCATCACAGCCATGGACACTGAGGACCAGGGGGTCAAGGTCTTCCTCATATCGGTACGAGTAAGACCACATTACTTATTACATAGTAATTACTAAGGATGCGCACGGTTATTGGAATATCCCAATATGCGAACGGACGTTAGTGTGCGATTACTTGAGTGTTCATCTTAGGAGAAAAAAATTGTTGACCTATTTTAACAATGAAAAAGCTTTGTCTAAATAAATGTATCCATTTGACATTTTTATCTACAAGGATATACCATGACATTTGAAATTCTTAATTTAATAAAACAAACTTTTGAATGTTGTATTTTGAATGGTACTTTGAGCTACTGCTGCGCATTTATCCCTCCAGGCTGCCCTGACATAGGTATGCTATTTTCCCCACTTCAAGTAGCTATCACAGGCGCTCGCCTAATAGAGTTTCCACAATATCTGACATAGATCAATGCAAAACACTAACCAGAACCTTTTTGTAACAGAATAAGTACTATCGTGGTGAAAATCATACTTCTTATCTCTGTTGCTGCAAGCCAAACTTTTGGAGAAAAGCAGATATCCGCTGTTTACTTCTGCCATGTGCATTTGCGTCATTCAGAAAGGTCCAAGATAAAATAAAACATTTAAATCTTTGAATTTCTGAATTCCCAGTTATCAATCAAAATGTCATATTATTTGAATAGTAAAATATTTTGCCCATCCCTAGTAATTACACGGTAATAGATTAGTTGAGTATATCTAACACTGCCAGGACATTCTGCATAGTACTGATGTGTTAGTTATGTGTCTGTTCCAGGCGAGCTCTAAGGACACGGGTCAGCTGTACGCAGCGCTGCATCACCGTATCCTGGCACTGCGGAGCCGCTCAGACCAGGAGCCAGAGCCCCGGGTCCCCATTCCAGACAGCCACATCCCTCACCCCCAGTCTAACGAGGAGGATAGTGATGAGGACGAATCGCTCACACCCACTGCCAACATCACAGGTAAACTATAGATCCCTTTTAGTCTAACTGTTACCCTAACTGATCTAATCACCCCAAACGGATCTGAAGACCTGTCGTGAACATTCTTACACAGGGACACTGAAAGTCAATCTTAAATGAATCATTGTTTGTCAGCGCGCTGGAGAGGTTCCAACAAACTTGAACGCCTGTCAGGGAGCTCTAACGGGGCAGTCCCGTTAGTTCCCTTACATACTTATATTTGCATGATTTAGCTTATTCATCATTCATAATTAATGTTTGCTTAAGTCATGTGACGACCAATACTGGGTCATGCATTTGACTGTCCAATACATCACGAGGCTTCTTCTCTCTAAGCTGAGACCTTGAAACTGAGATATCCCTTTCTCTAAACAATGTTCAAAATCAAATCAAATGTTATTTGTCACATGCGCCAAATACAACAGACCTTACAGTGAAATGCTTACTTACAAGCCCTTAACCAACAATGCAGTTTTAAGAAAAATAAGTGTTAAGTATTTACTAAAATAAACTGAAGTAAAAAAAGACAAGAAAATAGAAAAATAACAAATAATTAAAGAGCAACAATAAAATAACTGTAACGAGGCTATATACAGGGGCTACTGGTACAGAGTCTATGTGCGGGGGCACAGGTTAGTCGAGTTAATTGAGGTAACATGTACATGTAGGTAAAGTGACTATGCATAGATAATAAACAGAGCGTAGCAGCAGTGTAAAAATGGGGGTGAGGGGGGAGGTCAATGCAAATAGTCTGGGTAGCCATTTTGATTAGCTGTTCAGGAGTCTTATGGCTTGGGAGTAGAAGCTGTTAAGAACCCTTTTGGACCAAGACTTGGCGCTCCTGTACCACTTGCCGTGCGGTAGCACAGAGAGCAGTCTATGACTAGTGTGGATGGAGTCTTTGGCAATTTTTAGGGCCTTTTTCTGACACCGCCTGGTATAGAGGTCCTGGATGGCAGGATGCTTGGCCCCAGTGATGTACTGGGCCACACACACTACCCTCTGTAGTGCCTTGCTGTCAGAGATCGAGCAGTTGTCATACCAGGTGGTGATGCAACCAGTCAGGATGGTGTAGTTGTAGAACTTTTTGAGGATCTGACGACCCATGCCAAATCTTTTCAGGCTCTTGAGGGGGAATAGGCGTTGTCGTGCCCTCTTCACGGCTGTCTTGGTGTGTTTGGACCATGATAGTTTGTTGGTGATGTGGACACTAAGGAACTTGAAGCTCTCCACCTGCTCCACTACAGCCCTATCGATGAGAATGGGGGAGTGCTCAGTCCTCCTTTTCCTGGAATCCACGATCATCTCCTTTGTCTTGATCACYTTGTGGGAGAGGTTGTTATCCTTGCACCACACTACCAGGTCTCTGACCTCCCTATAGGCTGTGTCGTTGGCAAACTTAATGATGGTGTTGGAGTCGTGCTTGGCTATGCAGTCATGGGTGAGCAGGGAGTATAGGAGGGGACTGAGCACCCACCCCTGAGGGGCTCCCGTATTGAGAATCAGCTTGGCAGATGTGTTGTTACCTACTCTTACCAGCTGGCGGCGGCCCGTCAGGAAMTCCAGGATCGAGTTGCAGAGGGAGATGTTTAGTCCCAGGGTCCTTAGCTTAGTGATGAGCTTTGAGGGTACTATGGTGTTGAAAGCTGAGCTGTTGTCAATAACTAGCATTCTCACATAGGAGTGCCTTTTATCCAGGTGGGAAAGGGCAGTGTGGAGTGCAATAGAGATTGCATCATCTGTGGATCTCTTGAGGCAGTATGCAAATTGGAGTGGGTCTAGGGTTTCTGGGATAATGGTGTTGATGTGACCCATGACCAGCCTTTCAAAGCACTTCATGGCTACAGACGTGAGTGCTACAGGTCGGTAGTCATTTAGGCAGGTTACCTTAGTGTTCTTGGGCACAGGGTCTATGGTGATCTGCTTGAAACATGTTGGTATTACAGACTCGGTCAGGGACAGGTTGAAGATGTCAGTGAAGACACTTGCCAGTTGGTCAGCGCATGCTCGGAGTGCATGTCCTGGTAATCCGTCTGGCCCTTTAGCCTTGTGAATGGTGACCTGTTTAAAGGTCTTACTCACATCGGCTATGGAGAGCATTATCACGCAGTCATCCGGAACAGCTGGTGCTCTCACGCATGCTTCAGTGTTGCTTGCCTCGAAGCGCTCATAGAAGTAATTGAGCTCGTCTGGTAGGCTCGTGTCACTGGGCAGCTTGCGGCTGTGCTTCCCTTTGTAGTCTGTAATAGTTTTCAAACCCTGCTACATCCGACGAGAGTCGGAGCCGGGGTAGTAGGATTCAATCTTAGTCCTGTATTGACGCTTTGCCTGTTTGATGGTTCATCGGAGGGTATAGTGGGATTTAGAAATTGATAAATAGAAAAGCACAAACATTCAATTTCCATCCTCTTATCACTTGTGTGATAAAAATCATTACATTTTAATGTAAGCATTAGATTTAAGCTTCTATCAAAAGGTTCTATGAAATTACATCATAATAAATCATAATAAAGGTTATACTTCTATTAACTACATCATTATAATAAATCCTAATAAAGCTTGTTAAAAAGAAAAATGCTTTTGCAACTTCTTTGCAATAAGGAATTGAGACAAAGCTCGAGAAGTTTCAAGTGTTTAATACCAAAGATACAGTCAGCTGAGTGCATGCATTTAGAAAGTTCACAACACATTTTATACTCTTCCCCCCTCTTGTAGGTGTCACCTCCCCAGCAATACATTTTATGACCTCAATGAGTTTCCCCCTGGCTCCCCTGTGGAATGTCCATGGTGCTCTCTCTGTTTAGCTAGATGTCAGAATCACACCCCGTCCATCTTCTGTTCCGGGCCTGATCCTAGGCAATTTCCTCTTGTCTGATTAGGTCAACATTTCTAAATTAGCATACACACAGTTTCATGGCCTAAAATCCATTAATATTCACAGTAATCATTCACTAAACAGGATACAAACTAACTACAGTTTAACATGAAACATGTTACATTTTGACAGAATCCATCAAGCTCAAATCTACTATCAAAAGGTTATAATCAACTGAAGTGAGTATCAAAAATACACACATACACAAGGGAGCTGTAGATTCAGAGGTGAAAAAATATCTCAATGTTAATCATTATTTCCATATCTCTTACCACAATCGGGTTGGATTGACCCATGTTTTTCTAACTGTCCCTGGGACATCGACTTAATCAAAATATAAAACCCTGTTTAACAATTCTGCTAAACCCTTCAAAGGTTGGTCCTGGCTCATTAGCTCAGTGTTTACATAATGGAAACAGGTTAAGGGTTTAGATGACCTTACCCTCAACTTGTTAAACGAAAACAACCTTCAATCATTACTCATCTACAGGGGGAATGGGAGCTCTTCCAGAGTTGTCAGTTCATTAGTTTCACCATCCTCTGGAGGAGCGTAAAACATGATAGCTGCTAAAATCTTACCAGCCAGAGAGGCACAGATCGTCTTACAGCATGTTAACAAAAGATAGTCAATAGCCTCTGTTTTGCAGAGCCCAATTACACAATTATTTTAGCAATGCCAATTTTCTCTACGTCTCTAGAGATCTCCCAAATTTGGTCTAGGGCACATGCATATTGACTTTCACAGGGAAGCGAGAGAACACATGTTATAACAGTTTCACATCAACCTTGATAAGAATGAGATTGGGGCAAAGTTAGCACAAGCTACAATCTAGTGGCTCTCCTCACAATTTAAGGGCATAGCTCTGTCRCTAGAAGCCTTTCCAAATCATAATTATAACTATTGATAAAGAATCCAACCCAAATTTAGAATGACAGTACTTATTGCTTCACGTTGGTTCTATCGCTTTAATTTAAGACCCTCAACTTAGCACACGCTGATACTGGCAGAATGTACATTGACATACAGTATATTCATCTTATATTTCTAGCATTAACTTTTCTCATCACTTGTGGTAATGACAGATTGGTGTTTCTTCATGTTCTTTTTCAGAAAGTGTTTCAGTTCGTCCTTTTAACAGGACATGTTCAAAGTGGACAGCCCTTGATAATGTTTGTCACCACAGTCCTTTACAGTCCATTATGTCTTGTCCATTTTCCTACCAGTACACCAGCAAGTTTGCACGGGATCTCTCTCCATGCTCACTCCATGTGGACTCTTGTTGCACTCCTGAGAGAAAAGGCAGTTGATAGCTTCATCTGGATGCTGTTTACAGGTTGCTGGCTCAGACTCAGGTCTCAAGGTAGTGGTGAAGGACCATATTGAATGCCATTTTCACCATTACTTCAGCCAGTTAGGGGGGGGTGAGGTTCACTCTGTTCTTGGTCAAATTATCCCTTCCATGTGTCTAGACACCATCTGTGGTCACCTTCGCCATAACCTCGAAAGGACAGACCAGAACAACAGTTTAGTTTAGGCTATTTCTGAATCAGGAAATCCAGKCAAATTATTAACTGTATGACAAATTATTACTACTAGCTGATTCTTAATACAGATTTCTAAAACAAATGTCAAAGAGAATAACAACACACAGTTGAAACCATTTTTTAAAATCCAAATTGGTTTATTCACCCCTATCATCTTGGTGATCTCACTGCAGAGTTACAGGTCAGGGAGTTGAGGGCTAATCCTTAGGGAGAAATCCCGACCATCCAGCAGACCCAATCTGGAGAGATTATTTTATTGAAGCAAGACAAAAAAAAAGAAATAAAATAAAACGACAACAGCAATACACATCCCTTGATGTGGGGGAAAATTCAATCCATTTGGAGTAACTGTCAACCATTACCAACATTTTTTTTTTCATATTACAGGCACGAATGTGAAGGCATCAATACATCAATTTGTATATTTACTTAAGGGCCCTAGGGGACTGGTAATTTCCTCTTTTGGATACATGAGTCACATCGTGATTCATCCGTCCAAATAAACAACACTGCCTGTTAAATCAAAAATAAACAAAAAAGAAAAGAAAAAAGAGCATCCTCATCAAAAAAGCTGACTAGCATAGCCTAGCCTAACGCGACAGGGATATCATATAATATAATTTTCATGAAATCACAAGTCCAATACAGCAAATGAAAGATAAACATCTTGTGAATCCAGCCATCCAGCCATCATTTCCGATTTTTAAAATGTTTTACAGCGAAAACACTATGTATTTCTATTAGCTAACCACAATAGCAAAAGACAAAAAAGACAATAGCAAAATACATTTTTCTACCGCATAGGTAGCTATCACAAAACCGACCAAATAGAGATATAATTAATCACTAACCAAGAAACAACTTCATCAGATGACAGTCTTATAACATGTTATACAATAAATTTATGTTTTGTTCGAAAATMTGCAAATCTGAGGTATAAATCATAGTTTTACGTTGCAGCTACCATCAAAAATATCACCAAAGCAGCCAGAATAATTACAGAGAGCAACGTGAAATACCTAAATACTCATCATAAAACATTTATGAAAAATACATGGTGTACAGCAAATGAAAGATAAACATCTTGTGAATCCAGCCAATATTTCCGATTTTTTAAGTGTTTTACAGCGAAAACACAATATAGCATTATATTAGCTTACCACAATAGCCAAACACACAAATGCATTTATTAGCAGCAAAAGGTAGCGATCGCAAAAACCAGCAAAAGATATAAAATTAATCACTAACCTTGGACAACTTCATCAGATGACAGTCTTATAACATCAGGTTATACAATACACTTATGTTTTGTTCGAAAATGTGCATATTTAGAGCTGCAACCCGTGGTTATACATTGCGAAAATGTAGCATCGATTCCCCAGAATGTCAGGAGATATTTTGGACACTCACCTAATCTGACCAAAGAACTCATCATAAACTTTACTAAAAAATACATGTTGGATAGCAAGGTAAGCTGAAAGATACACTGGTTCTTAATGCAACCGCCGTGTTAGATTTTTAATAATAACTTTACGATAACAAACAGCTTACGTTATAGCGAGACAGCGCCCGCCAAAAACGCTAGATAATAGAAATAACATTTTCCACAGAAATACGAAATAACATCATAAATTGTTCTTACTTTTGCTGAGCTTCCATCAGAATCTTGTACAAGGAGTCCTTTGTCCAGAATAAATCGTTGTTTGGTTTATTTATTTATTAAAACTCCAAAAGTCCCATTAAACTTTGAATAAACTGATGAAACTCGGTTGAAAAAACCTACTTTATGATGTTTTTCTAATATGTATCAAATAAAAACAAAGCCGGAGATATTAGCCGTGTATACCGAACGCTTATCATAAGACAACATGGAGGTACTTCCCGCGCCTAGGTAGAGAAAGGAAATTCTGGACACGTCATTCCAAGAGCTCTTGTTCAGATCAAGCTAGACACCCCATTCCACCTTCCACTGCCTGTTGACATCTAGTGGAAGGCGTATGCAGTGCATGCAAATCCATAAATATAAGGCAATTGAATAGGCAGGCCCTGGAACAGAGCATCGTTTTCAGATTTTTCACTTCCAGTCTGGAAGTTTGCTGCAAAATGAGTTCTGTTTTACTCACAGATATAATTCAAACAGTTTTAGAAACTTGAGTGTTTTCTATCCAATAGTAATAATAATATGCATATTGTACAATCTAGAATAGAGTACGAGGCAGTTTAATTTGGGCACGATTTTTTACAAAGTGGAAACAGCGCCCCCATATTGACAAGAAGTTAACAGAAAATCATGTTCAACTTAATTGGTTCTATTTATAGTTTTTTTTTTGTTGTTAGGGGTAAGTCAAGTCCCGTACAATGCTTTAACCTTATCATAACTCAAATGATCCATAAAGGGACCACTCTGAACATTTCGCAGAATACTTTTTACACCACTTATGTASGTCTAGGTGTGGGTGTGCAAGTTATATATMATTATTTTTTCTATTGTTACTTCATCAGATCTCTAGCAACCCATTAAACAAATATTATGTTACTTTATCTCTAATAACCCATTATACATTTGTTACATCACAAGTTCCTCCTCTACACTAGTGTTATATTCATACAGGGGTTTAAATATTCACTATTGTCCTATTTAACAGCTTATTCGGGAATAACACTCTCCTTTCATATCTCCACACACATAATAACATTATACCATCAAACTCCACGGATGGGTCATGTTATCCTCAGACATGTCTCATTAGTAACAAGGATAACATGTTATCTTCGTTACTAATGAGACATGTTATCTAATGAGACATGTTATTATGTTATCCTCGTCACTACTGCGACATGTTACCTATGAGATTTATGAGACATGTTATCCTCTACCTGTAGATCCAACAGCGGTGGTGGACAGAATCCTAGATAACGTTACAGATCAAAAAACTGGTTGGGGCATTCATTCACCTCTTTCACACATGAGCTAGTCCCCTGACAGCTCTCATTCACTCAATAATTTATAGCTATATTTCAATCTCAATCTTGTTATGCAAATTTCAATCAGCTTGATATCCACATTTCAATCTTATGATCCTTATTCCAGTCTTAATAGTAATAATTTAAGTCCATGTATTATCCACATTTCAATCAGCCAATTTTCAGTCAGCTTAATATGGCATATCTCAGAATCATACTTTTACATCCATATTCACTTATTACTATTCCCAAACACACCCCATGTACATCTTCAAAGATTCTTTTGTCGTTACTTGCTATGCACCATATGTATCTTCAATGGTTCTCTTGTCGCTACTTGCTATACATATAAATAACACCCTGTATTCAATAATACCTTGCTATTTCGTAGTGGCGGTAGACGTTTCTTATAAATGCCTACAGACAGCTGTCAGCGGGGCATTCCATGATATTGTTAGCCCTCACTCTAGTCTTCTCATAAAACTAGTGAATAGTCTTCTCTCTACAAGATTATGGGTACCTTTTTATGGGTTTCTCGCCTTGATTTCATTCATTTTTCTCTCTCACTTTTATACATTTTTTATTCACTTACTGAAATCAGTTGCCATCCGTCAATTGTTGGCCGATGATGTGTCTCCTCCTGGGCAGCTCACAGTAAGGGTCTGGTCTGGGTGGGTCTCGTCATCTTTAGGTCAGACGGGAATTTCCCTCGCGCTTCATAAAATGCGCCACCGATTTCCTCGCAGACCCCCACTGGAAAGCGAGGCTTCTTCTCTCTAAGCTGAGACCTTGAAACTGAGAGAGCCCTTTCTCTAAACAAGTTTCTCGGCATACTGCCAAATTCGTTCAATCAGTCACTTGCATGAACACAGAAATTGGTTTATAGAAAAGCCCAAACAAAACAATTTCCACCACACCTCTTACTGTGATTTATTCAAAAAGTGAATTGATGATATCTGGACAAAATGATTGTCCAAAAGTGTTATTTGTTGTTCCAAGGAAGTGATCTGTGAGACCCCTATCGATGGTCCATAAAAGTAATCTCGGGGATCAAAAAGGTCGCCTGGACATGCCCCCTAACTGTCAAACAAACATATTTGAAAGTCCAAGTAAGTGATCTTGGACACCCCCACTGATGTGCCAAATAAGTTATCTGGGGGTCCAAGGAAGTTATCTGGGCATCTTTGAATGGGACTTTTGTACTTTTTCATTGGATGTTGTCAATTGTCTTGGATTTTGTCTTATTTTTTCAAGCTACATCTGGCCCATTCAAAAAGTCCAAGAATGTAATTTAAAACAACAGTCCAATGGCAATCACTCACCAGGCCTGTCTCTCCTCTCCCCAGAGGGTCCAGAGGTCCAGGCCAGCGGGAGTGGGTCCTCATAGCGCCTGCCCCCCTCCACACGCTGCAGTCGGGACCCCTACAGGCACCTCCACGGACACCTCAGTCCAGCATTTCCCCAATGGTCAGAGGTCACAGTGGAGTTCCAGGAAGGATCCTATGCAGGTGCTACTAACTTAACTCTGTGCAGTTCAGTCTCTCTGCATTCGCAGTATATCCGGGATGGATGGTCTTTCTGTTTGTTTTTTATTTTAGTTTTTTTAACCTATAGAACTGAAAAATATATATTTTTTTGAGTTTGTGAATTGTCGCTCATCATATTGATGAGTGAGACGTTGCAAGACGGAATGAGAAAGCAGTTTTCTTCTCTCGCCGATGTAAGTACATTCTAAAGAGCTTGCCGTTAAAAGTGGGACCTCTTTATCCACCTTGCAAGAAAACAGACCTCAGGCACTTCAAATCCAGTGGGGCTTGTATTTTGTTCAGAGAGGTAAAGATCTAGTTGCCTAGCAAATAATTGTTTATAAAGTATTTTTTATTTCACTGAGTTGTCTGTCATTGAAGAGTGTCTGAACTCTCACTTCAAGTTTTATTTTGTATTTTAAGTCCGTCGATACCTCCTTTGGCCACTTAGTTTTTTAGTCTGTAGTCTACATTAGAAATTATTTTTGACCACAAATCATTTGAAATATAAGCCCTTGTGCAAACACCTGCTTTGACGTGAATGATTTAATAAAGAATTCCATTTAATAATGGAGTTGACCTGTGTTCATTATTATGATGATTATTATTATTGGTAGTTGATATATCGACTTTGATTTTGAAGTTCATTCGAAAATGAACCCATTTTGCAAATAAGCTAGTTGGATTTGATAGTTTTACAGCAGGTTTTTTCCCATGATCTCAAAGTTTTCCATAAATATAGATGTTAGATTTGTTTGTTTCAAAAAGATAAAACATTTTTAGATGGATCTGAAAAGATATCTTCCCAAATATATATATTGAATAAACCAATTCTATTAGTTGTTTACAATTGTTTATTTAGTTTGCTTTAAATAAGTTACACAGACATTGTTTATAACAACCTCGTTCATTGCAAACATATTTTACCTATGTTTTTTCACACCATGAGAAAGGTCAATATAATAACTTCTAGGTTTGGGTGTTGGCAGTTGGTTTTTCCGAAAATGTCGTTATTTGCATCTATCCTAAATGGGTTTGACCTCAAAACCCTACAAAATGCACATATACTCTCAGAACAACTAATGCTGCCATTTTAATTCAAAGAGCTATAGGCATTGGAACAGGTGGTTCTACARGCACATGAATGGAAGACTACAAGTACATTGTTTCTCACCAATAGTCTGGTGCTGAGCCCTCTTTATTCCTCTGTTAATCGGTGGCTTTGGTTTGGTGTATTTAAAACGGATCCCCTACGAGAATAGATGACTGCAGTTATATTTCCTTCAGTGAAGTGTGGCTCCTCTTGTTTTAAGCCTTTCTTCATATAAGTGGAATTAGTCATATCTCTAAACTGTTGTATTATAGTGTGATCCTTTTTCATGTACTATAAGCCTTTCATGTGAAAATATGTATTTTTAACACAAAAAAAGCACACTAAGAAAACTGGAGAGAAAAAAAAACAAAAAAAACAGGCAAGTAGGAAATGTTTTTGGTTAAAATGTATAATTCCCGTAATGTATATTATTGAGCAGCCTTTAAGTGTAAAAAAAATAAAAAGGATGCCCCTCCTTATTTTGTACTCTTCTTCACCGTTGTCTGTAGAAACCTCACCATGTAGTGTGCTCTGTACGTTTGTGTTCTCTCCATTCTTCACATTCTGCTTATGTAGCGACAAACATAGGACTATTCCTCCGGACATGGGGCTCAGACATGAATGTATGGCATCTTGGGTCTGTATAAAGAGCCAGGGGCCGACGTTCTTCAGCACTTTTCCTTCTCTGTTATATTTCTCCCATCAATATGAATTTTTAAATGTTCGTAAATGCAAATTAACTTGGGCTGTCCGTTAATAAAATGGCAAAAGGTGGTCAATGATGAAGTGTTGAATGTTGTTTACATTGGGGTTGTTGATGGTTATTTGATGGGGAGTGACTGTAAGACAGAAACACTTTTGTTCATGTTATATTTTTGTTGCTGTATTGTTTGTCATGTCTGCTAGTGTCCCTCAAAATGTCTACCTGTTTTCTGTTTTAAGTTAGGTGTAGTTCCATAACCTGGTGCTWTTTTGTTGCCGTTCCTATCACTATACAAGTCAATGTTGATATTCCTTAGAATTATATCAAAACAGTACATCTTTGAATGGAAGTCAAGTGGTCAAGATGTTCTGAAACTTTAGTTGACATGACGAGCCCTATTGTACAAGAACACCTGTCCCATACTGTGTCTGTGACTGGAATATGTTTTCATAATAATGTCATCTGCATTGGCTTCTAAACATGTCATCCATTTCAATACATTAGCTGATAGTTCACAGTAGTGGCTTTGCTCTTTATTTTGATTAGTCCAATACAACGGAGATGTGGTCATAGAGTAGGTGCGCCAGAGATGCGTAAGCGATCAGGAGGGGTCCATAATAGGCTAATGAAATGAACAGAAAAAGCTGTATTGTTTCCCACTTGTGGGATAGGCTTTTTAACCAGCTATCCTCTAGAGACATGTAAAGATGGACCATACCCATCGGGAGAGGTGCTTGTCATTGAGGAACACTAGAATAGCTACATGTCTCTTTTCAACAATGCCCACGTCGTTACCAGTCATTTTGATATCGATCACCCAGTATGTGTGGAACAAGGGCAAAGATGCAGTCATATCATAGCAATAGATAGGCTAAAAAGGTCATAGCATCGTCATAGCAATTCTCCATTCAGGCAACACACAGCAGTACTGTACCATTCAGCTCTGTTATGTGTATCACAGAAAGACCACTTTCAATCTCCTCCTCCTCTCTGATATCTTGTACGGCTGTCAGAGCATCCACTCTCTGCAGTATGTTTTTAACGAATCTCTAATACATTAACTGGAAGGGAGGCATCATTCTAATAACCTTAGTATAGTGCCGTCAAATGTTATTGACACATTTTAGCCTTTTGGACTTTTCTTTGATTTCTCCTTGAAGGTTTTGAGGATAACAAAGACGGTAATTGTCAACATGTTCCCCTCCCTTCCACCGCCCTATAGACATGTAAGAGATGAGGGACCAGGACATGACTCATTGCTGAGTGACATTGGGCTGGAGAACCACAGCATTGCAGTGAGTCATTTTAGTGGTCTGGACTTACTCAAGGAAGGCAAGGAAACATGTGGCATAGACGTGTTTACGACACTGCTGTCCGTCACCAAACCATAGAGGTCTGTCCACCAGTCCAAACAAACCACAGGGATGCTAAAAGGTCTGGGTGGGGAACCCTCAGTCCAGGGATGGGCAACTCCGGACCTGGAGAGCTGCAGTGAGTGCAGGCATTAGAGACTTTTGGTTATTTGCACATAATGATTTACAATAAAATTGAAGAAGGAATAGAATAAGCCRTGAACACTGGTGAAACAAAAGCCTGTACAGATCTCCATGAATGGAGTTGCCCACCACTGCCCCAGTCCCTTTCCCTGAAATGTATTGTTGAGCCTACTGTCTTGCCAGYTTCAACAATCATCATGTTATTTTTTGCTTTGAGCTTTAATATAAAATGGCTACAAAAAGAGGCAAAAAATAATAATCACTTGTTATGAAAAAAAAAAAAGTATGTAAAGTTGTCATATCAAATGTATTTCAGAATTACATTAAAACTTTTAACAGAAAGCAAAACTTGTCTTCATGGTTTACTGAGTTTTCTAAAGATTTTGTATTTGGACTGGTCAGATAGCTTTGGTGGGATTCCTCACGAAACTAGAACAAAACAAGACCCTGACTTATTGGATTTTAAAATGTAAACCATAGAAGGATCCCATTGGTATCTTATACCATAATTGACTAATCATTAATTGAAGTTGGAACATTTTACATTTTGTCCTTAACCAGGTCTCATTTCTAGTTGCAGTCATATCAGAAGCTAGCAGATTTATTACTTGCCAACAGCTGAAAAATCACGTTTTGTAGTTCACTTTCCTTGCTTTTCTAACAACACTATCATGAATCTAGCAAATATGTTTTGTGGGTCAGTGCAGTATTTCTCATTTTATAGCACAAATGTTTATTAGCACCCTTTTTCACACTGGCTTTAGCCACAGAGGGACCAGGCCTGCCCAGAAGGTACATGGAGGTTGCCTAGCAACTCATGCTTTGGAGGGAGACCGTGTGCATAGCGCAACAAATTCCCTCGATTTGTGAATCTGTTTRGGACCGAACAGCTAAAATGGCTTTGAAAAAAATCATATTTCAGCTAATATGGAGAAGTATCTAACAAAATGGCTACATTATGGCATTAATTAATCAAACTATTTACATATAATACAAATGTGGGTACTTTTGTGGACAGAATTTACTCAACCTTTAAGACCCCATAATATTTCATCTGTAGCTACTACAAAGACAAAATTAGTTTGTTATATGAAGTTTTACTGCTTGCTCTGTAATATAAGTAGTATTTGGATTTAAATTAAACACTAAATATTGACAAATATATATTGGCACATTTTTTCACTAAATTATTGAACATAATATACTCCACGGGCATATCAAAGTTCCAGATTGGGATATCTGCTAGTTTTATAGTTAAGACCCATTTTATACAGAGAAATTGGCATAATAGGCAATGTAACCAATCACAGCCCTCTTTTTACTTTCATTGCACATCCTACAAATCACCAACAGAGGCGACCAATTTGAATCCATTTTCACATTCACCCAATTGGTAATGCTTAAAAATTGGATCATAACTCCAAAAGTATCAGAGATCCCAGTCTGGAACTTTGATATGCCCGTATAGTATGTTATATTCTACAATATATATATATGCGAAATTAGCCAAAATATATATATATTTTTTTTTACATGTGTATATCTTTGAATATTCATACATTTATGTGAAAAAAATTGTCATTGAAATCGAAGTACTACTCGTATTACAGAGCAAGCGGTAAGGCTTTATATACAGTTGAAGTCGGAAGTTATTAATTAAAACTCGTTTTTCAACCACTTCACAAATTTCTTGTTAACAAACTATAGTTTTGGCAAGTCGGTTAGGACATCTACTTTGTGCATGACACAAGTCATTTTTCCAACAATTGTTTACAGACAGATTATTTAACTTATATTTCACTGTATCACAATTCCAGTGGGTCAGAAGTTTACATACACTAAGTTGACTGCCCATAAACAGCTTGGAAAATTCCAGAAAATTATGTCATGGCTTTACAAGCTTCTGATAGGCTAATTGACATAATTTGAGTCAATTGGAGGTGTACCTGTGGATGTATTTCAAGGCCTACTTTCAAACTCAGTGCCTCTTTGCTTGACATCATGGGAAAATCAAAAGAAATCAGCCAAGACCTCAGAAAAAATATTGTAGACCTCCACAAGTCTGGTTCATCCTTGGGAGCAATTTCCAAACGCCTGAAGGTACCACGTTCATCTGTTCAAACAATAGTACGCAAGTATAAACACCATGGGATCACGCAGCCGTCATACCGCTCAGGAAGGAGATGTGTTCTGTCTCCTAGAGATGAACGTACTTTGGTGCGAAAAGTGCACATCAATCCCAGAACAACAGCAAAGGACCTTGTGAAGATGCTGCAGGAAACAGGTACAAAACATTTACATTTACGTCATTTAGCAGACGCTCTTATCCAGAGCGACTTACAAATTGGAAAGTTCATACATATTCATCCTGGTCCCCCTGTGGGGAATGAACCCACAACTCACAGTATTATTCCAACCTCATAGTGTGGAAATATACAGTATATACAAAAGTATGTGGACACCCCTTCAAATGAGTGGATTTGGCTATTTTAGCCACACTCATTGCTGACAGGTGTATAAAATCGAGCACACAGCCATGCAATCTCCATAGACAAACATTGACAGTAAAATGGCCTTACTGGAGAGCTCAGTGACTTTCAACGTGGCACCGTCATAGGATGCCACCATTCCAACAAGTCAGTTCGTCAAATATCTGCCCTGCTAGAGCTGACCTGGTCAACTGTAAGTGCTGTTATTGWGAAGTGGATACYTCTAGCAACAACGGCTCAGCCGCGAAGTGGTAGTCCACACAAGCTCACAGAACGGGACCYCCGAGTGCTGAAGCGCATATCACGTAAAAYTCATTCATTGCTGACAGGTGTATAAAATCAAGCACACAGCCATGCAATCTCCATAGACAATCACGTCTTGCTGAATGGGGCTTTTGGAAGTACCCAAAAAGGCCACTAGATGTAATGTGATAAAATAACAAACTTGAAAGTTACCAAAATGCTGGTAGTTTACTGGTAAACTTTAAAAGTTATCAATAACATGCCCTCCCTTTGCAACCCTATTAGTAGTGATGAGCGTTTTTTTAAACAACTAATTGACCAACGTAGGTTAAATTATTCGAATTCCATTTAGTTCCGTTTTTTGTGAGCTGGATGTGCAACGTCTGTAGACATAAATCAGATCAAGCCTGAACTGTGCTATGTAGTAGGGAGTTGTAGTTTCCAATAGTAAATATTATACATAGTTTAGCGCAGAAACGTGGTAATTAACTACAGTGACCATAATCCATTGCGCACCCGCTTAAACTTGTCCTAATGTGTGGAACAGACGCCGAAACTAAGAGAAGAAACTGAGAGAAGAGAMAATGTGCGATCGAGAGGGATAGAAAGCAGTTGCTTCGCAAGCATTAAAATACATGATCTAAGTGATTGATAGTTGGTATTCAGCAGTCATAAAYGTATGCCTTATTTACTTGAAGTACTAAAATAGTTTTTTTTTAGACAGCGTAGACAGCAGCTCAATAGAGATGAGATGATGACTTGGAATTAAATAATAGTCATCAAATAAAACAAATATTTTATTAAAGTAATGTGAGTAAATTATGCAGTAATGGGCAGTCACTACCACCATGGGACTTTTATTAATTGTTTTATTCAGTGCTGTTACAGCATCCAACCCACATAATGCATAGTGCATTTAATGTAAAAAATATATATAATAATAATCGAAATCGAAAACCGTCATTCATTTTTAATCATCGAACAGAAACAGAAGCAACAGCAAAAAGCACTAATCGCTCAGCACTACCTATGAGTAGACAAGCCTGAAAGCTCAGTCTGTCCTTGTAAGTGTRGGTATCTCACCACAGGAGGGTGCTCTTGGTTTGAAGATTGTACAGTGTCAAGAAAGGATTAACAGACAGCTCATCCTGTTAGCAATACCAAAGCCTCAAAATGTAATCAAAATTGTTTAAATGACATGAATCATATTTTTTTAAACATTATTATACTTTTCAAATAATACATCTGAAACCAATGCTAACACATGTATTTGTCTAATTATGCTATTTCTGCAGTTCCTGCTGAATAAATAGCCTACAGTATAGTACATCTATGTATTTTTCATATTATATGCTTGCAAGTGATGCATAACTATTTTGCTAAGGCCACCCTGGCATTCCTATATACTCAGATGATTTAGACCACAAATGATTGACTAATATAGTATATTAATTTCAATCTCCAGACAACTGGCATGTTCTTCTCCTGACTCACAACAACACATGTGATAGGCTTAGACAGTGTATAACACACACACACAACCACAAACCGTATACACACACTAATTTATAACAATATCAGTGAGTGCTCTTATACGGCCAGTGATTAAGGGCAGTGTGTCTGTAATATAGGCTGGTAATTGGTTACACCTGCAGAGGGTTGGATGACAATGAGGATTCAGGGTTCATCAGAGACACGTTAATCCCTATAATAAATCAGAGGGATTTGGACGTTGTTCTCTCCCAGCGCCATAGTTCACCTAACACTCTTCTGTAGCGCTGCCCCACAATATACAGTATCCAGCTGCAGCAAGGAGCAGCAGGCACGCTCAAATCTCACATATGCAGACTATGTCCCAGGCACTGCGATGTCCTGTTTGGGTAGAGACGTAGAGTTATGGTTGATTTAGGGTTAAGGACTCGAACCTACATTTCTAAAAACCTGTTTTTGCTTCGTCGTTATGGGGTATTGTGTGTAGATTGATAAGGAAAAACAACWATTTAATAAATGTTAGAATAAGGCTGTAACGTAACGAAATGTGGAAAAGGCGAAGCATTTACGAGCTTAGATYGGATATGGTTGGATGATAAACTGTCTTTTAAAATGCATATTGACGAACTTTGTAAACGGCTAAAAATCAAGCTAGGCTTCCTCTATAGAAACAGGACATGTTTGTCCTCTACAAATAGAAGACAAATTGTGCAKGCTACTTTTATGTCTGTTATAGATTATGGGGATATTATTTACATGCATGCTACGGCATCAACACTTAAATCGCTGGATGCTACTTATCATTGCGCACTTAGGTTTATTACGGGTGCTAGCTACAGAACTCACCACTGTGTTTTATATCATAATGTGGGTTGGACTTCGCTGTCCGTGAGACGAGAACAACATGCTCTCGTGTTTGTCTATAAAGCACTTCTGAATAAACTACCTTCTTATTTATCATCACTCGTCAATATTATAATTATAATTCCTAAAACCAGGTCTCAAACATGGATTACACTTGAGGCCCATGCGATTTCCACAGAGTTGGGTATGGCTGCCTTTTCCTGTTACGCTCCTTGCCTATGGAATAGCCTGCAGACTAAACTTAAACTTGAGACTCTTGTCCCCCTGTTGCCCATTTTACATATTTATTGGAGGATTTTTATTTTTGTATTGCTTGTAACTGTTTCGGGTAATGCAAGTTCTTGTGCTGTTAGGGGAATAACCTATGTGTAAATGTAATCTGTTGATGTATTTTTTTTGTGTTATCTGTGATCGTTTTGTTTGTCTTGTGTAGTTTCTTAATCATTGTACCTAAACTGTATGTGTAAACATGTATACGCCGTGCCCAGCTGTAAAAGAGACCTTGGTCTCAGTCTGTGTTCCTTGTTTGAAATAAAGGTATAATAATAATACTTTCCGAATTCACTGTATCTGTTCCTGCTGCAGTTTTGTCAGAAGTTTAATATTTTGATTATTTCCTGAGCACAAAACGACCTCACGCATGAGTTACAGGCCTATCTCTTGAGGAACCATGTAATACAGTGCATTTGGAAAGTATTCAGACCCCTTCACTTTTTACACATTTTGTTACATTACATCCTTATTCTAAAATGGATTAAATAAATGTTTTTCCTCATCAATCTACACACAATACCACATAATGACAAAGTGAACACAGTTTTTTWGAATTTTTTAATCATTGAAGGTCCCCAAGAACACCGTGGCCTCTTTCATTCTTAAATGGAAGAAGTTTGGAACCACCAAGATTCTTCTTATGCCAAACTGAGAATCGGGGGAGAAGGGCTTTGGTCAGGGAGGTGACCAAGAACTCGATGGGCACTCTAACATAGCTCCAGAGTTCCTCTGTGGAGATGGGAGAACCTTCCAGAAGGACAACCATCTTTGCAGCACTCCACCAATCAGGCCTTCATGGTAGAGTGGCCAGACGGAAGCCACTCCTCAGTAAAAGGCACATGATAGCCCGCTTGGAATTTGCCTAAAGGCACCTTTATTTATTCTTTATTTAACTAGGCAAGTCAGTTAAGTCAGGTTTTTAGATTTTTTTAGCCAATTGTGCACTGCCCTATGGGACTCCCAATCACAGCCGGTTGTGATACAGCTTGGATTCGAACCAGGGTGTCTGTAGTGACGCCTCAAGCACTGAGATGCAGTGCCTTAGACTGCTGCGCCACTCGGGAGCCCCCACCTAAAGGACTCTCAGAAGGTTCACCTTCCAACAGGACAATGCAGGAGTAGCTTGGGGACAAGTCTCTGAATGTCCTTGAGTGGCCCAGCCAGAGCCCGGACTTGAACCAGATCAAACATCTCTGGAGAGACCTGAAATTAGCTGTGCAGAGACGCTCCCCATCCAACCTGACAGCGCTTGATAGGCTCTGCAGAGAAGAATGGGAGAAACTCCCCAAATACAGGTGTGCCAAGCCTGTAGCGTCATACCCAAGAAGACTCGAGGCTGTATTTGCTGCCAAAGGTGCTTCAACAAAGTACCGAGTAAAGAGTGAATAATTATGTAAATGTTATATTTCAGTTTTTAAAAWWTTTAATACATTTTCCACCCCCCAAAAATGTATGATTTTTTTTTTTTAATCCATTTTAGAATAGGGCTGTAACGTAACAAAATGTGGAAAAAGTCAAGGGGTCTGAATACTTTCCGAATGCACTGTACATAAATTATGTCTACATCTTGGCAATGAGCATAACGCCTACATGTGAGTCTGCTTCTTTCAATGAACCAAAAATCCCCCCCAAAGAATATAAAATATTTCCTTATGCACAATAGAATTGTATGTTCTAAGATAATCACTCCAATTTTCTAAAACGTTCTCTGCTGTAACTTGTTGAGATACGAATGCAGTCTCCCTACTGTTTGTTTAGTAAACCGCAACTAGCAACAATCAGAATCAGACTTGCCACTTACACTTAYCATTTTCATTTCAAGTGTGACTTTAACAAAACAATTATTGTGAATAAATGGAAAACTGTTAATTGTATACATTGTTGTATTCATTCAATATTTCCATTTCATAGTGATTTGGTAACACTTCAAATATTTACAAATCACATTGATTGAACTTCAGTTTTATATGGTGAACATTGACAAAGAATAACAAAAATGTATATATAAAATGAAAACCATCTTTCTTTGTTATTCTTTGTCAATGTTCACCATATAAAACTGAAGTTCAATCAATGTGATTTGTAAATATTTGAAGTGTTACGAAATATATATAAATACATAAAAAAACATGGAAACATGTCCAATTAGTCTATGTGAAAAGTCTGTGATCTCAGTCAGGTTTTTGTCTGTCATTATGCCAATATGGAAAAGGATTTGCCAGAATTACAGTACTAGTCAAAAGTTTGGACACACCTACTCACTTAAGGGTTTTTATTTATTTTATACATTGAGAACCAGTTGCATCATAGCGCTTGATGGTTTTTGCCCTTGAAGAAAGTAATCGAAATGTTCTGCATTGACTGACCTTCATGTCTTAAAGTAATGATGGCCTGTCGTTTCTCTTTGATTATTTGACCTGTTCTTGCCATAATATGGACATGGTCTTTTACCAAATAGTGCTATCTTCTGTATACCACCCCTACCTTGTCACAACACAACTGATTGGCTCAATTGCATTAAGAAGGAAAGAAATTCCACAAATTAACTTTTAACAAGGYGCACACATGTTAATTGAAATGCATTCCAGGGCACTACCTCATGTCATGAAGCTGGTTGAGAGAATGCCAAGAGTGTGCAAAGCTGTCATCAAGGCAAAGAGTGGCTACTTTGAAGAATCTCAAATATAAAATATATTTTGATTTGTTTAACACTTTTTTGGTTACTACATGATTCCATATGTGTTATTTCATAGTTCTGATGTCTTCACTATTATTCTACAATGTAGAAAATAGTAAAAATAAAGGAAACCTCTGGAATGAGTAGGTGTGTCCAAACTTTTGACTGGTACTGTATGCAATGGTTAAATTCAAACTCCAACTGTGTCAATGCAACTCACAATTATTAAGACCATATTTATTTGGAGAAAATGTGTTTAGATTCACAAGATATTCATCATACAACTTCTGAAAAGTTATGTCTTGATATAAATGATCACAGATTAGCGTGTCTATCTCTGCATCTTAAAAGCAAGTATAAGCCTCCATATTTTTCATCAAGACAGTTTTTTTTATTGGGTACATTTTTAAATACTTCAGTTATTATCAGTAGCGTTATCTGTCTCTCAGCAAGAGAGCTAATATTAGGCTATTTTTACCCAGGTAATATTTTCTTCAGTGATCTCTTGGGAGAGGTTTGCCAGTCAAGCGTTGTTGATTAATTCTTTTCACATTGCACTGTGAATATGACCCTCACATAAGGTCAAGTCACTCATCAAAAGTATTAATCATGATGTTTCAGGAAAAGAGAGCAATGAAAGTTGACTACAAATCAGAACATGTTGATGAACACTGTTTCAGCTCATCTAATGTTTCACTGTTCCTTCTTCACCTGCTTTAATTTGTTCCTTCTTTCCATTATTTTTTACCTACGCATTTTTGTGACAATATAGACATTTGACATGGTACAACCTTGTTTGTTTTAACAAGAAATTCAAGTAATGTGCCTTTCAGTTGCCAGGCTTAGAGACAATTAATGATTTGCTCAGTCTGGCGTTTTGACTGGTATTAGCACAGGAGTGTGCGTTTGTGTGTGTGGCAGGGCCAGAGGTGTTATTTTCAGGAAGTAAGCGATCAGGGAGGAATTTTAAGCGAGTGAAAGGTTCAACCTCCTCTGAACTTGGAGGCTACATAGTCTTTGAGAAGTCCCAGATTCCCAGCCGGAAAGGAGGAGGTGGTGTACCTACAGGAACTACACGGCAGGAACGCCACAGATCTCCTCTCCCAGCCTCTGTTTACAGAAGGGGGGGGGGGGGGGGGGTGACAACTACCAGATGATACAGAAGATAGGCAGGCCTCACAACCAAATATACATGTCATATGCAGTTTTACTGCCTACTTTTGGATTGAAGGCTTTTCTGAAGGGGAGTGGCATTTGTGACACGTGTCACAAATGTGWTTTTGGCACTCTGTATTTGTTGTTTTGTTTTGGCGACATTGGCACAATAATAGATTCTGCTACATTCTGGTAAGACCATTAAACGTATGTTATTACCCCATTTGTAGGTTGCTCCCATAGTCAAGTCCAAAATGTGAACATTTTTTGTAAATTTTCTTTTCGAAAATTGACATATGAGTTTGTGGGAGAGTCATTTGGGGGTAATTCAGAGAATGTTCTTTGAACTGCATAACAGAGTACAAATGATCCTTGTCATATTGAACCGTTTTCTCTTAAAAGTTTCCATTCCGACATGTCTTTTGATGCCCTACGGTCAACGGAGACCAGGTGAAGAAGAGCCTGGCTTGGGTTAGAACAGGATGGAGGGGCCATCATAAAGACCCAATATGATCCATTTAACTTCAATCATACCTGACCCAATGGGTCTGTGAGAGGAACAACCATGTAGCCTAGACATGGTGATTATTTCTCTGCTAGGTCAATGCCAGTCATTCTGCTAGGTAGCTATCAGAAAAAGTTACAGAGCTGAAGGAGATTTTCCTTTGAAGGACAAACACTTAATGACCTCTAAGCACGGCCATGACTGTCATGTGTTACTCACCGCTGCAATTACACTGTTATTAGACAGCAATAGACACTGAACAAAAGCACAGGAAACAAGTGCAAAAGTAATATAGGGATAGTGTCCAAACGATATGATATATTGTAAAAAATAATAACCCGATACGTAACTGTATACATCATTTCCCCCCATCACTAGTTGATTCACAAGAACTATATACAGACTTTTATTTTTACTACGAGTCATAATAGTGGGGGGAAATGTTCCAGGACACCAAAGCAGTGCTTTCATAAAACTGACTGGAAAAGCAACTAATTGAAAGTCCATCGTGTTGAAACCCAACTTGTCCAATCAATTGATGTAATTTCTCAGAACGGCACTCATAGCATGTCTAAAAATGAAGCCTTTGGCTGAGTGAGAGGCACGAAACCCCAAATCCTGTAAAGATGTCTTCCATATGTGTCTCCATTCCTCTAGCTCTCTGATTGGCCTAAGCTGTAAACACAGGGGTGTTATAGGAGTGTGTGTGGAAAGCTCTGAACTCTTACGGCAGCCTTCCCCGAAAATGCAGGAATCTGGAAAGTTCCATCGAGTTAGTGATCATCACCCCACAGAAGCAGAAGTCCACATTCAAGGGTTGTGAATGGCGAGAAGCAAAGTCCAAATGATCCTTTTCAGTAAAGGGCAAAAATGTTCGATAATATGCTAAATGTGTGACGAGGCATGATTTGATTGGAATACTATCATTGCTATCATTTCCCTTCTATACTACGTGTGAAGTAGCTACCTAATGTCACACCTGTAAATGTGACAGGTTGCCCAGACAGTACAGTATATCTAGTGTCTGTTAATATCATTGCCAGTCCATTGTAAATAATGTGAGTCTAGGCCTCTGTTATGAGAAGTGTGCCATTATAGCCGTAGCTCAAACGGTTTAAACTTTCAAGTGGCCATGGCTTTGTTTAGAGAACACATCTGCCTCTGGGAAAGTGACACAGTGCAGAGTTGAGCTCAGTATAAATACTCTCCATCTTTTTTTCCGTCACAGACGTAAATATAGTGCATATTTCGGGAACGTTGTTCATCACGTAGGTCCCACTTTTCCCCTTTTAGTAAACACAGCATTGTGTAGCTTTACGAGTAACGAGTGTGAAATCCTAGTCTCACCCTAGGGCTTGGCTCTCTCATTGAACCCATGTCTGAATACCAGTGGTTCATTTCGACCTTCCAGTGGTAATACTAGGCCCCTAAATTAGTGGAACTGATATAAAATATTGAACCCAAACTCTAAGGGGGCGTCGATGTCAGCTAATGAGGTTGAGCATTTGAAATTAGTGTGGATTATTGGTGTGGCCCCATTTGTCATGTGGTATGGCCCCACACAATGAACATCTGAAAGTCTTTTTTCAAATCACATAGCTTTCGGCCAGACAGATACAACATGGTTAGCTGCTACCCATCTGACTGGAACAGTGAAGGAAACGGTGGCAGCCAGAGTTTGATAGACATGTTATGCTACACTCTTAGAAAAAGAAGTATTCTTTGGCCATCCCCAAGGGTTCTACATGGAACCTAAAAGGGTTCTACCTGGAACCAAAAGGGTTCTACCTGGAACTAAAAGGGTTCAAATGGGTTCTCCTATGGGGACAGCCCCAAAAAACTTTTAGGCACTAGATAGCACCTTTTTTTCCAAGACTGTACAGTAGAGCAGCTCTCCAACTAGACATGGTTTTGAAAAGGCTGTCTCAAAATAACAGGAGTGTGTTGTGACTCTCTAAGCCACTGGACAGTAGCCCACAGGTCCTGGTAGCCAGTCATTGTGGTTTACGTTTAAAGTAGTGTTTTTAGGGATTTTTGTTTTTGTTTCCAAATGCTATATCATTTCCAATTAGGAATTGCAATTTTTTATTTCTCAATGCACTATTTTCACAGAAAAATGTTTGAAAATTGGATCAGGCTGGACTGATCTGGACTGATTAGGGAGGTTGGAAACATTTTTATTTATTTAAAATTTTCACTAAGGTTTATGCATTTTGATGGCTTCTCACCAAAGGGTATATACACAAAAGGAATTATGACTAAAAAGGAAAACAAATACATTGTCTGGCTGTAGTTACCACAATACAAACATATCAGAGAAGTGTCAGGACTGGAAGAGATATGAGTCACATCACCTTCTACAGGCCCCATGATCAGGTTTTTATTTATTTATCCCAGGCCAACCCACTCATTATGCCTTTAGGACTTACACAATAACCCCTCTCTTGCTCTCGCTCTCTCCCTCTCTCTTCCTCCCTTGATCTTCCATTCTATTATACACAAATAACAAATGACATAGTAAGAGGTTGTTTAAAAGGACGTTCTTCAGGACTTACCCTTTCCAACACACAATGAAAATAAATGATGAGGATGAGTCAATTACCAATGCACTAATGCTGCTTTAATGCATTGTTTTTTATTTGACTCACAAAGTAGTCCAGCTGTGTGGCTGTCTATAAATGTCTTAATAGCACACATGATAGGGGCTCCTGAGTGGCGCAGCAGTCTAAGGCACTGGATCTCAGTGCTAGAGGCATCACTACAGACCCTGGTTCGATCCCGGGCTGTATCACAACCGGCCATGATCGGGAGTCCCATAGTGCGGCGCACAATTGGCCCAGCTTCGTCCGGGTTAGGAGAGGGTAGGCCGTCATTGAAAAATAAGAATTTGTTCTTAACTGACTTGCCTAGTTAAATAAAATTAATTATAAGGGTATGTACAAATTAGGGTATGTACAAATTCATATTATGAGTCTTTACAGCCACAATCCAAGATGACACCTCTTCTAGAACGTAATAAGAACAGCTCACTTTCAACATGACACAAAGTGGGAATCTAGAGATTAAAACTAGTACATAGTTACAGTTCTTGGTTCTCCTATTATAAAAAACTGTTGAAGCAGTCATGAGTTAAATGATTTAAGGCAGCTCACATTCCTAATTCCTTGCTATTTAAAGACCTTTCCCAGTTTTTCTATAGTTACTACAATTAACTGGAGTGACTGCCCAGTCTTGCAGTTTGACAACAAGTGGAGACGCTGTCCACTTGTCTTAGGTTATGCATCTGTATTGTCTTATGTGTTTGTTGTCATGATCATTTCAATGGTCAATGCATGCTTGAATTGTGGGAATATTCCTATGGTATTACATTATGGACCAGAACAGATGGGTATAATCTATTGTGATATGCAATTAAGGGTTAAATTGGGGATTTGTGGGTGGAACTGTCTACCATCCTACTTATCCCCAAAATATACTAAATAATATTTGTAGAACATTCTGATATTAAATTGAAAACCTTTCAATCATCAGTTCTCCACCAACAGGTATGCGGTGCCTTCAGAAGGTATTCACACCCGATAATTGTACTATGTGTGGGGTACAGAGATGGAGTAGTCATTCAAAAATAATGTTAACCATTATTATTGCACACTGAGTGAGTCGATGGCACTTATTATGTGACTTGTTAAGCACATTTTTCTCTCCTGAACTTATTTAGGCTTGCCATAACTAAAGGGTTGAATACTTATTGACTTAAGACATTTCAGCTCTTCATTTTTAATTAATTTGTAAACATTTCTAAAAGCTAAATTCCACTTTGACATTATGGGATGTGTGTGGATCAGTGACCCAGAATCTAAATGTAATTCAGGCTGTAACACAACAAAGTCAAGGGGTGTGAATACTTTCTGAAGGCACTGTACATCTCTTTCATCTTTCTATTCTATAAATGTAGTGCATTGACACCACACTGCTATGGATAAATTCCACAGTCTGAAGGGTTATGAGCTTCTTATATCTCTCTGTCTAAACATGTATTGAATACTGTATTTGTACGCGGTGTGCTGATTGGTTGGCCTGGGCTCAGAAGCTTCAGTAAACATGGGCCACAGCCAAAGCTCCTCATTTACTTCCCACAGTTTGTAATTACACGTCAAATCACCACAGTTTGAATCAAGAAATAACATAGTGACAGTTATAGCTTATGGCTTCACTTGGTTTCTCCCCAACGACCTGTGTATTTCATATTTTAGAGAATATGAAAATCATGTTGTTCCTCTTGGAATTGAAGCCCCTTGGATGCTGTGCTTTATGTTCCAGACAATACTGTCACACCCTGATCTGTTTCACCTATCTTCAGGTGTTTCCCATTTGTCCACATTATCTCCTGTGTATTTATACTTGCGTTTTCTGTTTGTCTGTTGCCAGTTCGTCTTGTCCCGTCAAGTCCTACCAGCGTGATCCCGTGTTTTCTGTGCTCTAGTTTTTGTTTTTCCTAGTCTTCCCAGTTTTGACCATTCTGCCTGCCCTGACCCTGAGACTGCCTTCCATTCTGTACCTCTCTGACACTGCCCTGGATTACTGACCATTCTGCCTGCCCTGACCCTGAGCCTGCCTGCCGTTCTGTACCTTTCTGACACTGCCCTGGATTACTGACCTCTGCCTGCCCTGACCCTGAGCCTGCCTGCCGTTCTGTACCTTACATCTGGGTCTTATCCTGAGTCCTGATAAGTACAGTAAAATGTGTGGGATTATTACTGTGCTTGAAGTAATGTGGAAAGACACTTCCCATTTGGTGACCGTAAACTGTTTTCTTCTCTGCCCTGCTCGGCACCTGCTAGACTACCTGTATTTCTCTGGAATGGAGGCGGCATTTGTTACACTGACAAGAGTAAACAACATTATTCAACATTTGCTTATTATGATATTCCGGTTGACTTTCTGCGGAACTCTTCACTGTAGTCAGGGTTAAGGGTTAAGCAACTGCCATATTTTGTACATGACTCATAAAGGGCAGCTTGTCATGAGATAAGTATTGGATATCTATGCAAAGAGGCATCATCATTTCCACAAGTGTATTTTGTCTGTGTGTGTGTCTATGATGGTTTCTGACACTGTGACACACACACACACATAACTCTATGCCCAATGATATTCATACCTCATCCACAGGCGGAGTACAAAGGGAAAACAAACATGGTTGAGGGACCATGATTGATGATGCATCTGGCTAAAGAAAACATGATACAGACGCACGTCAAAGTGATTCGCAATCAATTCCTTTGATCCCTGCTCCATATAGAGTTGTCTGACCGTGTCGTGACAAAAGGTCTGTTTAGCCAACCAGGAGGTTCATTGTAAGGACTACAGGTCTGGGTACTAGAGAAGTCTGCGTTTTTAGCATTTCCTCCTAATTTGGGGAATGGAGGTGTTCCTTTCTTTGTTGTGTTGGCTGTAGTACAATAACTAGATGTTGCAGATGAATAATGGTATAGTTGTTTTACGCAACCTTTACTTTTAAGACACAGACACGGACGCAACACCAATAATAGGGGGACAAGATCATGCAGTCCTTAATCTTTGTATAGTCATCAATAGTCTCATGCTCAGCTACTTCTCTGAAACTATTGGGAGTTTGTTAAATGTGTTTGGAATGCCACTGCTTAGCAGTCTTGTTTTGTTTGTTCAGTGCTACTGAATTTATTTATACTAGCATACTGAAAATATGTCAGCAGTGCAAAGCAGGTTTTCACATGCCCCTTGTTTAAAACATCTTCACTGTTCCTAGGGTTTACCAGAAGTGCCTAAGACATGCATGGTCAATCATTTAGGCATGATATTCTGTTAGGCTATTACCTAATGTGTAGATTTAACTTGTATATTATATTGTAATCCATGATGCACACATTTTGGATTACAAGCATTATCTGCAATAACATCTGCTAAATATGTGTATGTGACCGATACACTTTGATTTGATTTGATGAACATACAATCTGAATTTAGGTATTACGGTAGTACAGTACATAGGGGATCATATTCATCAATAAATCCTTCTCAACACCAAGCAGTCTGAATGGGGATAAATAGGCCTACTATCACATCGAAGTGAGGGACACGCATCGCACCATGCACTCGAATGGAGTGTGAAACGATCTGCATACAAATGAGTCTCTCGGTGCTACTGTGTGTTCAGTTCACACTTGGCCAACAGTGTGTTAGGTGGCTATGGAAAAACAGGGGAAACAGGGTGTTGCCCCTCAGTGTTAATGTGCTGCTCCAATGACAGAGGCAAAGGTGATGGCCTGTGGTAGCCTAAAAGACTACAGTAAAGGGCCACACATACTGAACAAGAGTGGAGCAGTCTTATCCTGCTAACTTTTCAAAACACCACAGCCAGAGGGAAGACACAGTTCAGTTATCATCTCAGAGGCCTCTTTTCTAAGACCATACTGTATGCTGAGCTGCATGCTAGCTCAAAATAGGTTGTGGACAGCATGCCTTTTCTGGTTTTAGGCCTACAGTATAAAGCTAATGATTCTATAGGAGGGCCTCCCTTCAAAAAGCCTTCAGCTTTCTGAGTAAAATATGCAGAAGATCCAACTTGTAAGTCGCTCTGGATAAGAGCGTCTGCTAAATGACTTAAATGTAAATGTAAATGTAAGATAGAGATTCTAGCGGTGTTGTTATGATGGCTATGAAAGAACAAACCAGTCATTACCCACTGGGCAAAACTGATTGAATCAACCTTGTTTCCACGTCATTTCAACCCCKAAAAATCTATGTGATGAGGTTGAATCAAGGTGGAAAACTTATTGGATTTGCAAAAAGTCATCAACGTAAGGGCATTTCATTTTTTTTTCACCTAATTTGTAACCCAAATCCAATGACATGGTGTTTTTTGTTGTTGTTGATTTCACGTTGAATTCACATTAGTTGAGAACTCAACCAAAGCCATGAGATGCTAAATGTGTTTATGTTAATTATGGGTCAATTACCCGTAAGACAGACAGTTATTTGCTTGACAATCACCGGCAGACAAAATTTCGTGACCGCCACAGCCGTAGTTGTGATGTGTTGTTTTGTTCATGTTTGGACCCCAGCAAGAGTAGTGTCTGCCTTGGAATTAGCTAATGGGGATCCTAATAAAATACTAATGTTAGAATAAGTGTACAACAAAGCATCTGTGTGTAACGAATGTTCTCCTCCTCGTCTGAGGAGGAGCAAGGATCGGACCAAAAAGAGAGAGTAAACAACGTAGACAGACTGAACATGAAAACTTAT
>NC_036856.1:11835261-11880423 GCF_002910315.2 Salvelinus sp. IW2-2015
AGAACGCACGAACAGGAACAGACTAAACAAACGAAACAGCCCCGTGTGGTAACACTGACACGGAAGACAATCACCCACAAACAAACGGTGTGAACAGCCTACCTTTATATGGTTCTCAATCAGAGGAAACGTCAAACACCTGTCCCTGATTGAGAACCATATAAGGCTAATTACCAATGAACCTAAACATAGAAACACATAACATAGACTGCCCACCCAGCTCACGTCCTGACCAACTAAATAAAGCTAAACAAAGGAAAATAAGGTCAGGAACGTGACACTGTGATTCAACTTCAACATTTCATATACAGTTGAAGTCGGAAGTTTACATACACCTTAGCCAAATACATTTAAACTCCGTTTGTCACAACTCCTGACATGTAATCCTAGTAAAAATTCCCTGTCTTAGGTCAGTTAAGATCACCACTTTATTTTAAGCTGTCTCTTATACACATCTAGATGTGTATAAGAGACAGGTCTTGGCTTATTTCTTTTGATTTTCCCATGATGTCAAGCAAAGAGGCACTGAGTTTGAAGGTAGGCCTTGCAAGCTGTTTAAGGTCACAGTCAACTTAGTGTATGTAAACCTCTGACCCACTGGAATTGTGATACAGTGAATTATATGTGAAATAATCTGTGTGTAAACAATTGTTGGAAAAATGACTTGTGRCAT
This sequence comes from Salvelinus sp. IW2-2015, assembly GCF_002910315.2. Taxonomy (NCBI): domain Eukaryota; kingdom Metazoa; phylum Chordata; class Actinopteri; order Salmoniformes; family Salmonidae; genus Salvelinus; species Salvelinus sp. IW2-2015. The sequence continues at coordinate 11,835,935 of NC_036856.1, forward strand.
GCACAWAGTAGATGTCCTAACCGACTTGCCAAAACTATGGTTTGTTAACAAGACATTTGTGGAGTGGTTCAAAGATAAGTTTTAACGACTCCAACCTAAGTGTATGTAAACTTCCGACTTCAACTGTATGTCTCTGGGCAAATAAATTAACTCATCACTCCTCACAGTACTTTGTGAAAACAGGTAGACCTATTCAGTAACTGTAGAACATACCTGAAAGAACAGCATGTTAGCTTGTTAACGCTAGTCTGTCATCACGTTCAGATCTCTTATCGAAACAGGAGAAGCAGAGCAATTTCATACAGGTGTTAACGGTAAAGGAGTGAATTGTCACAACAGCCTTCCCTGAAATTATTGTCAGAGATTAATATGCAGGCAAAATAAATTATTCTTTCACCCTGATCATTATGGAGCTACCAGATACTTGACTTCCAGCTAGAACTGAAGCTGGTTGTAGAGATAGAGAGATGCTATCAGCCTCTTCCAGTTAAACCACTTACTCACAAACATTAGGGCTTTAATAAAACAAAAAACACAAATAGTATCAAATAGGCCCTGATGTCTTTTGAAATATGGATACTGGTGTGAAGATAGACAGATAGTAGCCTTACAGAGAAACTTGGCATGGACTATGCATCTTTCAAGTTCATGATTGGTGCATAAAAACACTAATTTCAAGTGCAAAGCCTATGAACCTGACCATAGTGTTTTCTGAAGAAATTCTTAAGAACATACGTTTAAAGGATATCCAAAGTTGCTTTCATTTTCGTTCCTATGTAGTTGTGTAGGTCTACAAACAGGTTTAACAGCTAGTACAATGAACGAGTAACTTCTCCCTTCCTAATTACACTTCACCCCTTTCCAATTAAACTTCAAACAAGTACAAGACACATAATGTATACACATCTGTTTTACCCCCTTTTTCGTGATATTCAATTGGTAGTTACAATCTTRACTCATCACTGCAACGGACTCGGGAGAGGAGAYGGTCAAGAGTCATGCGTGCTCCGAAACAAGACCTGCTGCTTCTTAACACACTGCTCGCTTAACCCGGAAGCCAGCAGGCACCAATGTGTCAGAGGAAACACCATCCAACAGATAACTGAAGTCAGCTTGCTGGGTCCCGGCCCACAACGCCACAAGGAGTCGCTAGAGCACGGGGAGCCATGGAAATCCACTCCAGCCAAACCCTCTCCTAACCCTGACAACGCTGGGCCAATTGTGCGCCACCCCATGGGGCTCCCATGACACAGCCTGGGATCGAACCCGAGGATATAGTGGCACCTCAGCACTGTGATGCAGTGCCTTAGACCGCTGCGCCACTCGGGAGGCAAGTATACAAGTCTTTCATGCAAAATGGAGGCAATGTTTTCATTGCATGATTCTGGACTGAGATTAATGCTCTCATCATGACCTCTTAATTTGATGTGGCCTACCCCTAGTGGCATAGTTACCATTAGGCAGAAGAGGACATTGCCTCAGGCCTCACATCATCAAGGGGCCTCATGAGCTGTGCATAATACGAACAATAATGCTAGTCATCTTTTTTAAACTACCCGCTGTTGTGGGCTGCTCAGCTCATCACTCTCTTTCTGTCTCGCTACAGCAGGTTGGTTCAGCAATAGCAACTTTGCGGGAAGCTTCAAAGTTCTAAAGGAAATGAGGAGGGAGGGGGGTTTTGCCTGTTCACTGTGCCCAGGTTAATGAGACCACATTGTTTACAAAAGAAGGCGCCCAAATAGTATAACAAATCCATACTGCCGAATAATAATTCATAATAGATAAACAAATAATTTCAAAACAAATACACTATACTGTATTTACAAAAGTATGTGAACACCCCTTAACATTTGTGMATTCGGCTATTTCAGCCACACCCGTTGCTGACAGGTGTATAAAATCGAGCACACAGCCATGCAATCTCCAAAGACAAACATTGGAGATTGAAAGTCAGTGACTTTCAATGTAGTATCATAATAGGATGCCACTTTTCCAACAAGTCAGTTCYTTAAATTTCTGCCTTGCTAGAGCTTCCCCGGTCAACTGTAAGTGCTGTTTTTGTAAAGTGGAAACGTCTAGGAGCAACAACGGCTCAGCCGCGAAGTGGTAGGCTAAAAAGCTCACAGAAGGGGGCCGCTGAAGCGCGTAGCACAGAAAAGTRGTCTGTTCTCAGTTCCAACACTTACTACCAAGTTTCAAACTGCCTCTAGAAGCAATGTCAACACAAGAACTGTTTGTCGGGAGCTTCATGAAATGGGTTTCCATGGCCGAGCAGTTGAACACAAGCCTAAGATCACCATGCGGAATGCCAAGCGTCGGCTGGAGTGGTGTAAAGCTCGCCGCCATTGGACTCTGGAGCACTGGAAACGCGTTCTCTGGAGTGATGAATCACGCTTCACCATCTAGCAGTCCGACAAACAAATCTGGGTTTGGCAGATGTCAGGAGAACGCTACCTGACCCACTGCATAGTGCCAACTGTAAAGTTTGGTGGAGGAGGAATAATGGTCTGGGGCTGTTTTTTATGCCTCGGGCTAGGTCCCTTAGCTCCATTGAAGGGAAATCTTAACACTACAGCATACAATGACATTCTAGATGATTCTGTGCTTCCAACTTTGTGGCAACAGTTTGTGGAAGGCACTTTCCTGTTTCAGCATATCAATGCCCCTGTGCACATAGCGAGGTCCATCCATACAGAAAGTATTTGTCTAGATCGGTGTGGAAGAACTTGACTGGCCTGCACAGAGCCCTAACCTCAACCCCAACCCCATCTAACACAATTGGGATGAATTGGAACGCCGACTGCAAGCCAGACCTAATCGCCCAACCTCAGTGCCAGACTTCATTAATGCTCTTGTGGCTGAATTGGAAGCAAGTCCCTGCAGCAATGTTCCAACATCTCGTGGAAAGTGTGAGAGCGCCAGCTGTTCCAGACGACTGTATGATCACGCTCTCCGTAGCCAATGTGAATAAGACATTTACACAGGTTAACATTCACAAAGCTGCAGGGTGAGATGGATTACCAGGACACGTACACAGAGCATGCGCTGACCAGCTGGCAAGTGTCTTCACTGACATTTTCAACCTCACTCTGACCCAGTCTGTAATACCTACATGTTTTAGGCAAACCACCATAGTCCATGTGCCTACCGACATTAAGGTCACCGGTCTAAATGACATCCGCCCCGCAGCACTCATATCTGTAGCCATGAAATGCTTTTAAAGGCTGGTCATGGCTCAAATCAACATCATCATCCCAAAAATCCTGGACCCACTCCAATTCGCATACTGCCCCAACAGATCCACAGATGATGCAATCTCTATTGCACTCCATACTGCCCTTTCCCACCTGGACAAAAGGAACACCTACATGAGAATGCTGTTCATTGATTACAACTCAACGTTCAACACCATAGTGTCCTCCAAGCTCATCACTAAGCTAAGGACTCTGGGACTGAACACCTCCCTCTGCAACTGAATCCTGCACTTCCTGACGGGCCGCCCCTAGGTTGTGAGGGTAGGCAACAACACATCCGCCATGCTGACCCTTAACACGGGGGCCCCTCAGGGGTGCTTGCTCAGTCCCCTCCTGTAATCCCTGTTTACCCATGGCTGCATGGCCGCGCACGACTCCAACACCATCATTAAGTTTGCAGATAACATGACGGGGGTAGGCCTGATCACCCGACGATGATGAGACAGCTTATAGGGACCTCAGGAGACTGAAAAGATTTGGCATGGGCCCTCAGATCATCAGAAAGTTCTACAGCTGCACCATCGAGAGCATCTTGACTGGCTGCATCACTGCCTGGTACGGCAACTGCTTGGCATCCAACCGCAAGGTGCTACAGAGGGTAGTGCGTATGGCCCAGTACATCACTGGGGCTGAACTCCCTGCTATCCAGGACCTCTATACCAGGTGGTGTCAGAGGAAGGCCCTAAAAATTGTCAAAGACTCCAGCCACCCAAGTCATAGACTGTTCTCTCTGCTACCCCACGGCAAGTGGTACCACTTTGGTCACAAGTCTGTGACCAAAAGGCACCTGAACAGCTTCTACCACCAAGCCATAAGCCTGCTGAACATTTAATCAAATGGCTACCCAGACAATTTACATTGACCACCTTTATTATTTGTTTATTTAGCTTGATTGTTTTGCTCTGACTCCCTTGCATTTTGTTGTGTTACAAAATTTATGAAATATTTTTTTTTCACCTACACACAATACCCCTTAATGACAAAGTGAAAACACGCTTTTAGAAATGTTTTGCAAATTTGTTGAAAATGAAAATGTCTAATTGGCATAAGTTTTCTCACCCCTGAGTCAATACTTTGGTGTAGAAGCACCTTTGGCAGCGATTACAGCTGTTAGTCTTTCTGGGTAAGTCTCTAAGAGCTTTCCACACCTGGATTGTGCAACATTTGCCTCATGGTCTCATGGTCTCATGGTGAAATCCCTGAGTGGTTTCCTTCCTCTGTGGCAACTGAGTTAAGAAAGACTTCTGTATCTTTGTAGTGACTGGGTGAATTGATCCACCATCCAAAGTGTAATTAATAACTTCACCATGCTTTTATAATTTTACCCCTCTATCAATAGTTGACTTCTTTGCAAGGCATTGGAAAACCTCCCTGGTCTTTGTGGTTGAGTCTGTGTTTGAAATTCACTGAGTGAGGAACCTTACAGATAATTGTATGTGTGGGGTACAGAGGTGAGGTAGTCTTTCAATAATCATGTTAAACACTATTATCACACACAGAGTTCATGCAACTTATTATGTGACTTGTTAAGCACATTTTTACTCCTGAACTTATTAGGCGTGCCATAACAAAGGGGTTGAATACTTAATGACTCAAGACAATGAATTTATTTAATGAATTTATAAAAACATAATTAAAAAAACATCATTCCACTTTGATATTATAGGCCAGTTGCCAAAAAAACAAATTTAATTAATTTTAAATTCAGACTGTAACACAATAAAATTTGGAAAAAGTCAAGGGGTGTGAATACTTTTTGAAGGCCCTGGAAGTGTAGCCATGTACTCTATGTGATGCTGACTGGCCAAAAAGAGTATGGCATATCATACTCTGAGTATGGCATATCATACTCTTTTTTGGCCAGACACCACCAGATACATGTGCTACATGTAGTAAGACAGAATGGTGCTGTTTCGCTCGCTCGGATGCTTTCTCCAGTGAAATCGTTTCAGCCACTTGTGAATTGAAGGAAAGTTGGCGGATGCACAGTTCACTGTTCGGATGCTGGAATTATTTTGTATGAAAATGGTCACCTACTTTTTAAGTGATTTGTTTGACAATCAGATGAAAACATCATGACTGGTTGTGTTCATGGCATATTAAAAGGTAATACACTTTTACAGTTAAATTGCATGTCTTTACTGTAAAACCCATAAAAAATACATATGAGAGGGGAGAGGCCAAACCACCACCCTGCCTACCGCATAGTCTGATGCATGGGCTGTAGCTTTCCTTTACGACAAATATCATTTAGTATATTTTTACTTGAAATGCAGACAAGTAGATTCAATGAGTCACGATGCTCATTCATTAGCAACAGTTATGCAATATCCTACACCACATTGCCAATGGAGAATCTGAAAATCAGCTTCTTTTTTGTACCATTGTGCATGATTTAGAACCATGATTTGTTGTAACTGACCCAATAATAGATAGTCTCACTGAACGATATGAGTGTTTGTAAAAGAACAACATACAACGTTATATTTTGAACCAGATTAAGTTTATTCAACGGTCATAATATGTAGAATATCATACATGTAAAGTCCACTTTGGCACCAATAGTTCAATAAATAAACATATTCCTCTTTTTCGATGATGCTATCTAAATAAATAAACCATAACTTAGTCTCCAATAAATATACATTATCTATAATACAGATGCATTGCATCAACTTTACTGCAGTTGGTCAATGTAGTCCAACAATGCCAGAGCTGAAGGGTGTTGTTCGTCATTTCCCAAACGTTTCCCTCCCATTTTGAGAGGGAGTTCAAGGGAGGTAACGAGAGGAAACTAAGGAAACCTGAGGGAATTTCAACCCATAGATATACTGTATTATAGCGCTGAATAGACTTAGTAATTCGTGATGGCAAATATAGGGGTTATGAAAATATATAACGACAAATACATACAGTATATATCATCAACATTAAGACAGCAATTTGTTTTTCTAGTTGCTCTTTTCTCTTAAATTGTAATCCATTTGAAAAGGCAAAAATAAATTACATATAATTTTTGTCCTTCAAAAAAGACTTACATTTACATTTACATTTAAGTCATTTAGCAGACGCTCTTATCCAGAGCGACTTACAAATTGGTGCATTCACCTTATGATATCCAGTGGAACAACCACTTTACAATAGTGCATCTAACTCTTTTAAGGGGGAGGGGGGGTTAGGAGGATTACTTTATCCTATCCTAGGTATTCCTTAAAGAGGTGGGGTTTCAGGTGTCTCCGGAAGGTTACAATAACATAACATAACAATAACATAACCATCAACATGAATAGGACATTCCTGTAATATTTTCTCACAACCAATTTCATTAAATCCAGACATCATTTCTGAGGTGTGTTTATGGTAAATGTTTCATGTCACAACATCACACTGTAACTGAGAATGTTCTTGGTTTGCTGGGAACAGACTTGCTCACTCACATCAAAGGGACTTAAAGGGATAGTTCACACAAATTACAAAATTACACATTGGTTTCCTTAACCTGTAAGCAGTATATGGACAAGGTATGACAGCAATCCATGCTTTGGTCTAGTTTCCCTGGCCCTGTTTCCAAATGCTAATGTTTTAGCATTTGTGGCACAAATCCCATTCAAGTCATGGGACCGATATAAGCAATTTTCGCGCATTATGTCCAAATAATTCGAAAGTATCTAAAATTGATTGTGAAGCTCAACAAAGTCACTTAGATGATTTGAACATGATGCACGGAAAATGCTAATATTTGTCCCATGACTTGAATGGGATTTGTGCCATTAGCATGAGGAAACATTAGGAAACAAAGCATGGATTGCTGTGCTGCCATATGTACCTTGTCCACACACTGCTTACAGGTTAAGGAAACCAGTGTGTCCTTTTGTAATTTGGGTAAACTATCCCTTTAATTATTTGATTGAGAAGTCCTTAACAATGTGGACCATTGTAACATGCCAGAGATATACTCCTTTCCCTACATGCAAGGGGCAATCTACAGCTAATCTGGACAACAAGTGTCTGTGCACTGATTATTCAGAAAGGGAGGAATACTTTGGTTTTTAAGCACATTTAGACTTGAGGGTATAATGGTCCTGGGCTGGAGAGGCCTGTTTTCTTAGCTTAACGCCAGCATGGGCCTTTAATTAACTTTCTGCTCTAATTATATGATTGGTTTTAAATGAAGAGGTATCCCCACTGGTTTCAGACTTAAACTTAAACCTTACTGTACCTCTCACTATACTATATACTATAGATGCTAAGGTGAAATATCTAATTGGGATGAAGTTACCATTTCGATGCAGCTCTCAGTCTAAAATGATTTGTTTACAGTTTTCGAGTATGAAGGATTGTTTCTGAACTCATGTCACTGGAGTTTTTTTGTCTTGCTCTTGAACCTGTTCAAGGTGTTTGACAATAAGGTTATTTATTCTAAGTATATTTGGCCACAATGAATCTAAGAGAATGATTTCTATTTTGTTTTCAAAATGACTCGAAACACGAAACACGTATTAGGCTATCAAACCTGTTATGGTAACATTACATGTGTGGTTAATTCAAAATGTCTTCAGTGTCTCCAGTGTTCTCTAATCATGTAGTGACTAAAAATAGCTGTTAGCGCTGCAGAGTGCCTTGCATTTCTCTATTTTGTACTCAGTGCTTTTGGCCAAGTCAGTTATAAAGGAGGTAAGTGGATTAGGGTAGTCTATTATGGGATTTGCACAAATGGTATGGATTTGTGGAGGCTAATTCAGGGTAAGACTGAAGCACAATCCCTCTCGCAGTCATGTTTACGATGCAGCAGTCAGCCAGTTAATGCACCACTCTGCCTAGATGATCAAACAAGGCTGCATTACTCTACCATCTAGGTTGTATCTGATGAGTTTATAGTGGTCTTGCTGTAGAAGGATAGGGATTTCTGATAGCATGTTGTTTTTCTGCTGGATTTCTATTTTCCCGGGAAAAGGCTTATACAGCCATAGCCATTCCATTTGATTAACAAGCTGCTGTCATTAAGATTAAATCACTCATACAGGCTCCATTTAGAATGCATGCAACAAGCATATGGCTGTGGTTGTTTTTTTACCCTGCAACTTCTTATGCCAATACAAGTCATTAGTGTATTTACTACTACTAAAATATCTTATTTCAGTCTGTTTCTAGTGATGAATACAGAGGAAGCAGCTGAAGAACATTTAAGGGTTCTTTTATATTGGGTGTTGTTTTCCATTATCGTTCGACATAAATGAGGTAGATTTTCATGGTTACTGATAAAGGCTGGAGATTTCATTATTTAGTTCATTGCCTGTGATATGAACGAATGACACACAATATATTGTGCGAAGCCTGCTATACATGTTTCTCCAAGCCTATCGTCTTTCCTAGTCTACTGTACTGTTGTTGCTGCTCCATTGGACTTGCCTTAGTGATATCTCATGCCTTATTAACGGTGCAGATCAAGACGTTGTGGAGAAGCCTACTGTGGGAGCTTCATATTGCATTCACTAGCTTATTCTAGTATTTTCCATGAACACACTCCTGCAAACTCATTTCTGAAAAAAATGTACCAGGCCTCTTACAAGTGTGGTATCAGACCAGACTGGCAATAGAGCATGCACTAGTTAAACCTCAGCTGCTATTTTGTATACATGTAGGTAATGGAACCATTGCTCCATAGTCCACAATCAAGCAGCAAATCATTGCAGTAACTGTTATTGCCCCATGATGACACATAGGTCATATAATATATTATCCTCACAACCGACAGAGAAGTATCCCATGAAAGGCAAGGAAAGCAAAACAGACGTTTGCTGATGTCTTTTAAAAACGAACACAGAATTAACAGTCTTAAATAGTAGTAGTTTAAATGTCCGTATTCCCTGGCATTGTACTGTAGGGATCGATTCTTGTGTACTCCTGTTTTTGATTTTGTAGCAGTAGTTGTTGCGTTTCCCATGTTCGACACAGTATCTGGGAAATCAAAATGGCTATAGAGGCGTTATACACAGCCACAGGCCAGAGCAGAAAAGTTGTGGAGCGTCTTGTATCTGTTATTGTTGTCCAGGAAGGAAATTTCATCGTACTCCTTGGGCCGGCAGCACGGGCTCCTCTCCCTCTTCGAGATGCCTTTCCTCGTCCATTTCTTCAGTATGACGTCGTAGTTGCGTCGGCTAGCTTTACAGTTCCCGCTGCAGTACCTGAAGAGCAGCGATTCATCACTGTGGTAGCCCAGACCCAGCTCACTGACAGTCACTTCCACCTCCCGCAGGGAACATGGCTTCGATGCTTTCTTAGCCCGTTTAGTCCTTTTGCTCTGCCTGGCCTCCTGCCGTGCCTTCTTCTCCACCAGAGTCCCGATCATCTGCTTCAGCTCCCCCTCTGTGAAGCTCTGGAACATGTGCATGACTGCAGAGAAGAGAAGAAGAGATGGTGTTAGGCTAGAGGAAGGTACAACCATTAGAAACGTCCAATCAATCTGTTGTATATACAGCATGGCCTGTGATACAATGAAGAGCTTTGAATGTCCGTGAGACCCCAGCCTCAACCCTTGTCAGTTTGGAAAATAGAAAGTTAGAAGATCCATACGGTTGTTGGTACTGGTTTTCAAATACTAGTAATGTGACAGGGTAAAAGGCTTTGAAAACAGCTGCATCACCTGTACCTGTGAAATGTACTGGAACATGCAAGTAACTTCCAAAATAAAGGAAACACCAACATAAAGTGTCTTAATAGGGCATTGGGCCACCATGAGCCGCCAGAAGCACCAGAACAGCTTCAATGTGCCTTGGCATAGATTCTACAAGTGACTGGAACTCTATTGGAGGGATGCGTCACCATTCTTACACAATAAATTCCATAAAATGGTGTTTTGTTGATGGTGGTGGAAAACGCCGTCTCAGGCTCTGCTCCAGAATCTCCCATAAGTGTTCCATTGGGTTGAGGTATGGTGACTGAGGCGCGCACGCCACACACACACACACACCACACACACACACACACACACACACACACACACACACACACCACACACACACACACACACACACACACACACACACACACACACACACACACACACACACACACACACACTTTAAACCCCCTATGCTCCTTTGAGACCCCTCTTTCAAAGTCACTGAGATATTTTATTTTATCCGTGGTATCCAAAATAATGAGCAACTGGGCATTTTTATACCCTAAGCATGATGGGATGTTTAAATTGCTTAATTAACTCACGACCCACACCTGTGTGGAAGCACCTGCTTTCAATATACAGCACTTTGTATCCCTCATTTACTCAAGTGTTTCCTTTATTTTGGCAGTTACCGTACTTGTGTAATGCTAGCTTTAGACTTCCCTCAGTTTGTAGAGATGAATTGCAAACGACTGAAACATGTTCATCCTTTCCACTTGCACGGATCATTGGCTTGGTGAACAATAAGTTCTCTAAAATCAGTCTCTTATCTATCATCAATGACAGGTGTGTCTAACTAAGTGATTTTCTTCCCAAAAAGTGATAGTACAAGGACTTTTTCAGAGTGGACATAGTATCTCTCATGCTGTACATGCACACATACATTGGGAGTGACATGAGCCTTTTCCAGTGTTAAAACATTGTCAGTTGTGCAAATATTGAGCTCCAGTCCAGCTGCTAGCTATATACTTGACAGAGAAAGTCATATTTTCTGCGGAGTCCATAGAAATGGAATATCCCCTTTCAGACCATGGCAATTTGGCTGGTACACCGGTGGCTGAGTCTTTGTTGAACTATATTTGCCAAGTTTACACATGTTAAATATAAGCACATTTAACACTTTAGGAGTCATTGAAACTTGTTCCCCAGATGTGTAGGAGTGGAGTGAGATGTACATTGCGCATTGAAACATATCCAATGCATTTGGACACCTGATCCAGAACCTCATGCCAGAGGGATTACCAAATAACAAAACATATGCATATCAATTAAAAGGGGCGATCTGCAGTTCAAACAATAACAAAGCGTTCACCCGCCTCTGTTTTGGTAAAGAGCTGAGGGATGGGGCAGGAGAAATGTAACCACTCTCCAATTCATAGACAGAGATATGGATGCAAGGACCGACCATCCATGAGATCAAGTTGTTTTGTAGCTATACAGTATTTCTTTACAGTGACATTGTTTACAAACAATGGAGAAAAATAGGCTTATATTTGGGGTTCAACAGTTTTTATTTAACCAGGTAAGTTGACTGAGAACACATTGTCATTTACAGCAACAACCTGCGGAATAGTATAGTTACAGGGGAGATGAATGAGCCAGTTGGAAGCTGGGGACGATTAGGTGGCCATGATGGTATGAGACACAGATTGGGTATTTAGCCAGGACCCCAGAGTTAACACCCCTACTCTTACAATAAGTGCCACAGAGAGTCAGGACACCTGTTTAACATCCCATCTGAAAGACAGCACCCTACACAGGGCAATGTGCCCAATCACTGCCCTAGGGCATTTTATTTTAGACCTGAGGAAAGAGTGCCTCCTACTTGCCCTTCAACACCACTTCCAGCAGCATCTGATCTCCCATCCAGGAGTGACCCTGCTTAGCTTCAGAAGCATGCCAGCATTGGGAGGCATTTCCAAGTTATATTCTTTAAGAATCAATGGGTATGTATACCATTAATTTAAAAGTCCAAAAATGTATTTAGTAATCACAGATTACCCCTTTAAAGATACTTGCAGGTATTTCCTTCACAAGAGGTTTAGATATCATGAACAACAATGCTTTTCTGTCTGACAATTCTGTTCTACTTTGCCCCTTAGGGTCACTGTACTGTTCTCCAGTTAGATAGAGCTGTAATTAACTGTTCATTCTATCCCCTCCAGGACACAACATTTACTTAAAAGGCTCAGGGTCTTTTGCAGCGCCAGGGGGCATGTTAAATCCTAAACCCTATAAACTCAGACACTTGAAAGACATGGACAGTAATAGCCCTGTATTAGCCTGGCTCACTGACTGACACTCTGTAATCAATGGTGCTCTTGAAGCAATAACACTTCGCTGTTCTCTGCATTCACAAATGAAATTGAAAAAGGCCTTCCCAAAGTGAAGGGTTGGAAATTCGGTCATTTGTTTCGTGTGAAGATCTCCCCATGCCCTGGCAGTAGCATCACAGATTAGGTGATTAGGCTAGCTGATTTTACGCTTGACCTGGCCTTGAAAATCTCTACTGGATAATCTGAATAATGGTCTGAGAGTCACACTCTGAGTCCAGGCCAGAAAAAGGACACTGGATAGAAAGTTTCGGTCTGGTAAAAACGACTTTAGAGAAATTCCCAATCAGTCATGCTCAGTTTCGCAGCCAACTTTCTATTAGTTTGAAAATAGAAAGACGTCAGCAGATGAGTGATAACGAGAACCCACAGTAATGTACAGCCCAAAGCCAAAGGGACAGTGTGTACATTTTGTCTTTATACCAGCTCTTCAACCACACGGCCAGGGATGTCAACTCTCTAGCCTCCACTAACCCACTTAGTGGGACTATCTGAAACTCTTCTTATCCCCATCCTAACGGACATACCCCGAGACCATCACTGACATTTTACATCGCTGAATCTTTTATGTCACATTTTCTCATGAATACTGCATACCCTCTAAAACCATATCAGGACGTTACAGGTGTTTTATCACCCTCAAAGTGCAAATGCTCCTGGGATTTTGAGATGACGCTCCAGACCTTAATGGAGTTATCTGCTCTCTGGACGTCACATTTGATTTGATTACCCTGTCTGTCTGTAAGCTGCGGTTGGCTGCTATGCTGTCATGCTCTGTCAGTAGATGTACCGTGGCTTTGTCTGTAAAGGGACACTAATGGTGACCCTCAGACTGGCTGAGAATTATCCAATTTACTGTTGACACCAACACATGGGTGACAAAGCATACATTCTCTTGACTGGTCTCCACCACAACATTTCCTTCACAGACCAATGACATCAGAGCTTTAGCAGGGGTCAATCAGAATATCCAAACCAATCAGAACATCTGGACCAAAGTAGTTGGTGACTGAAAATAACGATTTTGCTTACATTCTGTCAAAATGTTGCCAACGCCTTCCGCCGACCGCGCTTTGCGATGACGGCCGCCGATCAGGGAGGAAGAGGAGTTGGAGGACGAGGACGTCCGCGACGAAGACGTGTACCAGGAGGGGATGTGATGCGGTGGCGTGGGAACCATGATTCGAGTGAGGAAGAGGGACAGTGCTGCTCCACAGAGAGTCAAGGCGATGGCGGCGCACTTCCATAACTTCATCTTAGAATAAGTAGGAGCATTGACACTCTGAAAGACAAGGAACCACAAGGAAAGAAGTTAAGAGGAATGTTTTCAATGCAACACCGAACATCATAAAATCACAGAATGTCATGCAATTGATGACATATTACAGTATGTTTCACAGTCCCACTGCCATAAACAGTGGAACGAGCCTCTCATTATTAGTGGTCTTCATTTCAACAGATCTTATTCTCAAAATGTTATCTGAAGTATTTTTGCCTTCAACAAAATATGTTGTCCCTCTGCTCAGGCCATTCTGCAGTGGCTCTTTTACAGGTGTGGATTGTTAAGTGTGGTTTGCGAAGTGTGGTTTTGCCCAGATAAAAATAGGTATTTCAATCCCGGCAACCCATGCAAGTGGTCCCCGATCACCTTTATTTTTTGTTTGTACCTTTCAGTTAATCAAAAGTGAACAGGGAATTGCAGTCAGCATACAGCTCTGTGAGGGAGGTTACACAAGCTGTATGCTGACCGATGGGATACTATTGTGAGTGTATTGTGAGCATGGATGGGATACTATATTGTGAGCACGGATGGGATACTATATTGTGAGCATGGATGGGATACTATATTGTGAGCATGGATGGGATACTATATTGTGAGCATGGATGGGATACTATATTGTGAGCATGGATGGGATACTATGTTGTGAGCATGGATGGGATACTATATTGTGAGCATGGATACTCCTTTGGCATCATGTCAAGTCCCAGATGAAAAGTCTATTACCATAGTAGCCTCCAGAAGTCTCTCATTCCACCGCAAGATTTATCTTGTTCCAGTTGTAGTCTCCATTTCGCAGGACAGAGACTTGTCGGGTATGTCTGTGTTTGAATGTACAGTCGTTCTCATGTAAGCCAGCCTTGCATTAGTTTACAGAAGATACTTCTCGCCGTCACAAGAAACACATAAATATGTAACCTTGAAACCCCGGCCAAAGAAGAAAATTGCGCAATTGTTCCTTGAAAGATCTGAGGGATAATGAATTTCCACGATCTTCTAGTTGGCTTTGCTTGAGGGATTGGCTGCGTAGAAATGGTTTAAACTGAACTATGCAGCAAGAGATTTTGTTTTCATTAGTTATCTCTCAAGAGTGTTTTATTGGCTTCACAGTTTGATTTAGGCTCCCATTGTTGTGGTATCTCTCAGTGATGCCTCTGTGTGTAAGCAATTCTTGTCTCACAACCATAAATTATGTTCTGCGGTAACTACCCTGAAAGCTCTTTTAAGTGTTTGGTGTTGTGTTGCATGCTTCCATACTGTGATTTGTCTGCATTGAATTATAACCCCTTCGGCTTTAGAACATTAGCCATAATATTTTTGCACAACTACAGAAAGCATTTGAAAACCCTTCGACCCTACTGTTCACAGTAGGAGGGTTTTCGAATTGTTGTGCAAAATGTATTATGGCTAATGTTCTAGAAGCTTACTGCTAATCAATACCATCACATGTCAATCTTAGCAATCATTTTCATAACTGGAATCTTTACACTAATTGTCAGTGTAGACAAAAGGAGTGATAGTACTTGTTCCTAAATAGGGAAAAATCCTCTTCCAGGAATGTTCCAGACTTCAAAGCCCCTTGTCCCCACAAGATCAAATTATATTTCTAGGTGGTTTAGGGTTAAGGTTAGAATTAGTGTTAGGGTTAGGTTTAGGTTAAGGAGTTAGAGTTATGTTTAGGGTTAAAGTTAGGAGCTAGGGTTAGGTATAGGGTTAAGGTTAGGTTTTTTGGTTAAGGTTAGGGTTAGGGTAGGGGTTAGGGAAAATAGGATTTTGAATGGGACTGAATTGTGTGTCCCTACAAGGTGTGTGTTTGTGGGCTCAAGCACCTGTGTGTGTAAGTGTTTTTTCATGCAAATACATATGAGACATGGCGGGGTGCAAAACATTTCTCCAGATCAGGAAATGGTGAACTGACAGTGGCTGAGGACATATCCAGACCAGCTCTGTCAAAGTGTTTTGCAAGACTGGGGGTGAGTGCTTTGGCCTCTGTAGGGGCTTCGTCAGGGTCTGTCTTTCTGGTCTTCTCTGTAGTGTGGCACGCTAGGAGTGAAAACGTGCTTGGAGAAATTAAAAGAATGCAGGCCTCCTGTCAGTACGCACTGGTTATTTGCCTTTTAGTCAGAGACACTACCCACTGGGACCAGCGAATGTCTTTCAAACGTCACTAATGGTTTACTGCCTTGTCAACAGACGCCTCCTGTTGTGGAGTGTTTTTGTTGTTTGAGTCAGGTACTACCAGTCCCATAAATGTGCCCCATCATCTCATCAGGAATAAAGGCCTTCCCATACTATCCAGCTGAAACGTGTGGCGCCGTTTCCCGCCGTTTCGCGCATATATTGTGACGACATTCTGTGTGTTATTGTTCGTTTTGGTGTTAGGCAGGTTTTTTTTGGGCTGTTCGTGCGCACCCAAATATTGTATGCGAGTGTGCGAGCACAGTCATTTGCTTACACCTAGCCGAGTTCTGCTAGGAGCAAACAGAATCTAGTCTGCAGTTGCCTTTACAAAGGATTACTCACTATATGTAAGGCACTGTATTGCCAGTTTGGTACTCATAGAAAACATTCAAACAACACAAACACAAAAGGCATTCAAACAACACGAACTGTTCCTATTCATTTTCATCCATACCACACTACTATATTGTAGGCCCTTACTATGCTAATTCAAAGTACAATGGTCTTAACTACTCTGTATTACCTTCCTGAATAGTGTACCCATTTGAGCGGAAGTCATGTCATTTTCCAGCAGAAACATGCTTTGAGGTTTTACACCAAATTAATTGTAAATTAATTGCATGGCATTCATTTCTTATTACATGAAATTGTAGCTACAGATTCCTTTTCAAGTTGCTCCTTTGCTTGTGTGTCTCTGTACAGCACTGACACACAGTAAAAGGTGTGGTAAAGCTAAATATTTCCTCTGGTACAACAGAAACATTACCTCCATATTGTGGTTGACTTACAGGCCTCAATGGGAGAAAGGGTCTTAATCCAGACCAGTAGCGGTGCGTGGGTAAAATCAGTGGGAAAGCCAAGCCAGAAAAAAATCTATTTTACGACCTATGTGATAATTGTGTCACTTGCTCTATAACCTGCTAGTTCTTATGCCTTGCCACAGTCATATATAGGCTTAAGGCTAAAACAATAAGAAGACACAGTGGCAGAATAAATTCAACCACACCTTTGTTTCATCACAAAACCAGAGAACAACATCTCTCCGATGAAGTCCACAAAGTATTTTGCATGTAACAAACAGTTACGTGACCTACAGTATGGTCAAGGAAATTAATGTTTCCGACATTTTTGGACTACAATACAAATAACAATTTAGTCCAATCAATGTAATGATGTGGCTGTCCATGGTTCTGATTTTTCTCTGTGTGTGTGTGTGTGTGTGTGTGTGTGTGTGTGTGTGTGTGTGTGTGTGTGTGTGTGTGTGTGTGTGTGTGTGTGTGTGTGTGTGTGTGTGTGTGTGTGTGTGTGTGTGTGTGTGTGTGTGTGTGTGTGTGTGTGTGTGTGTGTGTGTGTGTGTGTGTGTGTGTGTGTGTGTGTGTGTGTGTGTGTGTGTGTGTGCGTGTGCGTGCGTGCAAGTAGAAAAAACATGTTGACTCACCCTACTTGTAGAGAAACGCCAATGCCATCCTCCTCTCTTTCATGTTGATGAACCGGTCTATGACTCTGTCATACAGTACACACTTTTAATTTTTGTTGTCCTAGGATACCTGGCTAAAATGCTTGCTCGCTAGCCTGACTTCCTTTCATGTGCAATGTTAGCTAGCCTTCTTCAACATTAGCCTTCTACAACGAGCTACATATTGAACTTCCATCCTCTCAGGCCAGGGGCGCTAGGTCTGAATTTATGGTTGGATCCAGAATCGCCCTTGTAAGCATTGGCCAGTACGGAAAATTAAGTAAAACTACAAGTCCAAATCCATATCTCCATCCATGGCTAATTTAGAAAAGAGACAATTTTATCTAGCTAGCTATCCACCAGAGAACAACAAGATGCAACAATCAAGTTGTTTCTGTCAATGACGTATTGCACTTGATGGGATGTGATTGGAGGGAAGCCAATGGCAAACTTTTTTTCTTCGCCAGTACCTTTCACAGTTGAGCTCACCCATTTTAGCGCAACGCTGATTGGCTATTATTTTATACTTTTTTCATCAAGGGAATCCAAATGCTCGCTGGCTTCCCTTGCATTCAATGCTACCGGCGGCAACAATGTCATAAGCTTTTTGACCAGACAGCATCATATCGATTGCCTACACATACAGAGACAGAGGGGCGCTCGTTCACTCGCTTGGATGCTATCTCCGGTGAGATACATTCAACCTCTTGCGAATTGAAAGAGAATTATGAAACACAGAGAGACTAAATCATTTTTTCTCTTTTCTTGGTCATTTTTTTATATTTTGGCTTCTCTTGGCATCTATGAATACACACCAGTGATCCAGACACTGAATTATATCAGCTTTTGTGCAGTTTAAGTGGTGTACAGATGTATGATCTTAATTTGATCACCCTTTTGCAGGAGAACTTACCTGCAATGCAGGAAATGTAAAACATGTAGTGTATTTGATGTTTAAAAAGGCTTCTGAAGTTTGTAATTTCCACAATTTCAGACTTGATTTTCCCTTAAAATGTATCAACCCCTAAAAAAATGGCCTGTTAATTATAATCCATATAATAATTCACATTTCCTGTTGCTGCATACCACTGCTGGCTTGCATCTGAAGCTAAGCAGGGTTGTTCCTGGTTGGTCTCTGGATGGGAGACCAGATGCTGCTGGAAGTGGTAATGGAAGAAGTCCGTAGGAGGCGCTCTTTCCTCCGGTATAAAACAAATATCCCAATGCCCCAGGGCAGGGATTGGGGACATTGTCTTTGTGTAGGGTGCTGTCGTTTGGATGGGACTTTAAATGGGGTTCCTGACTCTCTATGGTCACTAAAGATCCCATGGCACTTATTGTAAGAGTAGGGGTGTTAACCCCGGTGTCCTGGCTAAATTCCCAATCTGGCCCTCATACCATCATTGCCACCTAATCATCCCCAGCTTCTAATTGGCTCATTCATCTCCACTGTAACTATTCCCCAGGTCATTTATGTAAATGAAAATGTGTTCTCAGTCAATTTACCTGATAAAATAAAATATTTTCCTGCTGTAGCAAACTGGCTCCCCATTGCGCTTTGCAAAGTGTGATGTCATCTTCGCCCTCAGAGTCTATTTTTATCTAATGTCTTTCTTGACCTCCAATGCTCTATCAGATCCAGCATGCGGCTTCTTTAGTGTCTTCTCTGCTCTGTCTCTCTATCTCCTGACTCCACAGGACTATGTTTTAATCCCTCATTCGCTCTTCAATGGAGATTAGTCAGAGTAGAGAATTTCCTCAGGTAATATTCTCAGACTTTTGCATTCATTACAGAGGAGTGTGCCGGCCTCTGTGAAAGATGACTTTTTAAAGGTTGGATGTCTTTGTCATGTAAATAACTTCTTATATCTGCAAATTGTGCATAAACTTCAGCTGTGTGTGTGTGTGTGTGTGTGTGTGTGTGTGTGTGTGTATGTATGTATGTATGTATGTATGTATGTATGTATGTACTGATGTCATGTATGTATGTAATTGTATGTATTATGTGGTGTGGGTGTGTGTGTGTGGTGTGTGTGTGTGTGTGTGTGTGTGTGTGTGTGTGTGTGTGTGTTCATACAGTGTGTGCATGGATTTTTGTTTATGTTCAGTCTCTTATCATGCATTTTTCATCAACTAGCCTAAACGAAAATGCATTATTTTCTCATGATGCCCATTTGTAGATCATTTGGAAAACAACTAGGATCATAATTCAAAGACCGCTTATCCAAGAACAGTACACCCTCTCCCTTCACAAGAAGACAATTCAATTCACATAGGACATTTTGGGAAAGAAGCTGTAAATTGAAATGTCAGGTTTTATACATATCTATTCCAAACCCAAAGGAAATTAAATCAATCCACTTTATGAGTATTTATAGAATAATTCTAAACAAACTCAAATAAACCAAATTGTTCTTATTCCTATAGTCAAGTAGGTCCTTCACATTTGGTAAAGATCCACAATGTAGTTCCAAGGCCACTCTTCCTCTGTAGGCGTTCTCAGGCCTCAACAACAATAGGGAGACGAATTCAGCCCATCTGTCTGTCTTGTTTTGTGTTTACGTGCTGTAATCACTTGAGTAAAAATACATGGAGACGTGATAAAGTGGGGTCTTTCAGTAACCAATAAACAAGTGCAAGAGGGGGAAGTAAATCACTAATGGGAGTTGTCCATACATGCAACCTTACATCATCAACTTAACTCTACAATGATCTCTCACAACAACAAAAACAATTCAGAATGTATATTCAGAAAGATGACCTTATATTTGAATTCTAGGACATTGATGAGCATGTGCCATGCTGTTGGTAGAGATAAAAACACAATCTGCTGTTTAGCACTTTACAAATCGGGATTAATTCTGTTGAGTTGGATCACTGTGAATGTGAACGCTGTTTGGGTTTACTACTAGACTCTATGCCACGGATCAATTGCAGTATTATAAGAAAACGTATAAAAAGTAGGAACATTCCAAGTGCTACAAGAGAATCAAATGTACATCCACAGTGAGGTCCACAAGCTTTGGTCATTTAAGGGTTAAGTGTTTGGAGGAGGTGGAGGGACCTCAGGTGCAGTCCATTACTTGACACACAATGTTCAAGTTTTACAGCAATGTCAATGGCTGCAAGCCTCTACAGAAGCACAATCACTTAGATCAAAGGTACCTCCTTAACCAACCGTCCTGAGAAAGGCACCAAAACTCACGCCAAAAAGACTCAAACTCGACCCACTACACCGAGAACATCACAGCAGGAGCAAGGAAAAGTGATACAGTACCTACATTTTCTCTTCCCAAGCAGAGGAGAAGGCTTGGGCTGAATTCCTAATGGTCTACGTTATTGTACGGTCAGATGTCTTCAAGGCCAACGGCAGGGCAGCAGCCAGGGAGGACTATAGAGAGCAGCATGGCTCCTAAGATCAGGCGTGGATTAGTGCTGCTAATGCCTCCCAGTTTATCTCCATCACGTGGGCCGCGATTTACCCAGCCTGGCTGGAGGGAGTCACCGCCTGGAGGTGTGGGGATGGCCGTGGGGGGTAATCTGTTTACCACCACCATGAGCCTCATCTGCAGGATTCAGAGAGCACTCCACTACACATGCTGAAGGAGTCAGTATCTATAGTATGGTCCTCTATTGGGATGGTCAGACTCAGGATGACACACACACACACACAACAATCTCCAAAACCCCACGTCCTCAATTTGACACGGGTAAGGATAACTGGTTTCCATTATGTAAGATACTATTAATGCAATTCAGTCACCGCATTATATCTACCCATTGGTGCTTCTGCCAGAGAACAGAGAGGGTTAAAGGTACTTTGTCAGTATTAAAGGGGGCAGATCCAGACTGCTTTGAGGCATGTCGAAAGAGGACTAGATGGAGGGCACTGACCACAGTTCCCATTATGTGTGGTGCAGATCAGGGGAAATACCAGTAGGCTCCCCAGGGTGGTGTCCCTCATCCCAGAGGTCAACTGTCTTGTGGGGTCAGGTTGGGGTTATGTGAAGGACACCATCTAAATAAATGAATCTCTGGTTGGTTTAGTTCACAATGCGGAGGCTCCTCAGAGAAAAATAGATAAAACGAGATACTAAATATATTCACAGGTCACCAAATAACTGATTAAAACACAATATTTTGCAATGAAGGTCAACAGAAGCCTACCCCTAAAGGGTAGCACCATTGTGTAGCCGGAGGACAGCTATTTTCCATCCTCCTCTGGGTACATTGACTTCAATACAAAACCTAGGAGGCTCATGGTTCTCACCCACTTCTATAGACTTACACAGTAATTATGACGACTCCTGGAGGACGTCCTCCAACCTTTCTGAGCTCTTGAAGTATGAACTGACATGTTGTCCATCCAATCAAAGGATCAGATAATTAATATAGTACTGAAAGCATATGCAACAGCAAGCTAGCACTGCAGTGTATAAAATGTGGTGAGTAGTTGACTCAATGAGAGAGAGACAATGGTTGAACAGTTTTAAAATTGAAGAGAAGAGAGAGAGAGAGCTAGCTATATTTTGTTGTATTTTATTTCTTCTCAGTTTATCTTTCACTTACTTAGCTAATGCAGCTGATTTTAGCCTACTCAACAAGCTGACTCAGAGAGGAATGTTATTTATTTTAGCTAGCTGGCTAAGGCTATCCAAAACTCTTCCAAGTCAAGATAAGCTTTCGGTTGTATTAATTTATTGGAACCCGGGCCCGCTGGTGTAACTGCTAAACTGCTTACTTTACACTGTTCTGCATGATTGGACACATGGATTGGATTTTGGGTTTACTAACGCGTTAGTTCTAGTTTGTTGACTATAAAGTTAATATGCTGACAACGATGTAGACTGTGTAGCGGTTTGCGGTTATGGTATGAAGGTTTGGCTTGGAGAGGTTTTTGCGCCTGGTGACAGACAGCTGTTGTGTTGTGCACTGAAGTCCACAAGCGAAGGGAAAAGGTGAGAGGAGGAGAGTGCATAGATGTGAGAAGGAATTATACAACAAGCAAAGTGATGATGCTGTAAGTGGCTGCTATGAAAGTGAACTGTGTGTGAGGGGATCAGGGGTGTATTCATTCCGCCGACTCTTTTGCAAAATGTTTCTTAAACGGAAGCAAGCGGAACAAAACGGGGAGGACCTACCTGAATTTGTCCGACATTTTTGACTAATGAGTACACCCCAGATCAGCTAGATGCAGGCAAGAGTGTGAAAGGTAGTACTCCATTTTGTTTCTAGACTAGTGCACCTACGTTATAATTTTCTTTATGCTAGGTTGTAGCAACCTCATGATGGGTTTAGGGCAAATTGTGGCATCATGTAGTAGCCTAAACCTATCAATGTTACATTGAGCTGAGTGAATGTAATCTGAATGACAGTCATCCAATATGCTGTAATAGAAATAAGGCAATGCTAATAAATAAAATAAATCGGCCTCCCTAATCTTGAACGGCACCAACCGCCACTGGTTTACATTTATTAGATAACATCTTCATGGAGGAACCTCTGTTACTGTGCCATACTGTGGTTGGAATGGTTGTTTCAATAACACTATCAGTTTAGTTCCATTCCTGATMTTACAATTAGGCAATGTAACATTTTCATTGACGCTGGAGCTGGAGACTGATATTGTTGTTCATCATGACCACCAGATGTTTTATGTGACCTGAGATTCAAAGACATACATTTTTTAAAACATTTTTAAATGTAACCTTTATTTAACTAGGCTGAAGTGTTTTGTTGATGAGCAGAGGTGACTTCTTCCCTGAGACCAATAGATCCCAGTTAAATGAGATGTGGCCTACGCCCCATCATGGGTTCCAGAGGGTGTACTCCTGACTCACTCAAACACTCACTCCTCTGGGCTACCCTACATGCTGGCCCAGGGTTCTGAATCTCTTGGAGAGTTGAAGCGGGACTAATACCTACCATATCACAACACAAATAAAAATGACGAAAAGTTTGGCTTCTAACAAAGTAATCATTTTCAGATGCAGTCTCCCAAGTGGAGGTGAAAGATCATTGGATATAGGCAGTAAATATCATTAATTTTCCCCTTTACACAATACATGGCCTCAGGACTGATGCCAACTCTATATTACTTTATTTTTTTCTCTCTCATTGCCATTCACGTTGTAGGTGTGGCTGCGCTGTCGTAACACATTCAGACATTTTCCTTAAGCACTCAGTAATAGTTTTGTTTCTCTGACTAGCAGATATGCTGGGGGAATTGCCATTCTCACAGTATTGTTGTATTATGATGTAGTTTATTGTGTTTTAACACCTTGTCATTTTGTTTTCCCTTTCAGCAAAGCACTAGCAGGCAAGTTGTAAACACACGAACCATGGCCAATTTGCTCAAGTCTATTCAAAACTAATCAAAAACTAAGTCAAAAACCATTGCCATCTCAAGTATTGTTAGACTATATTAATATTCTTTATTTTCCTTTTAGTGATAGATGTGTAAAGTGTGTAGAATATACACTGGCAATATTTATTTAAACTATTGTATTTTCTAATACTGTAAATATATCTCCCACTCAGCTAAAGCAACAGCAACAGTCTACTGAGCTCTCTAATCATATTTTATCTTACTACTGCAGCAATATTTAAACAATCCAAACTGAACAATCTGTACTGTATTGATATACTAATGCACACCCTAATCTGCACCAATGCAATACACCAATTAATATCGCCATCTGAAATGTCTTTAGCCACATATTACATTTCAGAGAAGGTGGCCATTCATGATGGCATGCAGGTTGAAAGTGAAGGGGGGATTCAAGGACATGTTGTTATCTCAATGTTCAATCTGTCTAGAAAAACCGATCAATAAACTGTTCAATCTACCATAAGGGCCAGGGGTCTGAATCGCTTGGTTAGTTCAAGTTCTCATCTCCAGCTCTACTACTCTGTCTCCTCCCACACTCGACCCTCTACCAACGCAAACTCAGCTTCTCTCCTGCTTCCTAGAAGTCACTCAGGGAGGTATTTCATTAATACCTCCCTGGTGTTGAGGAAATACCATCTCCACCTGCACTCAAGACAGCTGTCATCAGCCCCCTTCTAAAGAAGCCCAACCTGGACCCGGAAGTTCTGGCCAATTATAGGGTACAGGTGGATCCGTGAACACCTCTAGTTGGCACCCCTCTTCAGGTCCAGCACTCGCCCATAACCCACCTCACCATTGCAGGCCAGAACATCCCTCTCTCATCTTCAATCTCCAATCTGAGTGTTAACTCCTCTGTGACCTTCGATGATCACTTCAAACAGCTGTGCAAAGCATAATTCTGTCACATCAAAAACATTGCCAAACTCCGTCCCACTCTTACTCAGTCTGATGTAGATAAGCTCAACCATGCATTTGGCTCCTCAAGGCTGGACTATTGCAAAGCACTCTATACTCTATTCAGGATCCCTGGCAGGTAGCTCTAGACGCTCCAGTACATTAAAAACAATGCTGCCAGGATCCCGATGAGCGTGAGTAAGCCTGAACACATAACCACCATTCTGGAATCTCTGCTCTGGCTCCGCGTCTCACTCAGAATCAAATTCAAAACCCTCTTGCTGACATTCCAGTGCATCCATCCTTACCTCAAAGACCTGCTGCTATCCCATAACCCCACCCACAACTTCTAGTCGAGCGATAGCCTTCTCCTCAACGTCCCCAGGACCAAGCTCTGCTCAATGGGGGATCAGGCTTTCTGCTTGACCACCACCCCCCGCCTCTGGAATGCACTCCCGGACCACCTGAATGCACCACAGATTCTTGGATCTTTTTAAAAATGGCCTGAAAAACATCAACTTTAGGAAGGCCTTCTGGTAGTTATAGCTGTGTTCCTTGTTGTCCTTGTCCCTTGTAGACTCACCTGTATTCCTTGTTGTCCTTGTCCCTTGTAGACTCACCTGTGTTCTTTGTGTGAGTGGCCCTGTCTAGTTATGGCCATTCTCTTGTCTACGTCTTTTGTTTTTATTTATTTGATTGCACTTACTTTAGCACTTTGAAATTGGTTTTCAATGAAAAGCGCGTTATAAATTATATGTATTATTATAATTGTTATTAAGGCAACGCTTCCATACTGTAAAAGCTGTACAGTAAACACTATAGGTATTTTATTCCCCTTAGTGCCCTACATGAATGGCACCATAAGTCATACCCTCTTGAAAGGCACAAGAGACAGTACGCTATTTTCATCTCAAATGGAAGAGAAAGGCCTATGAATTGGAGACTATTACTAAAATAGACTCAGCCTCAAGCCGTGACCTTGAATCAACGTCAATAGTTTTTAGATGTGTTTATCTTAGCAGTAGATCGAGGCTACTAAAATTTACTCCACTTATGGCTGGTGCATTTGTCTGTTTATGTAAGGTGCCCATTTAGGCCTATACTATAGCCTATGTGCCTGATACATTAGTAAGCTAAACTTCCAAACCATGTATGTTGTTTAGTTAGTTTTGCTCAAGACTTGTAAATGATATGATATTGCATTGTATAACATATGATACAATACCATAGTATTTGGAAGTATGGTTAGGAATAGAGTCATATCTCAAAAAGAGTGATCACCTATTGCAGGAGCTTCTGCCTTTGCCACAGAAGTGGAAAAGATGGAAAAACGTTTATTTTCTCTGCAAATTATATCACAGCTGGAAGATACATTTGAGAGACAAGTGAACAGGCTCATATCTGCTCCGTCTCTACAAACAAATAATACATCTATAAGCACAACTGGTCCTAAACATGAATGACCAAAGATACTACCAAAGTTGATGTGATGTTGACTGGCGACAAACATACGTAGAATGTAATGTCGGCAATGTCTTTTATGTAATCTGGTAAGCATGGGCTTGACTATTCTCTGTCGGTTTCGCATGGGTGGATTTCAGCTATGTTAGTGCACTTCCTACACAATGTAGGTTCCCCTCTTCCTCTTCCCTCAACATAGTGTTGCAGCATGTGTTTAAGACAGGGGGGGGGGGCACTCATTTCCCATTGACTTATTATTGGGTTACTCCAATATGACCAGATTCAAGTGCTTCTAAACCAGACATTAACTAAAAAACAAAAYTCCTTCACATGCCTCCCCCGTTACTTCGCATGCCAGTCATAATGTGTAATCAGTGGAGGCTGCTTAATAATAATGGCCGGAACAGAGTAAATGGAATGGCATCAACCACATATTTGATGTATTTGATACCATTCCACTCATTCCACTCCAGCCATTAACACGAGCCCGTCCTCCCCAATTAAGGTGCCACGAACCTCCTGTGATTGTAATACATTCAGCTTTATGCTCATGTGTCAATCGTATGTCAATCGTTGTTGATCTGACCATGTTGTCCTCACAGACTGTCTCCTCAGAATCTCTCCCTAAGCAGCTAGCCACTAACACAAGTGAGATTTCAGTTCCTTGCACATTGACTTTCACAATGTTGACTTAAAGTATCTTTTAAGAGGTTGAATTAAGTTTTTATAAGGGTTGCCCTTTCCAATTGTTTTCTGGTACAGAAAATACAGCCAGCAGAGTTGTTTGGGGATTTACTTTATGATACTATGATGTTGGTCAGACATGTACAGGTCTGCTAAGCATGACACTACCAAACCAATTTTGAAACTGTAGCACTAAAAATAGCTTCTGGGACAGTGATTTGGACATGGCCACTTAGCACCTTACGTAGTTATGTTGGTCCACTCATGTTTAAATTAAGCACTTAACAGTGATTACTGTCCTCCCTAAGCCCCAAGCTTAATCAGACAAAAGAGGATACCGCGTGTCCTTACCGTTCGCCCGGCTTATCCAGACTCGTCTGCGTGTCTAACTCTTCGCTTGACCTCCGCTCAGGCGAGGCAGAGTAGAGGAGAGAGTCGTAGCAGCTCTCCTTTCAGCCCAGTGGTCAATCAGTCCAACTCGGTGGTCAGAGTCAGAGAGTAGCGGGGCTGGCCCTCAGGACTACCAGGCTGCTGCTGCGTCTGTGCATCTGCTGAAGACCGTCGTCACACATCCAGAGGCTCCGCTGGTGGAGGAAGAAGCCCAGAATCCCCATAGTTTTACATCCAGGTGCTCAGAGTGCCTTAGTAAAGCCAAGGTGTTAGGTCAGATACAGTCTTGTAGAGGTATTAAACACAATGCCTGTAGTGTAGAGTTGTTTCCTCCAGATGACTCTTCCCCCTTCACACACAGCCAGACTGTCAGGTATGCTGAAGGAGACCTGACAGACTCTCCGAGAGAGAACCAGCCCTAGAAATCCAACACCTCTTATGGTAATAAATAATCAGTCCACAGCTCCCATACACCAACACTGTGTTTCAAAGAAAAGCAAATGTGGAAAACAACATAAATTCTCTAGAAATCTCCTGCAGTGC
Source organism: Salvelinus sp. IW2-2015 (assembly GCF_002910315.2). Taxonomy (NCBI): domain Eukaryota; kingdom Metazoa; phylum Chordata; class Actinopteri; order Salmoniformes; family Salmonidae; genus Salvelinus; species Salvelinus sp. IW2-2015. The sequence goes on from NC_036856.1 coordinate 11,863,483, forward strand.
GTTGTTAAGTAAACATCATGTTATTTATGCAGGACTGAAATATGGTCAAATCTCATGAGAGTACTTTTTAAACTCCAAGATCCAGATGAYTTCAGTCTGTCCATTTCCCTATGTTTAGATTATAGCACAACAATCTCTGAACATTACGAGATGTTCCAGGAGAGCATGACTGAGCTGTTCACCCCACAGATTTCTTCAACACTGCGGAAAAGTGAGGGAAAAGGGGATCATAATTGATTAATGATACGCTCTTACAGACCTCTTAATGTTAGTATAGGTTTCCCAGTAACCCTCCAAAGTTTTCCATTCATATGAAACATCAAGAAAGGTTGAAACAAATATTATATCAATGTCCGTCATGAAAGGTGTATCCTCCTTTGGGTCCCTGAGAGTTAATTCCAGCTCCGTCCTCACTCACAGACAGAGAGAGAGAGAATAACTCCAGCGTTGTTCTTAGTTACACGAGAGACGTTGTGAATCTCGGTGCTCCAGTGATGGAAACTTCAGAGATACTGAGTGTCAGAGATACTGAGTGTCCCGACTAAGTGGGAGCCCCGCTGATTGTAAGTGTGGCAGCTGCTACCTGTCATTCACAGAGAGAGAGAAACAGGCAGACACTGAAGCAATGTTCCTTCTGGAAAAGTTCAAAGTATCCTCTTTTGTTGATGTACAGTGTAATGTAGTAGTACTCTCCTGCTTGGCTCGAGCTTGCTCCTATCAGAGCGCCCAGCTTTAGACTGTTTAGAGGGATGGGAGCGCAGGATGGACAGAGGGGGGAGCTAAATGCAAGAAGCAGGGTGAGGGATTGAATGGCCTCATCACTATTTTGACCCCCCTCAGCCTCCTCCTTTCCTCCCTTCCCATTCCAGACATAAATACAAATGCGCATGCACACGCACCCACACACATTCACACACGCTAGCTCCACCTCTCCAGAGCTCAGGCCAGTGGCAGACTCGAGTCAAATCAAACGACTCGGGCTTGGAATATCTCTGGACTGCAGTTGATGTGTGTGTGTGTCTGTGTGTGTGTGTGTGTGTGTGTGTGTGTGTGTGTGTCTGTGTGTGTGTGTGTGTGTGTGTGTGTGTCTGTGTGTGTATCTGTGTCAGACAGACAGACAGACAGACAGACAGACAGACAGACAGACAGACAGACAGACAGACAGACAGACAGACAGACAGACAGACAGACAGACAGACAGACAGACAGACAGACAGACAGACAGACAGACAGACAGACAGACAGACAGAGACAGATTTGATCATTTAAAATACAATACAACTACACGTGGATAATGCATTTAAAATCATCGAGGACGACACAAAACAGTTTGACAAATCAGGGTTTTTCAATTTTTTTGCAAATGTATTAAAAATGAAAAAACTGAAATAACTTATTTACAGAAATATTCAGACCATTTGCTATGAGACTCGAAATTGAGCTCAGGTGGATCCTGTTTCCATTTATCATCCTTTAGATGTTTCTACAACTTGATTGGAGTCAACCTGTGGTAAATTCAATTGATTGAACATGATTTGGAAAGGTACACACCTGTCTATATAAGGTCCCACAGTTGACAGTGCATGTCAGAGTAAAAACTAAGCCATGAGMTCGAAGGAATTGTCTGTAGAGCTCCGAGACAGGATTGTGTCGAGGCACAGATCTGGGGAAGGGTACCAAAAAATGTCTGCAGCATTGAAGGTCACCAAGAACACAGTGACCTCCATCATTCTTAAATGGAAGAAATTTGGAACCACCTAGACTCTTCCTAGAGATGGCCACCCAGGAAAACTGAGCAATCGGGGGAGAAGGGTCAGGGAGGTGACCAAGAACCCGATGTTCACTCTGACAGAGCTCCAGAGTTCCTCTGTGGAGATGGGAGAACCTTCCAGAAGAGCAACCATCTCTGCAGCACTCGATCAATCAGGCCTTTATGGTAGAGTGGCCAGACGGAAGTCACTCCTCAGTAAAAGGCACATGACAGTCCGCACCTAAAGGACTCTCAGACCATGAGAAACAAGATTCTCTGCTCTGATGAAATTAAGATTGAACTCTTTGGCCTGAATGCCAATCTTCTCGTCTGGAGGAAACCTGGCACCATCCCTAAGYTGAAGCATGGTGGTGGCAGCATCATGCTGTGGGGATTTCTTTTGAGGCAGGGATTGGGAGACTAGTCAGGATCAAGTGAAAGATGAACGGAGCAAAGTATAGAGAGATCTTTGATGAAAACCTGCTCCAGAGCGCTCAGGACCTCAGACTGGGGCGAAGGTTCACCTTCCAACAGGACAACAACCCTAAGCACACAGCCAAGACAACGCAGCTGTGGCTTCGGGACAAGTCTCTGAATGTCCTTGAGTGGCCCAGCCAGAGCCCGGACTTGAACCTGATCGAACATCTCTGGAGAGACRTGAAAATAGCTGTGCAGCGACACTCTCCATCCAACCTGACAAAGCTTGAGAGGATCTGRAGAGAAGAATGGGAGAAACTCCCAAAATACAGGTGTGCCAAGCTTGTAGCGTCATACCCAAGAAGACTCAAGATTGTAATCGCTGCCAAAGGTGCTTCAACAAAGTACTGAGTAAAGGGTCTGAATAGTAAATGTGATATTTGCGTTTTTAGTTTMAATACATTTTCAAAAATGTCAAAAAAAACAGTTTTTGCTTTGTCATTATGGGTTAGTGTGTGGATTGATGAGTGAAAAAAATGATTGAATCCATTTTAGAATAAGGCTGTAACGTAACAAAATGTGGAAAAAGTCAATGGTTCTGAATACTTTCCGAATGCACTGTATGGAGAGATTTGGGCCAATGCAGCTTCTGTCTGAACTTTCCAAGAGTGCCACATTCTCCTCCATAGCCGTTGCGAAGTGATAATTGACGCTTCCGAGTTGCGCTGTTTATTTCTGATAGTTTTCAAAAGCTATGATGTCCAATGAAAAGAGATTTGCAATTTGCTGACATCACAACACGGTACATAATTGGATACAAATTATTCAGAATTGTTGAGGGGAAAAAACGATTTAATCCATTTTAGAATAAGGCTGTAACGTAACAAATTTTGGAAAAAGTCAAGGGGTTAGAATACTTCCCGAATGCACTGTATAGCACATAAAACAAAGGACAGGACAACATTGTCATAGAGCACGATTCCCTCAGTAGATCAGTGATCTCAGGCTCCTAAACTGAGTAATTTGATGGTTTGATGATGGTGATGCACAAAACAAAAAGCTGATTAGAAAACAAGAAACACTTAAAAACATCTCAAATATGTGCAAAATGTACAGAGCTCTTTGTTTAGGCTGCCTTACAGCTCCATGGCAACCACGGAACATGAATTATGTATGTACATAGCAGGAGCCAAAAGAGTAAGGGACATAATGCAATCCTTTCTATCCTGTGTGCTGATGGCTGGTCTGATTTATTCATTAAGGGGTAGTTCACCCAAAATACAAAATTACATATTGGTTTCCTTACCCTGTCAGAAGTCTATAGACAAGGTATGACATTAATCCATGCTTTTGTTTAATTTCACTGGTACTGTTTCCCTGGCACAAATCCCATGCAAATTGTGGGATCGATATAGAATTTTGTCAAATAATGTCCAAATTATTCAAAAGTATCTAAAATTAATTGTGAAGCTCAATTGAAAAGTAATTTATAGATGATTTGAAAGTAATTTATAGATGATTTGAACATGATGAGAGAAAAATTAGTTACATTAGCATTTGGAAACAGTGCCAGCCACTGCCAGGGACACTAAACCAAAGCATGGATTGCTGTCATACACTATATGACCAAAGGTATGTGGACACCTGCTCGTCGAACATCTCATTACAAAATCATGGGCATTAATATGGGATTTGTCCGCACTTTGCTGCTCTAATGGCCCGTGCTGTTATGGGAAGGCTTTGCTGRGTGACTTGCTTCCATTCAGCCACAAGATCATTAGTGAGGTCGGGTGCAGATGTTGGGCGATTAGGCCTGGATCGCAGTTGGCGTTCCATTTCATCCCAAAGGTGTTCAATGGGGTTGAGGTCTGGGCTCTGTYCAGGCCAGTCTTCCACACCGATCTCGACAAACCATTTCTGCACCGAACTCACTTTGTACACGGGGGCATTGTCATGCTCAAACAGATTGGGCCTTCCCCAAACTGTTACCACAAACCTGGAAATACAGAACGGTCTAGAATGTCATTGTATGTTGTAGCGTTAAGATTTCCCTTCACTGGAACTAAGGGGCCTAGCCCAAACCGTGAATAACAGCCCCAGACCATTATTCCTCTTCCACCAAACTTTACAGTTGGCACTATGCATTGGGGCAGGTAGCGTTCTCTTGGCGTCCGCCAAATCCAGATTTGTCCATCAGATTGTTAGATGTTGAAGCTTGATTCATCACTCCAGAGAATGCGTTTCCTCTGCTGCAGAGTCCAATGGCGGCAAGCTTTACACCACGCTTGACATTGCGCATGGTGATCTTAGGCTTGTGTGCAACTGCTCGGCCATGGAAACCCATTTCATGAAGCTCTTGACCAACAGTTCTTGTGCTGACGTTGCTTCCACAGGCAGTTTGGAACTCACTAGTGAGTGTTGCAGACAATTATTACGCACTTCAGCACTCGGCGGTCCAGTTTTGTGAGCTTGTGTGGCCTACCACTTCGCGGCTGAGCTGTTCCACTTCACAATAACAGCACTTATAGTTGACCGGGGGAACTCTAGTAGGGCAGAAATTTGACGAACTGACTTGTTGGAAAGGTGGCATCCTATAACGGTGCCACATTGAAAGTCACTGAGCTCTTCACTAAGGCCATTCTACTGCAAATGTTTTTCTATGGAGATTGTATGGCTGTGTGCTCGATTTTATACATCTGTCAGCAAGTTGTTTGGCTGAAATAGACGAATCCACTAATTTGAAGGGTTGTCCACATACTTTTGTACATATAATGTACCGTGTCCATAGACTTCTTACAGGATAAGGAAACCAATGTGTCATTTTGTAATTTGGGTGAACTTTCCCTTTAAATACAATGATTCCTTAGTCTTTTCGTCAATCGGTTATATTATTTGTAAAAAAAAAAATTCAGGCTAGTTACCAGACATCAAATCTGGTTTTCAATATCAACTGTGCGAAAAGTCCATTATGCTGAACATAAATATCCAGACACGAAATATGCAGAGAGAAGGGGTTTTGGGATGCACATTTGAGTTGGGTCTTTAACATCCATAAACACATACTGTATGTACACACACATAAAGACCTGGAAAATACTTACAAATGTTTAGGTATCGGTTTACTTTTACCTTCCAACTGCTTTTCACCAGCCCAAAGACTATGGTTCAAAGTAAAAAGCCAATAGGCCCACACAGGCCCCACCTATAGAAGAGGAGTCTTCTGACAGTGTTGTTTCAGTGCTAATCTATTCATTTACATTTAATGGTCTGTTTAAGGCCACCCCCATGACAACCCTTAACTCCTGTTGTCATGACCATTCACTCCACTCATTCACAACACCGGGCTTCTGTAATGAAAAGTATAGTTTAAAAGTATTTCATTGCATATTAAATACATTCCTCGCGTGGATACACACGCATCTCTAAGGAGAGAAATATGTGGATTTGAGAACAATCAATGCGAGCGTTTTGTCGAAAACTCCATTCCAATGGGAGACATTTGGAAAATGTCCAGATGCAGCCTTTGGCTCAAATTCAATGACATTCKCAAGACTTCTACTTGTTTGGGATTACAGCGCTTAAAATGAAAAATCAAAGCAATGTTTTCCATTTTGGTTTCCAATAGATACACCAATATGACTTGCCTAGTTAAATAAAGGTTAAATAAAAATGTAAAATAAAAAAGGAAGGGTGGTGGGAATGGACCGTAGTAGTGATCACTTTGTTTGCTAAAATGACTCTCTCTCCTCTACGTAATAAATTATGTTTGCAGGGAGGGCATGAACTAAATAGTGAATGTAAGAGGAGTGCTATTCATGTGGATTTCTGTCCGGTGAGTCCGCGCCCATGTATCTGCTTCATGACAACTGCTTTTATATAATCAGTGCATACCTGGGGTAACTGTATAGATTCTAGGGTAGGTCACATACCAGTGATCTAATTTGATTGAGGAGCTGAAAAGTCATTGAGGTATCAAAATATTCTGAAAAGGTCTCACTTCATTTTAAGGGGTTCTTGTTACAGTGTAATTGCATGTAATTGCATGTAGAGGGCTGCATTCCTGTGGGATGACCTCTGCATTTTTCATTCTGTGATTGGGAGTGGTGGTCAGACAGACAATTTTAGGATTCAAATATTTTTTGGTTGTCTTTCTGCTTTGTATCCTTTAGCCTAGGCCAAATCCTGAAAAAATATATACAGTACCAGTCAAAAGTTTGGACATACCTACTCATTCAATGGTTTTTCTTGATTTTTTACTATTTTCTACATTGTAGAATAATAGTGAAGATGTCAAAACTATGAAATAACATATATGGAATCATGTAGTAACCAAAAAAATGTTAAACAAATGAAAATATATTTTATATTTGAGATTCTTCAAAGTAGCCACCCTTAGCCTTGATGACAGCTTTGCACACTCCACTGGTGTAAAAAAACTACTCAAGTAAAAGTAAAAAGTATCTGATTTAAAAAGTACTGAGAGTAGAAGTAAAAGTAAGGTTACCTAAACATTGTTACACATGATCTTTTCCATGCAATACATTGAAAATGGAAGAGGAAATGAATGTATAGTATGAACTAAGTGAGTTGCAGCAATCCACATCTATATATAAAAAATATAGGATTTGCTAATACTATTAATATCAAAACATTTATTAAACATTCAGGCAATAAAAATCTCTTGATGAATTATAACTAATACAAAATAAAGTACAAAAACAAAACAAAAAATCCCCCATTCTGTCACGGAAAATGGCAACCTGAATAGGATCCCCAATCAGACAACGATGGGAACCAATTCAGGCCACCATAGACCTACAATTACCTAGACTTACAAAAAACCCATAATTCTACAAAAACCCTAGACAAGCACAGACACGCATACCCACCCTGCGTCACACCCTGACCTGACCAAATAAAACAGAAAACATGATAACTAAGGTCAGGGCGTGACAGTACCCCCCCCCCCCCAAAGGTGGCGGGAGCTCCCGCGCGCCAACCTGAACTTATAGGGAAGGGTCCGGGTGGGCATCTACCTCGGTGGCGGCTCTGGTTTCTGGATGCCCGTCCCCATCTTTACACTGGTCCCTCCGCCTTTGGTAGAGCTGAACCGTGGCTCATCGCCGGAGGCTCCGGGCTGGGGACCGTCGCCGGAGACCCGGGCTGGGGGACCGTCGCGGAGACCCCGGGCTGGGGACCGTCGCCGGAGACCCCGGGCTGGGACCGTCGCCGGAGACCCCGGGCTGGGACCGTCGCCGGGACCCCGGGCTGGGGATCGTCCGGGAGGCCCCGGACTGGGGATCGTCGCCGGAGGCCCTGGACTGGGGATCGTCGCCGGAAGGCTCCGGACTGGGGATCGTCGCCTGACTGGGTACTGTCGCCGGAAGGGCTCTGGGACTGGGTACTGTCGCGCGGAAAGCTCTGAACTGGGTACTGTCGCCGGAAGCTCTGGACTGGGTACTGTCGCCGGAAGCTCTGGACTGTAGAAGCGCACTGGAAGCCTGATGCGTGGTGCCGGAACTGGTGGTACCGGGCTGAGGACATGCACCTCAAGGCGAGTGCGGGGAGGAGGAACAGGACGTACTGGACTCTGGAGGCACACTGGAGGCCTGGTGCGTGGTGCCGGAACTGGTGGTACCGGGCTGGGGACACGCACCTCAGGGCTAGTGCGGAGAGGAGGCACAGGACGTACTGGACTGTGGAGGCGCACTGGAGATCTGCAGTGTAGAGCTGACACAATGCGTCCTGGCTGGATGCTCACTTGAGCCCGGCAAGTGCGGGGCGCTAACAAGGGACGCACTGGGCTATTCAGACGCACCTTAGACGCAGTACGCAGAGCCGGCGCAGGATATCCTGGTCCACGAAGGTATACTGGAGACCACSAGCGCTGAGCCGGCACCATCCGTCCTGGCTGGAGGCCCATTCTAGCCCGGCAACTGCGAGGAGCTGGGGGAAAAAAGCTAAACAGATTGCATGGAAACCAACCTTCTCTCGCCTGTGTGGACGTTTTCTCTTATGTTTGGATTTTGCACAAAACCTTCTACTCGATCCCGGTTCTTTGCACACTGTCTCTATGATGTCAGTGTCAACACAAATTGTGGGCACGTTCAAGGTCATCGTTATTTCGAACGGGTTGCGAAGGTGGGCAGATCTTGACATGATGCCTTAATTAAATAAATAAGTGCACCAATGCACTGTTGGAAGGTGCCGTCTTTCGGATGGGACGTTAAACGGGTGTCCTGACTCTCTGAGGTCATTAAAGATCCCATGGCACTTATCGTAAGAGTAGGGGTGTTAACCCCGGTGTCCTGGCTAAAATTCCCAATCTGGCCCTCAATCATCACGGTCACCTAATAATCCCCAGTTTACAATTGGCTCATTCATCCCCCTCCTCTCCCCTGTAACTATTCCCCAGGTCGTTGCTGCAAATGAGAACGTGTTCTCAGTCAACTTACCTGGTAAAATAACGGTAAAATAAAATAAATWAAAAAAATCCCATCCAAAAGTGAGAATGTTCTTCAACCATTACTTGAATAAATAAGTGCATTTATAAAGCATGATAATAGGCATTCGTTGTTACACCTTTGTAAATACAGACTGCAATTACCACCAGTTACATGTTGCTAGTACAGTGTTACTATGAATTGTCACGATGAATTARAATACTTGTTACAGTGTAATTACATATGCAATTACAGTGTAATAAGGACCCCTTAAAATAAAGTGTTTCCAACTATTCTGAGAAGGATCTTTCAGTGTTAATATACTTTGGCTGCCATTCAGTGAACTTTGACATTTCTGAACTCACTAGAACTGTCTGGTAGTGGTTTGAGTGGGGAGGGGAAAACAGAAACCTAGCTGTTATTGGCAGAGAGGTTTGGAACTCTCTTTCGTATTGGTCTATTGACTAATTTACCGGCCATTGATGTCACCAGGCAGCCAAAACTCCATCCCACCAAAACAGGTTGATATTTGAGGCAGTCTTTTCAAAAATCTCTTTCACTAAAAGGGCATCATCATCATATTCACAATTTCACAGTATTATTCCAACCTCATAGTGTAAAAATATAAACCACACAGTTTTTGACTGCAATGGGACTTTAAGGGTTGCTTTAGTGTAGTTTAACTTCTTCCAGTGTGAAGTAATTGGTAGCTTGGTAAACTATATGTTTAGAGTGGCTTCCCCAACATTGAGCATAATAAGTAGTACACTGCATGATGGACACCTAGCTGGAGAGGATGTGGAAGTGAATGTGTTGAAAGAAAAATGTGTCAAAAACATCCTAACTGGCGTGGAAAGTTCACAAAGATGATTATTCTAAGCTTTTGCTTGGACAAAATGATTGATGAGAATACAGTGCATTCAGAAAGTATTCTGACCCCTTCACTTTTCAACATTTTGTTGAATAGATTTTTTTTTTATTTTAAATATCCTCATCAAACAATATCCCATAACAGCAAAGCAAAAACTGGTTTATAGACATTTTAGCACATTTCTAAAAACCAAAAAACTGAAATATCACATTTACATAAGTATTCAGACCCTTTACTCAGTACTTTGTTGAAGCACCTTTGGCAGCAATGACAGCCTTGAGTCTTCTTATGTATGACACTACGAGCTTGGCACACCTGTATTTGGGGAGTTTCTCCCATTCTTCTCTGCAGATCCTCTCAAGATCTATCAGGTTGGATGGGGAGCGTTGCTGCACACCTATTTTCAGGTTTCTCCAGAGATGTTTGATCGGGTTCAAGTCTGGGCTCTGGCTGGGCCACTCAAGGACATTCAGAGATTTGTCCCGAAGCCACTCCTGCGTTGTCTTGGCTGTGTGCTTAGGGTCGTTGTCCTGTTGGAAGGTGAACCTTTMCCCCAATCTGAGTTTCTGAGCACTTTGGAGCAGGTTTTCATCAAGGATCTCTCTGTACTTTGCTCTGTTCATCTTTCCCTTGATCCTGACTAGTCTCCCAGTTCCTGATGCTGAAAAACATCCCCACAGCATGATGCTGCCACCACCATACTTCACCGTAGGGATGGTATTGGCCAGGTGATGACCAGACAATTCCTTCGACCTCATGGCCTGGTTTTTGCTCTGACATGCACTGTCAACTGTGGGACCTTATACAGTATAGACAGGTGTGCATCTTTTCAAATCATGTCCAATCAATTGAATTTACCACAGGTGGACTCCAATCGAGTTGTAGAAACATCTCAAGGATGATCAATGAAAACAGGATGCACCTGAGCTCAATTTCGCAAAAAACTTTTTACGCTTTGTCATTATGGGGTATTGTGTGTAGAATGATGAGGGGGGAAAAGTATTTAATCCATTTTTGAATAAGGCTGTAACGTAACAAAATGCTGAAAAAGTGAAGGGGTCTGAATACTTTCTGAAAGCATTGTATGTTAAAAAAACATCAAAGTATGTTGGACATTTAAGAGTAAATTCACATTKAAATGCCTCAGTGGGTGGAAAATAGGGAGTATTCCACCTCAGTGAATTATCAACTACTGTGTTTCAGTGTTAATCCAATATTTCACAGCCAGGGACTATCACTCTACAAGGAACTCTTGTCTCTGTATTGTGTTTGGCAGTGTCACAGCAGACAATCAGACAAGCCGCCAGGTAAGCACCCTCTTCCCTCTAATCTTTGCTAGCATAAACACTTGAGCGAGGTGGGCAGGAAGCTATGCACTAAAAAGAGAAAGGCCCTATGCCTGCACTTGTTTCCTGGGTGCAGAGGGAGGCCAATGTGCCCAGATAGGAGACTACTCAAGTTGAGCTGGTACACTATAATAATAGTGTATGTGCATACTGCTAAAACCAACAAGCTTTAGTGTGAACAGACGAGTGTCACTGCACTGCCTGAATGCTATCCAGGTCTGTTGGTGTACAGTGATTGGTTGATGACCGTGGGTGACTGGCTCTGTAGATAATATGATTGGCTGCTGGTTGGGGGTGACTCTGTTGAAGGTGTGTCAGTTCCCTGACACCCTCTCATTACTTGTCACCTCTACCTCCACTTGAACATGTTCAGCAGAATTAGGCAGAGTGCACCGAAGGGAGATACAGTGAGGACATGCATGTCTTGTGCGCTTTTATATGTATGTCCTGGGAAGCCTTTGAACATATTGTTAGGGGTGAGATTATGGCCAAGGTTCAGGACCGGTTAGACCCATTGCAGTTTGTTTATTGTGTCGGTGTCACGTTTCTGGCCTTATTTCCTTTGTTTTGTCTTTATTTAGTTGGTCAGGGCGTGAGTTGGGGTGGGCAGTCTATGTTTGTATTTCTATGTTTTCTATTTCTCTGTTTGGCCTGATATGGTTCTCAATCAGAGGCAGGTGTTTTGTGTTGTCTCTGATTGGGAACCATATTTAGGTAGCCTGTTTTGTGTTGGGTTTTGTGGGTGGTTGTTTTCAGTCTTTGTGTGTCTGCACCAGATAGAACTGTTTCGGTTGTCACTATTGTTGTTTTGTATTTTGAGTGTTCACCTTTATTAAAGTAAGATGAACAATTACCACGCTGCGCATTGGTCCTCCGATCCTCCTCAGACGAGGAAGACGACAGCCGTTACAGTCGGGAGAGGTGGGGAAGATACAACCATCACTCTTCATAACTACGGTGCATTCGGAAAGTATTCAGACCCCTTGAATTTTTCCACATTTTGATACATTACTGCCATTCTAAAATGGATTAAATTGTTTTTCCCCCTCGTCAATCTACATACAATACCAGATACTGACAAAGCAAAACCAGTTTTTTTGACTGTATTGACTGTTGATATCTGCTTGCTTGCTAGCACCGACATGAGGCCAAATCTAGCATGGCTATCCAAAGTTACATGTTCAAAGGATCTCAGCCGTGACAGCGGTTCTGAATTTGCACACTGCGTGAGACAAGAAATTGCCCACATCCCTCCCACTATTTGAGCAACTTTTTGACATTTTTTGTTGTCTGAGTGAGGGAAATGCTGTAAATAAAGAGGACTATGCATTTTGAAAGATGAGATTGAGGATTATAATAAATACCGCTTTCATGTCATACAAGCAAGCCAAACACCAAATGTGCACTTCACATTTCCATATCATAAAACCCATGTTATATACAGTGTCAAAGTGTATGATAACTATGCTTGATGTACAGTTACGAGATGACATGGTGTCATACTCTGGGTCGTTCTGAATAGAATGAGCCTATGTTTGTCATATTATGAAGAAATTTAGCGGGGAACACACATCTGAATGTACTCGTGACTATTCTATGCGCACCAAAGTTACGATCTGCTTCTCTGAATTGCTTTGTGAACGCCTAAAACTGTAAGATTGTATTTCATACCTAAGCTATCCATGTTGGCAGTAGAACATGCTTTCAAATTATGACCATCTGACCAGATTGGGATTTATAATGGATAGTTTTTGGAATACGTAAACAACAACAGTAATTGTGTGATGGCGGAGATGTAGGGCTGTGTTCAAACAACTACAAGTCTGATTGCTTTAGTTCCTCAACAGCACAGRTAGGAGAGCTCAAAATAGCACTGTATAGTTCAACAACAAAAAATTGTCATAAAAATGCATTGAAATTACGTAGGAACTGTCCACACCTTGAAGAGGTGTGTGGCCACTTGGAGACACCAGTTAGACCTCTCACTCAAACCATTGTCATTTWTTTTGCTTATGTTGCACCTACCCCATATTTTTCATGAATATTCTTATCATGTTACTGATTGTATCCAGAGTATTTTCAGATTTTATTATCAACAAATATGGCAAAAAGTACAGTAAATGTAAAATGCACATAAAATCAATAGTGTAATGTTTGGATTCAGCATTTTATCAGATGAACTGTTTTGTCCTCACCTTTAGTATAATTATTTTTCCATAATCTCCAAACTGTTCACTTTCAGTTGCTACCATGGTTTTGCTTTTCATATTTCTTTTGTAAGAAACATTTACATTTAGCCCTATCCATTTATGGTAGGTCAATTCCCACGAGTGTAAAGGGTTAATGTCAATAAAACCAATGATATGTGTATTTTTTCTCATCCCCAAATCCCCAATGCAGACTCTGATTGATGTTGAGCTAGAGGAGATTGTTGATCATTACAAATACCTTGACACTTTCCTTGACAGCAAACTGAGTTGAGGCCAATGTGGATGCTATCTGTGCAAAGAGAAATCAGCATCTGCTCTTCCTGAGGAAACTCTGCAGTTTCAAGGAAGCTGATGACCATCTTTTACAGATTATTAAATGAATCCATTTTAACATTCAATATGCTTTGATGTTTTGGTAATCTTCATTTAAAGGGCAAGAACAGGCTGGGTAACATTGTGAAACAAAGTAGCAGGATCGTTGGTATGAGCTTAACTGAGCCTTCTCACCTGTATCAGACACGAGTCATACGCAAGGCTCAGTCCGTTCTGAGGGAGTCCCAGCATCCCTTATTTGATTAATATACGATGCTTCCCTCAGAGCGCAGATACACGCTCCCTAAGGTTAAAACTAACAGGTCTACACTCTCCTTCATCCTTTGTTTTTGTGTATATTTATTGTCATGTGTTTATTGTGTTTTTCATTACATGCTGCAAAATGAATTGCACTCGGGATAATAAAGACTCTACTCTTTTAGCCCTGCTTTAACTCCTGTGAAACATAACTGATGTCTGTTTGAAATGCAGTTCTGTCTTTTATTATAGAAGCTGTTGCTGTAGTAGTACAGGTTCTGGTGTAACAGTAGTGATATAAAAGTGGGGTGAGTTGAGACATTTTTTACATTCCGCATCACTCCATCAAATATTTGTTCAATTGATACYTTTAGTGTTTCCTATAAACAAGGGTGGCTCAACTTACCCCACCCTTCCCTAGGCCTACTCGTAGTATTTATATCCATATTTCTTAATTGCCACAACTGATCATATTCAGTTCAAGCAGAGTCATATATAGAGAGATTTGGGGCAATYCAGTTTCTGTCTGAACGTTTCAAGAGTGCCACGTTCTCCTCCATAGCCGTTGTGATAATTGACGCTTCCACGTTGTGCTCTTTATTACTGATAGTTTTCAAAAGCTATGAAMATGTCCAAAAGTAGATATACAATTTGTTGACACCACAACACGGTACAGAATTGGATACAAATTATCCAGAATGCTAATCAATAAAAACAACTGTTAAACTCGCTGCTCTGTTTTGCTTGTTTACAGCAGGTCATTTCATTCAGGAATTGTTGGAGGCGCTCTAGTATTGTTAAATCACCAACATTTCAAGAATAAAGGCGCTAACATGGCGTTCGTTCTGAAACCTGGCCGAACTCTCTCAATATTTGGCTCTGAGTTCAATTAACTGGTCAATTTTTGTTGAAACTTGACCTTATAGAAGCAGCCAGAACCTAATTGGATCCAGCAGCCACAAGAAGGAGAAAACATGGGATGTGTTATATGAAGAGAGAATTGTTGATATTACCACTGTTAAAGCTACTATGGTTGGTAGTTCAGCAGTAGACCAAATAAAATGAGATAAAATTTTAAAAAATTCCATTGAAACTTGAGATATTTGAGGGAAAAGAGGCAGAATTATATTATTGTATTTTGCCACATTTCACATGGATCTGTTGTCCATAAAGGAAAAGTTGGTTTTGTTTGCAATAAATTTTTTTACTTGAATGTTTGACATATTTTGATGGTTTAAAGCACACCGTTTTAGCCCAGCCATTATAGTAAGTTATACTGTAGGTCTGCCTTTCTCATTGAAAGCAAGTTTATGAAGCGGTAGAACTGTTCTATGTGTGCTATTTCTATGCTTCCCGTTCAGTGGCGATTTTAGCATGTAAATCTTGGTGGGGCAAAAAAAAAAAGTGGGATGCATGCAAGCAAAGCCACTACACAACACAACACAACACAACACAACACAAAATAATACATTAATTGCACAATAACAGTGACAAACAGTGCCCACAAACTGTTATGGCCCACATAAAGCTGTCACAACAGCAGAGTCCCAACATCTTACCACTGCCAAACCTGGCTTTCAGCAGAGACTTGTCTGGTAGTAAAACAGTTCATTCAGCCTCATCAGTCCTATCAACGCTACTGTAGATATAACGTGATTTGACGTAATTTTATCTGTGGCCAATGACCAAGGCCAATGACCTTGCACTTCTAATCTAAGTCTATGGCAGTACCCAAAGGGCTCACATTCTTGATGTCTACCCTTACTAAAGGCGGGTGATGTAGTGTCCCCATTAGTGACAGAACACTGAGACAATCCAGGTGCAATGCTGAGCCAATCATGGAGRAATGCTCCTATTTTCTGCTGACTGCCCCACCACCACAGAAACTGAGCTAGGCTGAAACACCTGCCTTTAAGAGCATAAAGCCACTGGCTGCGGTCCAAACACTTAAAAGACACCCTAGCCCCTCAGCCCTTAAATTAAGTGGACTCTTCTGATGACGTTTCATGACGTCATGAAGAGTATAAACTTGCAGMGCAAGGGAGGAAGGAATGATTTTTAAATGGACCACCCTTGGCCGGAAATTCGTCGGTCGTTTGTTCCATGGTTGTGTTGTCAGTCATCATGGAAACACCGGTAGCTGTTGTTTGTGTGTGCTTTATATGCMGTACAGTCAATAACGATAGCCTTCCTTATCTTGGCCAGAAGACAATGCATCTGCAGACTTAGAATGCTTGCCAACCGAACATATCAGGTAAATTGAAAATTATAATGTATAAATGTGCTGTCAGGGAAAGTTAGCCAAGTTAGCAACGTTAGCACCCTCTGTTAACTGCAGTGTTTACGCAACAAAATTTATATGGCTTTGAAATGTATATCAAAGTCAAATTAGCTTGAAACACTTTGTTCATATGAAGAGGGCAGTGCTTTAAATATGTTTACAGTAGATGCACATGTTGGCAGTAGCGCCTGTGTTTAAACAACTGGGAACTACAGTATGTGCGTTCAAGACCACTTTGAAAAAAACAATAACTCAGACTGGGGAAAATCGCCAAGTCGGGCCTCGTTCTAGAGTTCCGACTTTCCAACCTGAAGATTAGTAACGTCATGATTTGACCTCGTATTTTTCAGAGTTCCCAGTTGTCTTGAAAGCACCATAAGTATGAGCCACTTGTTTTTATTTCAAAAGATTACTAATTTAACATTTCCATTGTTTGTTTTCTACAGAGAGTCCCCTTGGTGCACTACGCCACAATGAACATCATTATGCCACTTCTTCAGATCTACCTTGACTTGCAGAAAGACATGAACTGTGATTCCCGTTTGTCTAGAGAGGCCATGAACATAGTTGAGTCACCTTGATGTCCACAAACAGCACGGCTGGGGTTGTCACCTTGAGGTTCTCATTATGGGGCGGCAGGAAGCCTAGTGGTTAGAGCGTTGAACTTGTAACCGAAAGGTTGCAAGATCTTATCACCGAGCTGACAAGGTAAAAATTAAAATAAAATAAAAAATCTGTTGTTCTGCCCCTGAACAAGGCAGTTAACCCACTGTTCCTAGGCTGTCATTAAAAATAAGAATATGTTCTTAACTAACTTGCCTAGTTAAATAAAGGTTAAAAAAAATAAAATAAAGGTCTATTGGAAGGCACACGGGCTGTTGTCTCCTGTGCCTTCAATGTGCCGAAGAAGAAGGCGCAGCAGCGCCTCTTCAACCTCAGGAGGCTGTAGAAATTCGGCTTGTCACCAAAAGCACTCACAAACTTCTACAGATGCACAATCGAGAGCATCCTGTCGGGCTGTATCACCGCCTGGTACGGCAACTGCTCCGCCCA
>NC_036856.1:11881008-11889593 GCF_002910315.2 Salvelinus sp. IW2-2015
TTTGACCTCTGTTATCTGTGCAGTGCACAAGGTCACAGAAGTTGTCATCGCTGCATTTCGTTGCCCAAACCAGAGGAGTTAGATGCTGTTGGCCAGGGCTTTGCTACGCTATCACGGAGCCAGGCATTCATTGTGTGTGTGTGTGTGTGTGGGAGCAATCGATGGATCTCATGTGCGCAATAAGACACCCACTGGCCCAGATGCACTCCATTCAACTTCAAGCTATCTGTGACAGCCAGGGGAGCTTCATTGACATTTTTGTGGGCTATCCTGGATCGGTTCATGATACACGTGTCCTTAAGAACAGCCCTGTGTATGCTGAGAAAACTTACCCACCTACAGGATACTTCCTCTTAGGCGATGGAGGCTATCTCTGCATCCAACAGCCCATCACTATAATGACCCCATTCCGGGAGCCCGTGCAAGGTGTGGTCCAGAAACGCTACTACAAGCAGCACTCAAAGGCACGTTGCATCATTGAGAGGACCTTTGGGATGTTGAAGACGCGTTGGAGGAGCATCTTCTTCAAAGCCTTGGAAGTTCACCACAACTTTTGTGCCGAGGGTTATCTGTGCTTGTGCAGTTTTGCACAACATTTACATGGGGGTTGGGGACCTTGAGGAACCAGACCCAGAGATGCAGATTGACATTGTGGACGCCGAACCAGCACCAAGGCAGAGCCCAAATGAAGCAAGCGGGGCTGCCCAAAGGAACAACTTGGCAGCATGTATTTCACCACCTGTCCAAGTTCCTCCCTTTCTGGCTCACCACTACAATCAAGCTGTCTAACTCACCTCTTTGTTCTAATTCACTTTGAGTTGTTATTTCCAGACGTATTTTGCATTTTAAAGTAGTGGTGTCCAGTCTTATTCYCAAAAGGTCAGTGTGGTTCCAAGCTTTCCTTCTAACCAGTCCGTTACACGGCTGATTCCCCTCTTCAGAGTCTCCAGTCAAGAATGTTGTAGAATCAGAGATGTGACTTGTGACTGGTAGGAATGAAAGCGTGTACCCATAACGGCCCTTTGCTGATCAAACTAGCAACCACTGCTTTAAAGTTTTGTTTGCATAAGTTATTTGTTTTCATCAAGCTGTAGTTTTTGCATTACCATGGGGCTCATTCAAAAAAGGTGTAAAACAATTTCTCTAAAACAAGTTTATTTTCAGAGACTTTTGCATAACATGAATTCACAGAAAGCAGACTTAAAATATAACARGTGTTTTTAACAATGTTATTATCATTTGTGTGTGTATATATAAAATAATATTTTGTTAACATTTCATATGTGTACAGTCAATTGTGTGTGTGTGCGCTTGCAGGACTGTCAACAGAAAATAATTAAGATAACAACCATGCTTAATGACAATTTACATTGCATTACATTTTATCTGCCATTTTGTTGAGAACACCTATGAGCTTCTGTTTGTGCTTCCAGGCGTGTGAACCTGGCCTCATCCCTTTRACTCTCCCTAACCATAAGGATGTACATTCTGTTGGCTCCACGCTTGGGGGTTGAGGTGCTTGGGCTGTCTGCATCATCTGATGCTTTGTCGTGCTGCACTGGGGTAGATGAGGTGACATGGGGAGGGTTTGCTTGGATCTCCCTGGGGGGACGGGGAGCTGCTCTACCTCAATTGCCTCATGCATTACTTTGAACCACCTCCAGCTCTATCAACTATGGCCTCTCCCTGGTCTGTTCCGGTAGGAGGGTTTTTCAAATCCTATCATCAGGGTCAATAACCAAAAAATGTCAATATGATATTGTTTGAGCATTTTTCAAGTTAGCGTGCWTAACATTTTAAACGTAACTTACTGTGGAAATCTTAGTTGGGTCAGTATTGTATTCATTGAACCAAAAATATTGGAGAACAAAAGCTATGAGTTATTACGATTACACTGATTTCCATGACCCATCCAATGTTTACTACCTTGTACTTCTTTAAATTCTCCCACTTCTTTGAGGCCTGGCCACATGTCAGCTTTCCTTCCAGCCCCATCCTCTGAACAATTGTTCTGTAAATAATTACAAAGCATTTTTACATTAAGTAATCATACATTAACAAAAATATGACAGCTCAAATATTATATTTTAGGGAACTTTTGGGGCAGGGAAGCGAACCCGGGTCCCTGGTATGCAAAGCAAACACCCATTTCCTTACACACCAGCTTGTTGACCAATATTTCATACATTTGCTATAGTGCTACTACTAATCCAGAACTTATTACTTAGTATGTTACATTTTCATTTGTTGTGGTTAGTATGGACTTCCATCCTCTTCCCCCACTTACTCCCAGCCCATCTTTGCAGCATTCCGTTTCCCTGTAAACAACTCCTCATTTTCTGTTCAAAGAGTAATGAGGGTTTTGGTGTCCTCGTCTGACCATTTTGAACACAGTGTCACGAACGTTGTCGGGGAAATGACCGGACCAAGGTGCAGCGTGGTGAGCGTACATTTCTTTTTTATTTTAAATGTCGCCAACAAAACCAAGAAACAACAAAAACGAATGTGAAGCTGACTAGGGCTATACAGGCCACTAACACAGACAACTYCCCACAACAAAGGTGGCAAAACAGGCTGCCTAAGTATGATTCCCAATCAGAGACAACGATAGACAGCTGTCCCTGATTGAGAACCATACCCGGCCAAAACATAGAAACAGAAAACATAGAAATAAAGAAACTAGAATGCCCACCCTAGTCACACCCTGGCCTAACCAAAATAGAGAATAAACGCCTCTCTATGGCCAGGGCGTGACACACAGCAAAGTTGGGATGGTGTTCTTCGGCTTGCAAGCCTCCCCCTTATTCCTCCAAACATAACAATGTCGATTATTTCCAAACAGTTCTATTTTTGTTTCAGACCAGAGGACATTTCTCCAAAAAGTATGATCAAACGGGGATGATTTCTGTATTTTGAGAGCTAAAGGGAAGCTGATAGAAACGTATTAGCCACTTGGACCACCATTGAACATTCAGTAAATCCTGCCCACCACGAAATCATTAAACTTCCCACATAAAAATTCTAATTATTTCAAGAATGCTCAAAGTTTTCAGATGAACATATGGCTTAAGATTAACTCAAACAAAGAAAGCCAATGATTTTTGGGTGGTATATCATTGCACAACCTGCACATTGATTGAATCCATCTGCCATTGAATTTACAGATTGTGTACACTTGTAGCTGTTGAGGCCATTGGACAATTTGACATGTGTGGTGACCACTGTTATTGGAGACTCCTGCGTGCATGCTCTCTCTCGTGTTTTTTTATATTTATTATTTTCTACTTGTGGTTCTTATGCTGGAAGTAACAGTGTTTAACTAAAGTAATGTGCATTAGTTCTGGTAAGACCTGAACATTGTAATACTAGATGCAATGTTTCAGATTGTTCCTTTGCAGTATATCTTTAGTGCCTTGTTGCAAACAGGATGTATGTTTTGGAAAATTGTATTCTGTACAAGCTTCCTTATTTTCACTCTGTCTATTAGGTTAGTATTATGAGTAACTGCGATGTTGTTGATCCATCCTTACAAAGCATGTAGAGGTCTGTAATTTTTATCATAGGTACATTCAACTGTGAGAGACGGAATCTAAAACAATCTCAGAAAATCACATTGTATGATTTTTAAGTAATTAATTTGCATTTTATTGCATGACATAAGTATTTGATACATCAGAAAAGCAGAACTTAATATTTGGTACAGAAACCTTTTACAAGAGTTACAGAGATCATACGTTTTCTGTAGTTCTTGACCAGGTTTGCACACACTGCAGCAGGGATTTTGGCCACTCCCTCCATACAGACCTTCTCCAGATCCTTCAGGTTTTGGGCTGTCGCTGGGCAATACGGACTTTCAGCTCCTCCAAAGATTTCTATTGGGTTCAGGTCTGGAGACTGGCTAGGCACTCCAGGACTTGAGATGCTTCTTACGGACCACTCCTTAGTTGCCCTGGCTGTGTTGTTTCGGTCTTGTCATGCTGGAAGACCCAGCACAGACCCATCTTTCAATGCTCTTCTGAGGGAAGGAGGTTGTTGTGCAAGATCTCGCGATACATGGCCCATCCATCCTCCCTCAATACGGTGCAGTCGTGCTGTCCCTTTGCAGGAAAAGCATCCCAAAGATGATGTCTCCACCTCCATGCTTCACGATTGGGATGGTGTTCTTGGGTTGTACTCATCATTCTTCTTCCTCCAAACACGGCGAGTGAGTTTGACTAAAAAGCTCTATTTTTGTCTCATCAGACCACATGACCTTCTCCCATTCCTCTCTGGATCATCCAGATGGTCATTGGCAAACTTCAGACGGGCTGACATGCGCTGGCTTGAGCAGGGGGACCTTGCGTGCGCTGCAGGATTTAATCCATGACGGCTAGTGTGTTACTAATGGTTTTCTTTGAGACTGTGGTCCAGCTCTCTTCAGGTCATTGACCAGGTCCTGCCTGTGTAGTTCTGGGCTGATCCCTCACCTTCCTCATGATCATAGAGCCCACGAGGTGAGATCTTGCATGGAGCCCAGACCGAGGGTGATTGAGACTCATCTTGAACTTCTTCCATTTTCTAATAATTGTGCAACAGTTGTTGCCTTCTACCAAGCTGCTTGCCTATTGTACTGTAGCCCATCCCAGCCTTGTGCAGGTCTACAATTTTATCCCTGATGTCCTTACACAGCTCTCTGTACTTGGCCAATTGTGGAGAGGTTGGAGTCTGATTGAGTGTGTGGACAGGTGTTCTTTATACAGGTAACGAGTTCAAACAGGTGCAGTTATTACAGGTAATGAGTGGGAAACAGGAGGCCTCTTTTTTTTCTTCTTTAAAAAAAATAATATTTTATTTTACCCCCTTTTCTCCCAATTTTTGTGGTATCAATTGCTAGTAATTACTATCTTGTTTCATCGCTACAACTCCTACGGGCTCGGGAGAGCAGAAGGTCGAAAGCCATGCGTCCTCCGAAACACAACCCAACCAAGCCGCACTGCTTCTTAACACAGCCCGCCTCCAACCCGGAAGCCGAGCCGCACCATGGTCGGAGGAAACAACCTGCACCTGGCTCCCTTGGTTAGACGCACTGCGCCCGGCCCGCCACAGGAGTCGCTGGTGCACGATGAGACACAAGGATATCCTACGGCCAAACCCTCCCTAACCCGGACGACGCTAGACCAATTGTGCGCCCCACAGATCCTGTCGTCTCGCCCGGCTGCGACAGAGCCTGGCGCGAACCAGAGTCTCTGGTGGCGCTGCTAGCCTGCGATGCAGTGCCCTAGACCACTGCGCCACCGGGAGGCCCAGGAGGGTCTTAAAGAAAAACTAACAGGTCTGTGAGAGCCGAATTCTTACTGGTTGGTAGGTGATCAAATACTTATGTCATGCAATAAAATGCAAATTAATTCTTAAAAATCACTACAATGTGATTTTCTGGATTTGTTTTAGATTCTGTTCTCACAGTTGAAGCGTACCTATATGATAAAAAAAATTACAGACCTCTACATGCGCTTTGTAAGTAGCGCGCGAGAAACCTGCAAAATCGGCAGTGTATCAAATACTTGTTCTCCCCACTGTAGGTGCCCTCCTTTGCAAGGCATTGGAAAAAATCCCTGGTCTTTGTGGTTGAATCTGTGTTTGAAATTCACTGCTCGACTAAGGGACCTTACAGATAATTGTATGTGTGGGGTACAGAGATGAGGTAGTCATTCAAAAATCATGTTAAACATTATTATTGCACACAGTCCATGCAACTTATTATGTGACTTGGTAAGCAKATTTTTACTCCTGAACTTATTTAGGCTTGCCATAACAAAGGGGTTGAATACTTAGTGACTCAAGATATTTCAGCTTTTAATTTTTTAATAATTTGTTTWWAAAAAAWWWAAAAATAAAGAAAATTCCACTTTGACATTATGGGTTATTGTGTGTAGGTCAGTGTCTTAAAATCTCAATTTAATCCATTTAATATCAAGCTGTAACAAAACAAAATGTGTAAGAAAGTCAAGGGTTGTGAATACTTTCTGAAAGAACTGTATATGGTGTGTATATAAAGTCTAGTGAGTGTGGGTAGGGTCAGTGCAAGATAGGGTCAGTGCAGATAGTTTGGGTACCATTCATTTACTATTTTGTAGTCTGGCTATTTAGCAGTCTTATGGCTTGAGGGTAGAAGCTGTTGGTACATCAGCCGATGATCCAGTATTGTTTGCCGGACGGTAGCTAAGTGAACAGTACATTTTTCGGGCCTTTCGCTGACACCGCCTGATATAGAGGTCCTGGATGGCAGGGAGCTCGGCCCCAGTGATATACTGGGCTTTAACACTTTGCAGTCAAGGGCGGTGCATTTGCCATACCAAGTGGTGATGAAGCTAGTCAAGTTGCTCTCYATGGTGCAGCTGTATAACTTTTAGAGGATACTTTTAGAGAGGACTAAGCAGAGGGGACTAAGCACACAAGTAGGTATAACAGCAGTTTGGATCCACKTCTGGAACTTCAAACTGGTTTTTGAAGGGCTGCTCTTTGTTCACTAAATTAAGTTGGAAGCATTGTTATCTGTCAATGACATACAGTATATACACATATGAGAACTGGGAAATGTCACTGAAGTGGGGGGAAATGTCAGTAGTTGAATTCTAGTGATGGTAAGACATAATGTAGAAATGTCGGGWCAATCGCAACCAACATTGAGCACCAACTCAACATGACGTGATCTTTGGTTAAATCATCAATATGCGCTACGATTACCCGCACAYATGATTGATTGCAACCATGTTAACACTCCCTAAAGCTGATGTCAGTGTTAACTTTAAGTCCTAGTTGCAGCCAACATTTTTTTAAACAATTTAGTCCCCTGGCGGGTGTTATCTTCAGTATCAATTAAACCTAATATTTGAGCAGACTAAGCACAGATGTAGATATTTGACAGTCATTCCGTACAACTGAAATTAGGTATTTCCTCGTTTACCAGAAATAATCTACTGTGGCAATTTACTCTCCACATTTTATTGATGTAAAGCTTGTGTTGGTATACTTACTTTTCATTTCCAATGTATTTAATCCATTAATGAGCAACTACTGAGTATTTTCTAAACCTCCCGCTTTGGGCTGGTTGTGTCAATGTGTAGTTTATACTGTACATGCCTAATCTATGAGCAMAATTATTGTRTTACCTCAATTAACCACAAAATCCCTTGTTTGAAAGCAACTGCTTTTCTGGAAACTGTGCTGCTCCATTTTCCCTCCATTTTCTCCCATGTGGAAATTTCCCCAATTTGAGTTCTAGCCAATGAGCTTCAGCCCCTTGCCACTTGAATGACAGCTAGCAAGATGCACACACAGCGCAGTGAGAGAGCGCAATGACATGGTGCACATACAGTATCTGTACATACAGTGCATTCGGAAAGTATTCAGACCCCTTGACTTTTTCCACATTTTCTTACGTTACAACCTTATTCTAAAACAGATAAAAAATAGTTTTCCCCCCTCATCAATCTACACACAATACAGCATAATGTCAAAGCAAAAAAGGCAAAGATTTTTTGCAAATGTCAAAAAATTAAATAATGAAATATTACATTCAGTACTTTGTTGAAGCACCTTTGGCAGTGATTACAGCCTCGAGTCTTCTTGGGTATGACGCTAAAAGCTTGGCACACCTGTATTTGAGGAGTTTCTCCCATTCTTCTCTGCAGATCCTCTCAAGCTCTGTCAGGTTGAATAGGGAGCGTTGCTGCACAGCTATTTTCAGGTCTCTCCAGAGATGTTCGATCGGGTTCAAGTCCGGGCTCTGGCTGGGCCACTCAAGGACATTCAGAGAATTGTCCCGAAGCCACTCCTGCGTTGTCTTGGCTGTGTGCTGTGGTAAACCTTCGCCCCAGCCTGATGTACTGAGTGCTCTGGTGCAGGTTTTCATCAAGGATCTCTCTGTACTTTGCTCCATTCATCTTTCCCTCGATCCTGACTAGTCTTCCAGTCCCTGCCGTTGAAAAACTTCCCCACAACTTCCCCACCACCATACTTCACCGTAGGGATGGTGCCAGGTTTCCTCCAAARGTGACGCTTGGCATTCAGGCCAATGGTTCAATCTTGGTTTCATCAGAGCAGAGKATCTTGTTTCTCATGGTCTGAGAGTCCTTTAGGTGCCTTTTGACAAACTCCAAGCGGACTGTCATGTGCCTTTTACTGAGGAGTGGCTTCCGTCTGGACACTTTACCATAAAGGCCTGATTGGTGGGTTCCAAACTTCTTCCATTTAAGAATGATGGAGGCCACTGTGTTTTTGGGGACCTTTAATGCTGCAGACAATGTTTGGTACTCTTCCCCAGATCTGTGCCTCGACACAAAATGTGGAAAAAGGGAAGGGGTGTGAATATTTTCTGAATGCACTGTATGTGAGGCTACTTTCAGAAATACTGTCTAAAAGGTATACAAAAGTACCGGAGAATCTCTTTAATACAGTATGGTAATTTCTTATCAAAAAGGAAAAATAAAGTATTCCTGAACTTGTAACGGGTGTCCTCCTCCTCTTCAGACGAAGAGGAGAGTAGGGATTGGACCAAAGTGCAGCGTGATATTATGGACCATAATGAAGTTTATTAAAGTACTGAC
>NC_036856.1:11895057-12044042 GCF_002910315.2 Salvelinus sp. IW2-2015
GGCCTGATTGGTGGGTTCCAAACTTCTTCCATTTAAGAATGATGGAGGCCACTGTGTTTTTGGGGACCTTTAATGCTGCAGACAATGTTTGGTACGCTTCCCCAGATCTGTGCCTTGACACAAAATGTGGAAAAAGGGAAGGGGTGTGAATACTTTCTGAATGCACTGTATGTGAGGCTACTTTCAGAAATACTGTCTAAAAGGTATACAAAAGTACCGGAGAATCTCTTTAATACAGTATTGTAACGGGTGTCCTCCTCCTCTTCAGACGAAGAGGAGGAGTAGGGATTGGACCAAAGTGCAGCGTGATATTTGGACATAATGAAGTTTATTAAAGTACTGACGAAAACCGAAAACACTTCAACAAACTACAAAAAAAGAAAACGACGTAGACAGACCTGAACATGGAACTTACATAAATGCACGAAGAACTCACGAACAGGAACGGACTACATCAAACGAACAAACAAACCGAAACAGTCCTGTGTGGTGCAACATACACAGACACAGAAGACAATCACCCACAAACAAACAGTGTGAACAGCCAACCTATATATGGTTCTCAATCAGAGGAAACGTCAAACACCTGTCCCTGATTGAGAACCATATAAGGCTAATTACAAGTGACCTAAACATAGAAACACAAAACATAGAATGCCCACCCCAACTCACGCCCTGACCAACTAAACACATACAAAAATAACATAAAACAGGTCAGGAACGTGACACAGTATGGTAATTTCTTATCAAAAAGGAAAAATAAAGTATTACTGAACTGTCTACATCTAAAATTGTTTTCATTAATGTTTTCATTAAATTATATTCTATTCAAGGTATGTCAAATGACAAATTATATTCTAATGTATTATAGACGTCTATAATGTACTGTATTGTACTTTCCTATACTGTACTCTACTCTACTGTACAGTAAACTCGAGTAGAGTATAGTTCAGTACAGTACAGTACAGTAGAGTTCATATAGAGTACTCTACTGTACTATACTGTACTGAACTATAATGTACTGTACTGAACTATACTGTACATTCCTGTACTGTACTGGACCATACTCTACTCGAGTTTCTTACAATTCACTCAGTCTATATACAATAAATATTTTGGATTAATTACCAGCCTTGCTCTTTTCATTGGGGCCGCGAGTAAAGAACCTAGACGCAGCCATCTGGTATCTAACTCATTTGACACAGTAACAACTGAAGATCAATTTCTTGTCAGTTTTTTGTTGCAAGCTAATTTGTTTTAACACGCATGTGCAGGTAATCTCCCGTTGGTCGCATTTTGAAAAATCCAGCGCTAACCTGCAGCTGCGAGTTGGTTGCAATTAACCGGTCAAGATTAGCATGACACCTTTTCCATTAGGGTTTATCAGACAGAGAAAATAATAGCATATTAACTTCTCAGCCATGCATCAACTGCCACCTTTTTCACAGCTCATTCAGTGGAAAACAAATCACAAAGGTACTGTAGCTACATCTTTCCAGTACGATCACACAACGTAAGGTASGATACAGGGTATGATTACGATATTACCACATTAAAAAGTCCATCTTTCTAAGAAATTGTCATAGATATTGGACATACAGTATAGCTCATACATTACAGAAAATGTTGGTGTAAAATCACTCCAATTACAGTTCTGTGGTGGAGGGATTAAAACGTGATCTTAACGTCAGTGTACCTTTGCTCCCATCTATCAGAGAGCAGAACTGTGTCATCTTCCCTCAGATCAGGTACTGCACGGGGCTGGGAGAGAGCTCTCCTCTGGGAGGGCTTATGAATGTCATGCCAAAATGCCAATATATCCCTGCCAAAATGTTCTTTCCCTGCTGTTGAAAGGAGCAAGAGGAACCTTTTAACAGCCATAATATTGCCCCAGAGACATATTTTCATTTTCTGTTGAAGTGTATGTGCACGTGTGTCTGTGTGTGTATGGGCGTGCAAATGCATGCATTTGGGAAAGGGAGTGGGTGTGTTTAGCTACCATAGGTGTGTTTAGCTTCTGTAGGTGTGTGTGTGTGTGTGTGTGTGTTTAGTTACCCTAGGTGTGTGTGTTTAGCTTCCCTAGGTGTGTGTGAGTGTGCATCAGTGGAGGCTCCTCAGAGGAGGAAGGGGAGGACCATCCTCAATGAATTTCATAAAAATGGTGTAGCCGGAGGACAGCTAGTTTCAGTCCTCCTCTGGGTACATTGACTTCAATACAAAACCTAGGAGGCTCATGGTTCTCACCCCCTTCCATAGACTTACACAGTAATTATGACAACTTCCGGAGGACGTCCGCCAACCTATCAGCTCTTGCAGCATGAACTGACATGTTGTCCACCCAATCAAAGGATCAGAGAATTAATCTAGTACTGAAAGCATAACACTGCATTGCATAAAATGTGGTGAACAGCTGACTCAAAAAGAAAAACAATAGTTGAACAGTTTTAAACAAATGTATTTATTTAAACATTATGGAGAAGCAAGAGTGAGAAAGAGAGAGAGATTTAGTTGTATTCTTTTCATTTTCACTTAGCTAGTGAATGCAGCTAGCTAGTTTAGCCTGTTCAAACACCCGGCTCAAACAGAGAGGGATGCTATGTTAGCTAGCTGGCTATCCAACACTGGAACTCTTTCAAGTCAAGGTAAGCTTTTGATTTMATTAATTTATTGCCCACGGGGCCCACCAGTGTAACTGCTAAACTGCTTACTGACTGTACACTGTACTGCATGATTGCAGCGGGTTTACTAACACYTTAGTTCTAGTAGCTATGTTGACTATGACTTCAGCTAATATGGTGACACTGATGTAGGCTGTGTGTAGCAGTTAGTGGTTATGATATGAAGGTTTGGCTTGGAGAGGTTTTTTYCCTGGTCACAGACAGCTGATGTGTTATGCACTGAAGTCCACAAYCAAAGGGGAACGCAGAAGAAGGAGAAGGAATTTATACAACAAGCAAAATGACCATGCTGTTTGTATGTGGCTGCTATGAAAGTGAACTGTGTTAGCATGTGATCAGGGGTGTATTCATTCCGCCGATTCGGTTGAAAAACCTTTCTTAAACGGAAGCGGAACGGGGATAAACGGAACGGGGATAAACATACCTGAATTTGTCCAATAGAAACTCCCGTTTGCATCAGARCTCAGGATAAGACCCAGATGCACACAGTTRGAAAAAACAAAKGTTTATTTCCAAAACAGGGGGCAGGAAAACAACAGGTCAAGGGCAGGCATAGGTCAGTAATCCAGGGCAGTGTCAAGAGGTACAGAATGGCAGCAGGCTCAGGGCAGGCAGAATGGTTAAAAGCCATGAGAACTAGAAAACGGGCACTAACAAGAAACAAGAGTACGGGAAACCGCTAGTAGGCTTGACGCGACAAGACYAACTGGCAACAGACAAACAGAAAACACAGGTATAAATGCAAAGGGGATAATGGTGAAAGTGGGCGACACCTGGAGGGGGGTGGAGACAAGCACAAGACAGGTGAAACAGATCASGGTGTTGTACTAATGATTACACCATGGATCAGCTAGATGCAGGCAAGAGTGTGCAAGGCYGTATTGAATTTGTCACCGTCTGTCACCTTGATTWTTCTACATGATTACACTACATTGTAAACTTTCATTCATAGGCTAGGTTGTAGCAACCTCATGATGGGTATAGGGAAAATGTACGTATCATYTCGTATCCTAAACRTATCAATGTTACATTGAGCTGGGTGAATGGAATATGAATGACAGTCATCCAATATGCTGTAYWAMAAATAAGGCCATGKTCATGAGAAAATAATCATCCTCCCTCATCTTAAACGGCARCGACCGCCACTGGTGTGTGCGTGGATTCAACCAGCCAAACTTGAGAAGTTTGTTTAACAGAGTGTATTGGATTCCCTGGGCTCAGCATTCGGTAAATTATTCAGTGGTGGGACTGTTAGTTTGGAGGATTATTAGCTGACTGTCCATCGTGTGTTGTGACACAGCTCCTTATACCTCACTGCAGAATAATCAGGAATAGCTGTTATTATTAAGCCTACATTCTCACTAACTTGATATTCTTGTTTTTCAGASTTGTTAAAGCTGGTTAAAAATAGTACCCCCTTAGCCTCTTTCACATACTTAGGTTGTCTCCTAAAATCCCATRTTATCTACTCTTTTTAAGGGAAGCTGTGATTTATTATTGGGCCAGTCAAACAAAGAGATAAAGAGGTGTGCTTGATTCCACCAAATACTCTTCAACAATGTTGATTTGTTATTGGCCAAATGCAACACAGCTGCATTTCCAACCAGAAACTACTGTTTTAAGCAATYTTTAATTAACATGATGCACCTTTATTCTAAAGGATAAGTCTGTTGGCAGAGGTGGTCCAAAACAAATGGTGGTCCATTTGTGTCCATCCTGTGAATGCAAGGAGCTCTCTACTCCTGGGCTGTAGGAAATGTATTGTGTTGATGTTTTGGCAACTTTCATTATTCGCAGTCATATTATAGTCTCTTAGAGACTCTCTTTTTTGGGTCAATGGTTGGGAAATGTTGCCCTTGAACGTTTGACTGACTTTTGTGTTTTCTGATTTACATATTTTCCCCATGCAGCTTGAATATCACTGAGGGGATGTCTGCTGACTCTCAGATCTTTCTTGGTCTAGTGGATGTGAGTGAAAAGGACAATATGTGTAACTGGTTACAGTCAACTCAATACCACAACTTTGTCAGCCAATTAGGTAAATAATATTATTACTATGTTGATATTGATTATCAAAACTATGATCATTTTATATAYGATCATTTTTATAATAATTTTTATTATAATATCAATGCTTGTCCAAACTAATCCCTTGGGAGAAATGAAATCCACGTAAATGATTSAGAGTAAAAAAACAAGTCAGGGAAAAGAAAATGTGAGTCATGCAACTCATTTTTGGGGAAAATTGTGAGAGTTTGTATATGCTACAAGGGAATGTTGCCGGTTGAGGGGTAATTCAAAGAAAACTCAGAGACTTCATAAACATTGGCATAGTTAATCATGTGTAAARGCTCTGGTTCAAATCAGACCACATCAGCGGCCAACAAACACCCCGTTGCCCTGCTCTGTATAAAATGAACATGATGTTCAGTTGTTGATCGGAAAGGTAAATGACATGGGGTAATGGGTATTATCTGTGCTCCTTTTAAGAATCCCTGACACGTGGTTTACAGAGGGTGTTTGACCACTGTATTCCTCAGGTTATTTAGCACCAGTAATCTGACCTGTGACCTGTTCTGTGTGTTGGGCAGATGAGGGTCTCTGACAGAGGTGGTGGGTGGAAAGAGTGGACTATAATCCTCTTCTCCATTAGCGTCTCTGTCAAAATATACACAACCTGAACAAAAACACAACTGACTAGGAAACTGGGAGGACCTGATGGAAACCATCCATACTCAGGAAATCTGGTGATCCTGATTGGGGGTAGACAGAGGAGGTTAGAGTTAGAGGCCTACCTGTCAGAGAAGAAACCTCTGGATTACAAATGTTTGGACTATCTCTAACAAGCGGCCTCGTAATTGTCTGTCAAATAAACACGGTAGGGAGTTTTAAGCACAGATAAAGTGATACTCGCAGGGAAGGTAAATGTGCTCAGTCCAATTAGCCAACGGATTTCAGGATTTAAGAAGAAAGAATGTCATGTTCATTGATATATACAACTCACCCACTAAAATGTAACATAAGCAAACAACGACATTMTGAGTGATTTTAAATTGATCCCAAGTGAGGTAATGTACATTTATGTAAGTGCATGCATAGTTTAACCACTCTCACAGTCTATTCAAAGACAGGCTACCCATTATGATAATAAGTTCGTAGCAAAATTGTCCACTGGGCGCAGAAATCAATTCAATGTCGGTTCAACGTAATTTCATTAAAATGACGTGGAAATAACGTTGATTCAACCAGTGTGTGCCCAGTGGGTGGTCTCCCAATGGATTTTTTGTTTCAACATTGCACATATACTCCCTGAGCTAACTGGTTTTGGGAAGTTCAACCTCCCAATTAGGAAGATGTTAAGACAGGAAGGACAGGTACCAAACCATGTCATTTGATTCTTCTTCGAGCTGGTCAGGTCAAAAATGAGCCACTCCATCAGCCCCCTTGTAAACTGTGCTGACCTCGGACCTGACTTAGCCTCCACTATCATGCTCAGTGTAACCAAAGGCAACAGTGTGTTTGTCTGAAGGGTGTGACCCATACAGACCCCACAGATGGTTAGGGCTCTGCTGTTCAGGGCTCAGGGTGACTGATCGCTGTGTGAAAGCATTCACCGTATTACTGTACTCTAGGGCTGTGACGATACCAGCATCACAATATTTTTTCCATGTCAAAAATGAAAACACGAAGCAGACCAAACGCTTTGGTCCTTTAAAAACCTTCTCTATGTAAAATATTGCGTGCTATAGCTTGGAAAAATAACCACATGTAACTCTGGATGACAACATAATGATGTTTGTTTCCAACATGAAGGCTTTTTTCCTCAAGAAGTTGAATCCATTTCGCAATACTGGTATCGTCCCGGCCCTACTGTGTTCCACGTCGTCATCAACCACTGGCCACTGTGCAACGTTTCTGGAAGCGCTTATCGATCCTCGCCACAACTTAATTTACAATGTACCGGAATGCAATGAATGGGCTGTTAGGCCATGCATGTATGTGTGGCAGTGACGTAGGCAGAAATCCGTTGATGGCACGGCCAGCAAAAATGTAGGTGGGCCCAAATTTGGGCACTGAAATCATCATGAAATGATCATAAAAGCATAGTCTACCCTATACCCTACTGTAATCGATCACACACAACAAACCCTCTAACGGGATTTCGCATTACAAACTAAATAGAATTGTAGGCCTACGTAAATCCATGACTCCTGCGACTAACTCACATAGACCTACACATAATAAACCATAGGTCTATAATTATTAGACTGTGAGACTAGGACATAATGCTCTGATGTCACAGTAATAATCACAACAGGAAACCATAGCTTATATAGACTAGAACCTTTTCTTAGTCACTTTATGAGTCAAAAAGCAAGCCGAGTGCAATTCTCTGCTGGGCGTGGGTGATCAAGTGGATCTACAATGGATTTTGTGATATCAGTTAAATGATCAATAGCTTATAGTGCCTAACTATAGTGCATGGGCAGAGAAGCACGGGGCAAAGTTCTATTTGCAATTACATAAGATTCCTAAAAATGATAGGCTGTTTACAATTGACTGGAAATAAATATTGTTTCATGAATTTGCTTATTTTCATATATAATAAGAGAGGTCCAATTTTCTCCATGTTGGCCTACCCCATATTATAAATAATGTAGAGTCCCTTGTATTTAAAAACTTGACTCTCAAGCTAGGCTATACGATAACATCGGTAATAGGTCAGTTGTTGTAGCTAGGCTATACGATAACATCGGTAATAGGTCAGTTGTTGTAGCTAGGCTATACGATACATCGGTAATAGGTCAGTTGTTATAGCTAGCTATACGATAACATCGTATAATAGGTCAGTTGTTATAGCTAGGCTATATGAATAACATCGGTAATAGGTCAGTTTGTTGTAGCTAACTGTATGATAAACTGGTAATAGGTAGTTGTTATAGCTAGGCTATGATAACATCTGTAATAGGTCAGTTGTTGTAGCTAAGCTATATGATAACATCGATATAGGTCAGTTGTTATAGCTAGGCTATATGATAACATGGTAATAGTCAGTTGTTGTAGCTAGGCTATATGATAACACTGGTAATAGGTCAGTTGTTATAGCTAGGCTAATATGATAACACTGGTAATAGGTCAGTTGTTATAGCTAGGCTATATGATAACACTGGTAATAGGTCAGTTGTTATAGCTAGGCTATTGATAACATGGTAATAGGTCAGTTGTTATAGCTAGGCTATATGATAACACTGGTAATAGGTCAGTTGTTATAGCTAGGCTATATGATACACTGGTAAAGGTCAGTTGTTATAGCTAGGCTGTATGATAACACTGGTAATAGGTCAGTTGTTATATGCTAGGCTGTATGATAACACTGGTAAAAGGTCAGTTGTTATAGCTAGGCTATATGATACACTGGTAATAGGTCAGTTGTTATAGCTAGGCTTATATGATAACACTGGTAATAGGTCAGTTGTTATAGCTAGGCTGTATGATACACGGTAATAGGTCAGTTGTTATAGCTAGGCTGTATGATAACACTGTAAAAAGTCAGTGTTATAGCTAGGCTATATGATAACACTGGTAATAGGTCAGTTGTTATAGCTAGGCTATATGATAACACTGGTAATAGGTCAGTTGTTATAGCTAGGCTGTTATGATAATACTGGTAATAGGTCAGTTGTTATAGCTAGGCTGTATGATAACACTGGTAATAGGTCAGTTGTTATAGCTAGGCTATATGATAACACTGGTAATAGGTCAGTTGTTATAGCTAGGCTATATGATAACACTGGTAATAGGTCAGTTGTTATTGCCTACTACTTTTGAGGCACATCAGAGCATACATTTAAATAAGTGGCGCTCCCGAGTGGCGCAGCGGTCTAAGGCACTGCATCTCAGTGCTAGAGGCGTCACTACAGACCCTGGTTCGATTCCAGGCTGTATCACAACCGGCCGTGATTGGGAGCCCCATAGGGCGGCGCACAAATGGCCCAGCATCGTCCGGGTTATGGTTTGGCCGGGGTAGCCCATCATTGTAAATCAGAATTTGTTCTTAACTGACTTGCCTAGTTAAATAAATAAAAATATGTACATTTTACTGGACATGTTTCAGTGGAAGGAGGGAGTGAGTGTGAGTCGAAGTGGAGCGTGTTTCATGACTTCTAAAAACAGCGTCGTAGTGCTGATCATTGTTTCTGAATGTACTGAAACTAATTGACATAGAGGGGGACTCTATGATATTGAATAACACCCTCTTCTATACACGGTCTCTTGAAAAAAACTGTGAGCTTTGTTTGGCCATTTTAATTGTTTTTGCTAGCTAGCCAAGTTAGCTAGTGAGTCTTAGCTAGCTAGCTAATGGTGAGTAGCCTACACAGTGTAGCCTAGCCTACACAGCGATAGCTACTGCACATGGTACCAGTGCAAAGTGACATGTGCCAGAACCCTCCCATTATTTTGAAAATGAAAAAAGGTGATTGTTATTTTTTTACAATTTGTTTTTGTTTTTTCCCGGTAAGTAACAAAGCATAATTCAAATTCAATGCATAAGCCTATGTAAGGGCTGCATAACTGGTGGCAGGGAAGTRAGACGCAGGAGAGCAGAACTAGGTAATAGCCGGAGCAGTTTAATTCCAAAACCAACGGCATCAAGAAAATAACAACTTGGGTACAAAACCCGACGCGCACCAGTCAACATGTGCACAAGCACTTACAAACAAACAATACCACACAAAGACATGGGGGGAACAGAGGGTAAATACACAACACGTAATGAGGGAAATGAAAACCAGGTGTGTCGGAAAACAAGACAAAACAAATGGAAAATGAAAAATGGATCGGCGATGGCTAGAAGACCGGTGATGTCGACCGCCAAACACCGCCCGAACAAGGAGAGGAACCGAATTCGGCAGAAGTCGTGACAGCCTAACTTAAATATATTTTATGTACAGCATTAGGTTTTATGTAGCATGTTCTTAAGTGTCCTGAAAGGCATCTTACAAATAAAATGTATTATTATTTATTATTGTCAATATATATCCCTTTCGTTTTTCCACCCCCTCCCTACAGCTTGCTATTAATTCCATCTGATGATGTATGCATGTTTAGACCAGTGCTTGACTTGGACTGAAATAGGTGCCGATACCCTTTATACTTACTGTAGGTACAGGAACTCCTCAATTGTTTTGAGCTAATATTCAATAGGAAGTGCAGGATGTAAAAAGACTAATAATGGCCTGTTTGGAACACTGAGCCAAATATATATATATATATATATATATATATATATATATATATATATATATATATATATATATATATACACTGCTCAAAAAAATAAAGGGAACACTTAAACAACACAATGTAACCCAAGTCAATCACACTTCTGTGAAATCAAACTGTCCACTTAGGAAGCAACACTGATTGACAATAAATTTCACATGCTGTTGTGCAAATGGAATAGACAAAAGGTGGAAATTATAGGCAATTAGCAAGACACCCCAATAAAGGAGTGGTTCTGCAGGTGGTGACCACAGACCACTTCTCAGTTCCTATGCTTCCTGGCTGATGTTTTGGTCACTTTGAATGCTGGCGGTGCTTTCACTCTAGTGGTAGCATGAGACGGAGTCTACAACCCACACAAGTGGCTCAGGTAGTGCAGCTCATCCAGGTGGCACATCAATCGGAGCTGTGGCAAGAAGGTTTGCTGTGTCTGTCAGCGTAGTGTCCAGAGCGTGGAGGCGCTACCAGGAGACAGGCCAGTACATCAGGAGACGTGGAGGAGGCCGTAGGAGGGCAACAACCAGCAGCAGGACCGCTACCTCCGCCTTTGTGCAAGGAGGTGCACTGCCAGAGCCCTGCAAAATGACCTCCAGCAGGCCACAAATGTGCATGTGTCAGCATATGGTCTCACAAGGGGTCTGAGGATCTCATCTCGTACCTAAGGCAGTCAGGCTACCTCATGGAGGGCTTGCGGCCCACAAAGAAATGCCACCCCACACCATGACTGACCCACCGCCAAACGGTCATGCTGGAGGATGTTTGCAGGCGAGCAGAAACGTTCCCACGGCGTCTCCAGACTCTGTCACGTCTGTCACAATGTGCTCATGTGCTCAGTGTGAACCTGCTTTCATCTGTGAAGAGCACAGGCGCAGTGGCGAATTTGCCAATCTTGGTGTTCTCTGGCAAATTGCCAAAACGTCCTGCACGGTGTTGGGCTGTAAGCACAACCCCCACCTGTGGACGTCGGGCCCTCATACCACCCTCATGGAGTCTGTTTTCTGACCGTTTGAGCAACACATGCACATTTGTGGCCTGCTGAGAGGTCATTTTGCAGGGCTCTGGCAGTGCACCTCCTTGACACAAAGGCGGACGGTAGCGGTCCTGCTGCTGGGTTGTTGCCCTCCTACGGCCTCCTCCACGTCTCCTGATGTACTGGCCTGTCTCCTGTAGCGCCTCCACGCTCCTGGACACTACGCTGACAGACACAGCAAACCTTCTTGCCACAGCTCGCCATTTGATGTGCCATCCTGGATGAGCTGCACATACCTGAGCACTTTGTGTGGGTTGTAGACTCCTCTCATGCTACCACTAGAGTGAAAGCGACCCACCCCCCTCCGCCACATTCAAAGTGACCAAAAACATCAGCCAGGAACGATAGGGACAATCTGAGAAGTGGTCTGTGGTCACCACCTGCAGAACCACTCCTTTATTGGGGGTGTCTTGCTAATTGCCTATAATTTCCACCTTTTGTCTATTCCATTTGCACAACAGCATGTGAAATTTATTGTCAATCAGTGTTGCTTCCTAAGTGGACAGTTTGATTTCACAGAAGTGTGATTGACTTGGAGTTACATTGTGTTGTTTAAGTGTTCCCTTTATTTTTTTGAGCAGTGTATATACCATTGAGTTGAGTTTTTCATTGAGTTTGCGCTTCCAAACATCTAGCCCCAAAATGTATATTTGATAAAAATGTAGTTAAGGTTTGTATTATCTTGTTTTAGAATTTGAATTGATGCTGGTATTGATAGTCTTTGTCATAATGGACCAGTAAGATAACAAAACTTCCACATACAGTGTAAATCAATATTACTGATTCATAATGTCAAATATAACAATATTTCATATTAAGTCAAAATATAAGTATTTGTTGCCTGGAGCTTGCTGACTTCAGTTTTCTCACTTTATTGAACACATCAATACACAGTGTAAGTGACAGCCAGGGCTATAGTCATTTGACTCCTGCTTCCTATTCTAATGAGTTTGCAGGAAAAGGGGCTGATGTGCGTTTTCCATTCTATATTGATTTGTTTTCCTTGGCTTGATCTCCTCTACAAGGATTAAAATGAAATGCACCGGTACAGCGAAACGCAGAATGCATATTTTCCATTCGATCAGCATCTGGTCACTTCTTTTATAGTAGTTTCTTCCGCTGAGTCAACCAAATGCTATTCCATAGCCTATCAGGTCATGTAGGTGAATGTGTTAAATGATTTAGCACATTTACAGTAAACGTTTGACGTACTCTACTGTACTTCCCAGGTGGTAAAATGGGATGGCAGAGGATCAGCAAGCTCAGCTCAATGAAACAAGCCTTTTAAATCTACTGAAACCTGTTCCTCGCCGGAAGCCCATATATGGTTAACATCGACCTGGGCTGTCAGAAGGCATCACTCTTACCTCCAGGAGATCATTCCTCTTCCTSAATGGGCCCCGGCTATAACTAGTTGCAGAGCATCAAACACAGGCAGATAAGAGTGAAGTGAGTGGGCGGGTACAGGCATAAAACAAACTGTTTGTACTCTACTCTGCCACTGCCTTCATGTCCCAGTGAGAGTTGATTATGTGATTGTAAGCTAATTTGTGTTAGATTTAGATGGATTCCAATGTAAGAAAAATATGAATCAATCATTTTTTTTAAAATGGTTACATGTCACTTTAAGTGAGGGCATGGTGACTTTCGAGGAATAACTGTAATATCAGGACAAGTTAGAAGCATCCAGCTCTGACATAATGGCGTGTAGAAGAAGCACTCACCAACCTAGCTTCCAGGGGAAGGTTTGTAACTCTCACTTCCTATCACAGTATACTTGACATGGCCACCAAAGGACAGAACTCTTAACTCACTTACATAAGCTACCAGGCTGCCCAAAGAGGTCAGCCCGGAGTACGTTCTTCTCAAGTCATCAAATGTTGAAAAAGCTTTAATATCAGTGTGTGGAAATGCAGTACAGCCCCCCCCCCCCCCCATTCCTGAAAATAGTATATTTCTGGAGGTGTCTTACTGATAGTGACAGAGGGAAGACAGTAGCGCATCACGGTACTATATCTTTCCATTTTACAGAGAGACCGACAGTTGATTCTATTAATAATGTGCCGTCACATTGACCTCTACTTGGCAGGCACAGAGGTGGCGTCAGGCAATGGAGAAACAGCAATAGCAGGAGACATTAGACATTAAATATGGAAAGGACCTTCAGGAGTCAGAGCTGCTGTACTTAAAGTCCATTTAACTGGCTCAAACTTAACCCCTTTGAGACAGGCATGCTATTTGGAATATCAAACKGAGCAAAGTATCACACGTTTGTGATCGCTCACTGGCAAAATAATACAATGCAAAAAAGTTGGATTAAGATTTTAATACAGATTGATTTATGGGGGCTTTTCTTAGAGTTTATGTATACTGTAACTTTCTCTAAAAATTCCTGTGAGTTCACTCACTTTCTAAGATGTGCTTATTAAAATCTTTTGACATGAGTGTTTCAACAGTGTTCTGGAAATGTTCAATGTATGCCCTCACACATTACAAACATGGTCCTGAATATACAATTAATATATTTAATTTGAGTGATGAATCATTATTGTAGATTTAATTTCACGTCTCTACAATATCTGTTGCCTGTGGTTATGTGTTACTGTAAATACGGTAGAAGGGTCTGGTCTAGCCTACAACTAGTCTATAAGTCCTCTCCATGCCTCTAAAGCCCTGTTTATACCTGGTTCTAACATGCGTCAGTAGTCCTGATCTTGTCCACATTCTGATTGTGCCAACATTTGTCGACATGTGTAGACAATCAAAAGACGCATTGTGACCTGATTGTGATTAGATATTCCTGACTTCCTCCGGAGGTAGTCGAAGACGTATCTTGTACGAATATCCTTGAAATGTAAATGATCCTGACAACAAAAGCATATACATTTGGCCAATATCACAGTTGTCCTGCCCTCTCCAAAAAAACACACTGGCCAGTTGAGGTATAATTATGGACAACGATACCTCTACAATTACTCCAGAATTAAGATCATGGTCTTCATTACAAACGAAGTGCCAGTAGACACACAAATAACCTTCTCACCCAAAAATGCTAACCTCCCCCTGTTATCGTAATGGTGAGAGGTTAGCATGTCTGGGGGTTATGATATAAAATGCTAACCTCCCCCTGTTATCGTAATGGTGAGAGGTTAGCATGTCTTGGGGGTTATGATATAAAATGCTAACCTCCNATGATATAAAATGCTAACCTCCCCCTGTTATCGTAATGGTGAGAGGTTAGCATGTCTGGGGGTATGATATGTGTGTCTGTAACTTTCTCATTCATTATTATTCACAATTAATTCAGAACTATCTGTAATCAAAGTAGCCTCCACATTAATGTAGAAGTGTTTAGAAACATATTCTATTCTTATTTACAATAAAAGTGATACATTATTTAACATTCATTTATATTMGGCACAAACGTATCTGAAACACAACCAAAACAAACAGCAAATGTAAAATATAAACATTATTAAAAAGGCAACGTACGTCAACATCCAGGCGTAAAGATCAAACCTGTCCAGACCTGTTTGAAAAAATGTGTTACGCCATTCGGAGATGCCCTACTCTGTTTTACTGTGTACTTCAGGGCTTAAGTGTCATTTTTATTTATACTGTGTGTTAATTGTATTTTGCACACACATACTCTGATAATTTGTGAGGTGACTTTTTTGGGGATGGGAGAGATTCTCCAAATATTTATGTGTAAGGCTGTGGACAGGTCAAGGTTATCAGGACAGTAGCCTATTGTGCCAAGTCTTAAATCGTTGGATGACAAAAGTAGGCTGTAATGATGAGAGTATTAAACTATTCACTATAAAAGTGTTCTGTTTTCTGTCGATTTGTACAGCTTGTGTAGGGGGGGGGGGACCAGGAAATCTGGTCACAATACGGACGCAGTGGGCAGCTAGAGACACATTTTATTACCATGTGTAGACGCAACAAATCTCGATCAGATAGTGAGCAGATAATCTTGATCAGATGACGACAACCACACGTTAATGCATGGTGTAACCACGGCTTAAAAGCCTGTCTTCTGTATTCGCTTGATATATAAGAAAGGCTTATGAAGCAGCATTTGCTAAATTATCCCTGGAGTTTTAGGTTGATACTTGAATCAGTGTAGAGATGGAGCCCATCTGTGTTATCTGAAAAGCCTGTTGAAATCTGCCCCTATGCTCCATGCCATATTAGCTTGAATACTGGGGAGCAGCTTAGACTACTAGTAAAAATATGCACTCAACAGCCTTTAATTAATATTATTTTTCTAAGGTGGTCTTAAAATGTGTATTTATGTATTGGCTCTGTCTGCACTTGCATTTACTGGAATTTGTGTCTCTTTTTCTTTGGAGTCTCTCACGTTGCTGTAAGCGTGACATGAATTAATGCTATTGCTTCAT
Source organism: Salvelinus sp. IW2-2015 (assembly GCF_002910315.2). Classification (NCBI taxonomy): domain Eukaryota; kingdom Metazoa; phylum Chordata; class Actinopteri; order Salmoniformes; family Salmonidae; genus Salvelinus; species Salvelinus sp. IW2-2015. The sequence continues at coordinate 11,910,453 of NC_036856.1, forward strand.
GACAGATAGAAAGTGCCATTCATTTGAAGGCTATGCCATCCTAACCATGTCAAGGTTTGAATGGGAATTTAAAGAGGAAAAAAGGACATACTGTACTTACAATGACCTTCTCCGAATCTCTTTACATACTAATAGGCTTATCATTTTGGAACATGACTCGCCTAAATGAGGCTGAAAAAAACATGACAAGTTTTTTAAGCCGCAGAGTTGGCTGGAAGTCGTTGCTATTCGTGTGAAACCTGGGATGTCACACTCTTGCTTTGCACGCAGACATGTGATGCTATATGGACCTCCATTCATCACGATGTGACCTTTTCATTTAGAATACCTGTCAGGCACAAGCCTGCACTTCCTCTAGTACATCAACTATGTCAGGACCTCCATGGAACTCTTCCCTCTCCTACCCAGCCAAACCAGGTCAACATCATCCATTCACACACCCTCCATGGGTCACAAGTTCAGTCTGAACCATGAACATATCTGGGATTCGTTACTCTCCAATGTCTTTCATTCTGCTAATAAGGGATTCATGTTAGAACACTCACCAATCAGCTTTGCTCTGGTAGGTATGAGCCTTATAACTTTCCATTGCATAGCYTAAGGTTCTGTTCCCAAATTCATCCTGATGTCTTAATCCTACAGAGTTCAATTTAGGACTGATAGGATTGGACCTGGTTAAGAATGTGTCTTCTCATTAGAGTTTGTTGAGGTTCAGTAGGTCTCTGGTCCACAGGAGTTTCTAGGATTTCAAGACATTTGGAGCTGAGCCTAAAAAATAAGGCAAAAAAAAAAAGGAAATTCAACAGCCAAATGCATTCATTTGATGCACTTTGAGATGAACATTGAGAMATTAGATATTTTTCAAGTAACTTGCACCTTCCCACCTGCCACAGCAGACACTGCCAGTACTTAATTACAGTAGCTACTGTGGGTCTCTCTACCTGGAACACTCTCCTCTACTCTGGAACACATACATCTACAGTGTATTGCCAAAAACCTTCATACCACTCAAAAACTTCAAAACATTGGCTCATTGGACAGGTCAGAGTCTAACTGATGAAATAATCCCACAGTACCCAAACACCCTCTTTCTTACACACACACTGTGCAGTAATTAGAATCCACAGAGCAGCTGCAAGTGATAGTCTTCTGTGTGCTCACCCCTCTGCCTCTCTCCATCGCTTTCTCTGTTGTCTGTTGCTGTCTCTCGTCTGCCCTCTTCTGTTGCTGTCTCTTATTCTTCTATGATGCTGTCTCTTATTCTTCTATGTTGCTGTCTCTTTTGTCTTCCCTCCTCTCTTGTCCTGGTTGTAAAAAGTGTAAAAGTAAACAATTGTTTTAATAGTAATTTCACAGGCTTTTTCTCCTCACCTGAAAATTCTTTGTAAATCATGTCTGTATTTCACTTGTAATAATTTCTGCAAATAAATAAAAGTAATTAGAATCTATAAAGCAGCTTGAAGTGATATAGTCTACTGTGTGCTCAGCCCACCTCTTATCTCTCCATCTCTTCTGTCACTTTCTCTGTAACTTGTCTGTGGCTGTCTCAGTTTTGTGTTTGTTACTGTCTCCTTTGCCTATCCTCTTCTGTTATAGCCTGTACTGTTCTTCTGGTATCTCTCTCCATCATAGCAACAAAAGAGTAGGTCATCTCTGTGTCTTGTCTGGTGTCYCTCTCRGTCATCTCTTTAGTTTTGCAATTCAAAATGGTCAAGTGGTTACTGGGGCAGCTTAACTTGCTGCCTTGTAGTTAGTGTCCAACCTGAGATTGAAAGGTTGGAAATTTGATCCCTGGCAGAGTCACATCGAAGACTGTAAAAATGGGACGCGGTSTGTCTCTGCTTGGCACTCAGCATTAAGGATATAGATTTGGGGTGAGGCCCTGGGATAGACTAGCTTCCTGTCCAGGGGGTGTACATCAAGTTGCCTCATGCTACAGAAACAGGAGWTAGCCGGAACAGCTCATTGGAGCCTCACACATGCCATGGCTTGTGCAAGACTACTTACTTACTTTTTTTTTTGTTTTACTTGTTTGGGCCTGTGTCTTGGTCACCTGAATCATCATCTTCCCTACCAGTTGCCCCTGGCTGCTGATGTTCTAAGTACTCCGCTGGCCTGCTGTTCAATCAAATTTCAATCAAATGTATTTATAAAGCCCTTCTTACATCAGCTGATGTCACAAAGTGCTGTACAGGAACCCAGCCTAAAACCCCAAACAATGCAGGAGTAGAGGTGTTCTCGTCTGTCATTCGCCTTGGCTCATCTGCAAGGTAGCAAGGTAGCGAGCGGTACATTAGTTTGTTTTAAAGGACAACTGCACTTCCTGATTTGGCCTCATTTTAGATTGAGTCCATTAAGAAATGCTAGTGGCCATGACTGAATTCAAACGTGAGTTGGTTTCGGGGTTTGGTTTGATTTGAGTATATTGTGTGTGTGTGTTCGCAGGTGGGAAGAGTTAGTGAAATTAATTTGACAATTAGCTTGGTGTGCGACCTGACTTTCACTTTGGATATCTTCAGCGCTAGTTAGGGACTGTCAACAAATTACACAATGTTGTCGTGACTTGACTTTAACATTAATCTGAAGACTGTTATTTATCTAATTACCTAAATATGTTAAATTGTTACCCGATTAAATTAATCATGTAACAATTAACTCATTAGGATCTGGGGCACCACGAGAGCAGTTCTTTAAAGAGTTTACCATCTCCCGAATTAAACTCAAAAGGTCTTTACCTATCACATCTATAAACCGTCAACTTATTAGTCATAACCTCGTATCATATCACCATTCTGAACAGTTGTAACCTCCTTGCATGTGCAAAAACCTGAGTCTTACTTATGATTCKGTACTACACAAATTGGTATAATTATTTATTTACTWGCAAATTAAATGGTAACACTGGATAAAAATACACACTTAATACGTTAAAAACAGGTCCCTAGCGTAATGACAATAAAGTGGCTGCTTCTTACAAAAGAGATGGAGAGAGAGGGGGCAGAGACACTTAACATTGGTACTTTCAGAAACTACTCTCACTTACAGTAACCATATACTTTGCACACGAACCGACGRCCGCTTTGAGTAAGAAATCATGAATGTATTTATGTGAAATGCCTTGGTTTGCCGGATCTCTCTCGTGGACAGGGCCGCCTTGGAAAGTGAGTTGGGCCTTTTCACGGCACGCTRGTAGGCTCTGATTGTCCAAAAYGGTTCCAACAAGTCTTCTACTGTTGTTCTTCACTGTAGTTGTCCGGTATCTGGTGACTTGTCGCGTAGTCCTAAACAGATCTACAGAGTTTATTTTCCTTCCATTAGCTCTTGAAGATGCCTCTTTCTAGATGCCTCTTTCTAGATAGGCTAGCCAACCGTATCGATGGTTTGAGCAGAGTAACAGAACGGTCCTACTCAAATTCGCTTTCGAAGATACTTTACTTAGGACAGCTAATCAGCCGTACCAGTGATTGTTCGGGAGGTAAGTTTATCGTCTCTACCTTGTGTTGAGATTCACAGTTCAAAKCAGTTTAAACGTGCAGCTACTGCTTGACCCTTTTCTGGTCTAGTAGGTGAATTTCTCTACTCATKATTTATACAGTTTGTTCAAAAGGGGCATTCCGTCTCTGACCTCACTCGGGGCGTGACTTGTCACTGTGCAAAGTTTATGTAAAACCATTATCTCTTATAGCTTCTCAAATCACATCCCTCTCTTAACAAAAATACCTTGATCATTTTTCATATTACTTGCACAACGCATYGTATGGAAAGTTTGTACATGTAGTGGGTATACTTTCCAAGTTACACAATTTCCTTCATAACATTTTTAATGACATCACAAAATAACAAACAAAATTACATTCGTGTTCTATAGATCGCCTCTGACCATTCCATGTTAGAAAAATTGTTACAGTATTTGCTTATGAACGTGAATGTTTTGGAGYAAAAAAAAWTCTGTACAAGCTTCCTTCTTTTCATTCTGTCAATTAGTTTAGTATTGTGGAGTAACTACAATGTCGTTGATCCATCCTRAGTTTTCTTCTAGCACAGCCATTACACTCTGTAACTGTTTTAAAGTTACCATTGGCCTCATGGTGAAATCCCTGAGCGGTTTCCTTCCTCTCCGGCAACTGAGTTAGGAAGGACGCCTTGATATTGATACACCATCCAAAGTGTAATTAATAACTTCACCATGCTCAAAGGGATATTCAATCTCTGCTTTTTTATATTTTTACCCATCTACCACTAGGATCCCTTCTTTACAAGGCATTGGAAAACCTCCCTGGTCTTTGTGGTTGAATCTGTGTTTGAAATGAACTGCTCAACTGAGGGACCTTACAGATAGGAATTTTTGTCAGCTGGTGATTATTATTCAAATAACTGCCGGTGTCACGCCCTGACCTTAGAGATCCTTTTTATTTCTCTATTTTGGTTTGGTCAGGGCGTGAGTTGGGGTGGGTATTCTATGTTCTATGTTTTTTAGTTCTATGTTTTGGGCCGGGTAGAGTTCTCAATCAGGGACAGCTGTCTATCGTTGTCTCTGATTGAGAACCATACTTAGGCTGCCCTTTTCCCACCTGTGTTTGTGGGAAGTTGTCTTTGTTTGTAGGGCACATAGCCTTTAGCTTCAGGGTTTGTTTTTGTAGTGTTTATTGTTTTGTTCGGCGTCTTTTTCCCTAATAAAAGAAAATGTACGCTAACCACGCTGCACCTTGGTCCTCTCCTTTCAACAGCCATGACAGCCGGTCTCATGGTAATTGACAGTTCATTAACTTAAACATGTTTACCATCTCCGGCTTCCACGCATAGTAAACTGGATGCAGACCTTTGGAACGTCTACATTTTAAAATGTCTATTAAATCCATTTAATATAGCCTACACCATCACAATCAATCCATTATTTATTTTAGGCATGTCTAAAGAAACATGATATGAAGAAAATGTAGCCTATTTCAGAAGAAAAGAATAGCATATGCTGAGTCGTTCTTATGTTAGTCCCTGATCTGGCTATGCCATATGGCTGTGGGCTACACATAATTAATTTAGCAGGCAAGATTTTGCTTATAATTCTGTGCCATTATTTTATAGGAAGAACAATACAATTGAACACGGCTGAATAAACTAGAAAGGATATTTTTCCCCAAATGATTTTGAGGGAGTGCGCACATTCTGTGTTGAGTGGTTAACKAAGAAACAGGTCCTCCTGCAGTATATGTGTCACGACTTCCACTGAAGGTGGCTCCTCTCCCTGTTCGGGCGGTGCTCGGCGGTCGTCGTTGCCAGCCTACTAGCTGCCACCGATCCATTTTTCTTTTTCGTTTGTGTCTGGCTGTTTTGTTTACACCTGTGTCCTATTAGTTAATTTCCGTGGGCTTATTAACCTCCGCTGCCTGCTATGCTTTGTGTGGGATTATTTGCTGTTGTTTGCTCTGTTAGGGGTGCGTGTTTGCGCCACAGGGTTTGTTTTTTTCACGGTCGTTGTACCGTTTGGACTGTAATTAGGAGTAGAGGTTTCTCCTCCGTGTGTTACGTTATTTTCCCTGTGTGTGGCGACTTCGTTGGGTGTGTTTCCCCACCTGTTGTTGTTGTGTTGGGACTTTCAAATTAACATTGTGCTACTGGGACTTCCTTGCTCTCCTGCTCCTGACTCCTGCACCTACCTCTTCTTAGGAGGCACTAAACAATATGCTTAGAGTTATTRATGCAACTTTCGTTGTGATACAAACGTTAGGCTATATGTTTCGATTTATAATCCATTCTAAGGCTGCATGATGTGATGAATTATGATTTGAAAAAAGTTGCATGAAAGGGAAGCGCTCTACTCTCTTGAGCAGGCTGCACACACTTCATCAGTCTCTCATTCACAATTTGACAAGCACTTAATAATATTATAATGCAATATTCTCAATTTAATCTGGTCTTTCCATATACTAAATAATATGTGSGAAWCTAGTTTGGTCATTATCATGCACCTGTCGGAACAGGGGCAGGGCATAAAAAGAGATGTCATCCATATGTACTTGAATAGCAAATGGTTTTCCCTCTGTTCATTTTCATGCCAGCCAGGTAGGCTACTCTAGTTGTAAAGCGAAGCAATGTGCTTAATATTAGGCAAGTTGCTAAATAAATATAGTAGGCCTAGCCTATAGAAAGCTGATGGCCTCTATTAAAAAGAGGATGATCTCATCAAAACTCTATTTTCTCACAKAATCATAAAGTGTTTAATATGATTTTCGATGCATTTGCATTGATGTAAGAGCGATTAGAGGGACAATAGAGCGCGGAGTACCAGCCATTAGCAAGTTTGGTAGGCTACTAATGACCATCAGAGGCATTGGAGCGCAGTTTTGGAGAAGCGTAGTTACCGTGACTCAATGGTCACATGGAATTTGACTGTGGTCATGACCCCTTGACTGCCAGTGTGGCGGTAATAAGGTCACTGTAACAGCCTTACTTACAGATAATTGTATGTGTGGGGTACAGAGATGAGGTAGTCATTCAAAAAACATGTTAAACACTATTATTGCACAGAGTGAGTCCATGCAACTTACTATGTGACTTGTTAAGCACCATTTTACTTCTGAACTTATTTAAGCTTGCAATAACAAATGGGTTGAATACTTATTGACTCAAGACATTTCAGCTTTTCATTTTTTTATAAAATTTGTAAAAATATCTAAAACCATAATTCCACTTTGACATTATAGGGTATTGTGTGTAAACCAGTGACAAAATCAAAATGTAATCCAGTGACAACAAAATGTGGGGGGGTTGGATGGAAGCATGTTGGGCTGGGGGAATGGGATGGGAGTTGGCCCACCTCTTTGTTTCTCTTTTCTTTACCAATTTTATTATTACAAAATCCTGTGTGTTCAATATGATGATTTCTCTGTATATATATATTTTTTTTGGGGGGGGGGGGTGGGGTGGAAGCCTGTGGATACATGTTGGAAAACTATGTAAAATGGCATAAATACTGTACCGGTAACCATTTCCAATGTGACGTACACTGAGCAGCTGCACCCCTGAATTGATGATTACCTGTGTGCTGCCAACTGTGGGTAGGATTGAAGCAAACCCAACCTTCATTTATGTTGTGATGCAGCCATGACCACAAGTCTCACAAAGCTCGGTTTTGGGCATGACTGATTCTATTACCAAATGTATCCTATTTTCACTTTGTAGTCAATTTTAACAGTAGAATAAGGAGACCCCAGCTCCACTAACAGCTTGTTTGCTTAGCTAGCTACATGCATAGGCTATCCTTAGGTATTTGAAGTTACATAATTAATTTTGTTTACTGATCAAGAAAAGCATGCAGTTACTTGTTGTATAACTCTGATGATAGAGCTAAATGTGTTATAATCAGAAATYTGTTGTTCCGACTATGCTCTTTAAGAGGTGATGATATTAAAACCAAATAGTTATAACATTTATTTAACAATCCCTTGAAAATGGAACATAGTTGTCAATGGTTTTAGCGGAGCTGGAGGTTTCCTTGCCTTCCAGCAGTCAAATCAAACGCTCTGCACCATATTGTTACGTTTTATTGATAATGACCTATATGGAAATAACAGACATGAGCCAAGCATGTTTACCTGTGGAATAGGTTATAAGACCTCTATACTTCATTTCATGTTCTGCCACCACAACATTGCCCATTTTAAACAGGGTTAATATCAAGTTGTAGTAAAGTTCAGCTTCAGTCCACAGGGTGGCAATATGTCACTGTCAGAAGATTTGTGCTTTGGTCAGTAAAACGTTCATCTTTTCGGTCTCAGATAGCTAGCCAGCCAGTAGCTACCGAGGTGACTAGCCAGCCAAGCTAGCTACAAAAACAAAACCCACTCACTGGAAATAAAACACTTTTCCTAATATCATGACTTATATTAACATCCTTGCTTGCCCATTCACTAAGTACACTGTTAAATAACTGACAAGCAATAGCTTAATAAGGATACTGAGCACTAACGCTCAGAGAGAGAGAGAGAGAGAGATATGGGAGAGAGATGAGAGAATTAGAGGGAGCATACATAAGAACACACAGGACCATCAAAAGGTTCAGAGCTGGACCAAAACCATCCGGGACTGAAGCRTCAGAAGCCCAGGCCTAATGACACCACTGCTCTGGTCCTAGCAGTTTTCCACTGGCCAGGTTTATTAGATGTCCAAATGTGGTCTGAGGGTGTTGTGTGAAGCACTCTCTTTCAGTCACGGCTTAATGGTTAATGACAACCCCCATCTCTCAGACGAACAGATATGAAATCTGAGCAACTTCCGTCTCTCCCCCTTTTTTTGCCTACCCATCTCCCCTCATTACTGAAAGCCTGATTGAGAGGGGCATGTGATTTGGGATCGTAACGAGGGTCAACGACCGTCCTACTGTACCAATAGACGGGTGGATTATTGCTCTACTCACCTCTGCCTATAGCAACTCTGAGCACTACTGATGGACGACCTGCTTGCAGCAAATTTGGGCCAAGTCTTGGTCTGTCTGTCTCACACACACATACTACCTCCATAATGTCTAAGATTAAAGCATAGCCAAATGTTCTTAGCCAAATAGCCAAATACTTACAGTAATTGCCTGTAAATACAGTTTGGTGGGAGGCTCCTTTACTTGCAGGTTACATCAATAAAAGTTGAACACCATGAAGGCCTTCTTCAACATGCCAATAGCAAGGTGCAAGGCTTTAGTTTTCCCTCAACGCTTGGGAAATGGCTGCCAAACATGTGATGTGTAATTGGGCATTCTGAAAGGGCTTGATCCCCTTTATAGCCCCTCTGCTGCCCTCCRCCCACCACACCGTCCCACAGCCAGAGCCAGACCACCCGACTGAATGCTTAGCCTGATTCAGCTACTGAGGGATAACCTGCCTTAAAAACAATGCAGATCAACAGGCAAGATACTTCACATCACTGTAAATAATTAGACTGCACAAATATGTCAACCTTGAAGCCGGGGCCTCCCGAGTGGCGCAGCGTCGCAGTGCTCGAGGCATCACTACAGACCCGGGTTCGATCCCAGACTGTGTCATAGCCGGCCGTGACCGGGAGACCCATGAGGCGCCGAACAATTGGCCTAGTGTCGTCRGGGTTAGGGGAGGGTTTGGCCAGCCGGGATTTCCTTGTCCCATTGCACTCTAGCGACACCTTGTGGCGGGCTAYGAGCCTGCAAGCTGACTTCATTCACCAGCTGGAAGGCATTTCTGCTGACACATTGGTGCGGCTGGCTTCCGGGTTAAGCGAGCAGTGTGGCATGGCAGGGTCATATTTTGGAGGACACATGGTTCTCGACTTGCGCCTCTCCCGAGTCCATAGGGMAGTTGCAGCSATGTGACAAGACTTAGCCAATTGGATATCACGAAATTAGGGAGAAAAGTACCAAAAAAAACTTGAAGCCATGAATTGTTTACACGTATGATTGCATTGTGTTAATGAAAATGTTTGTGCCAATGGAGATAGAACAGATTGATTACAGGGATCCTTTCCAGGGACTGTCACAGGAAGTTGACTTCCAAGCATTGATGGATGGAGAGAAAGGTCCAGCATAAGACTAAGCTACTAACTGATCAAGTGTACCAGGTAGGTGAAGCGGCAAGGATTCCACTACATTGCTTACACCATCCCAGCCAAGTCAGATCACTAATTACTCAAGAGTAGTGGGAAAACATCAGAAGCATGTCAAAGTATTCTAACAGAACTTAGGTATGATGAGGGGATGTAGGGTGGCCCTATTGAGTGGTGAGGGTCTACCACTGAGTCACAGCTGACTCAGACTGGGAATGGCATGATGTGGAAGGTCACATTCCATCCTGACACACACAACTCTGTCAATCCTGATTGGATTCTCTCAAAAGAACTGTATGTGATTTACCAATGCTCCCCCTCAAAATCCTGTCCAATTAATAAATCAGGTGAGCCTTTTGAAAGAAACATCAAATATTTCCAGAGGCCAAACATCCTTCATTCAATTAAATGAAAGCAGAGTGGGATAGAAAGTAAAATGTCTATTACTACTGTTAAAACCATGTAAATAATTATTGTGTCATCTAATACCCTTCTAGTATAATTGCTATACATTGTAAAACCAAGGTTGTAGAACATAAGGGACACAGATCACAGGTTGGCACCTTAATTGGGGAGGACGGGCTCATGGTAATAACTGGAGCGGAATCAATGGAATGGTATCAAATACATAAAATATGGTTTCCATGTGTTTGATGTCATTCCATTATTATGAGCTGTCCTCCCCTCAGCAGCCTCCACTGACACAGATGTACTTTGTTTAGACAACCTTCACTAATAGAATCAGAGACCGGCTTGTAGCCCTACATCCATACTGAATCTATATCACCTAATATATCTCTTGGTATTTCTTTCACACATTGTGAGAATTAAGACCGCCGTGGACGTTGACCTAGAGCCAAGATATCCAGATGCAAAATAACAACCCTGATGAGGTCTATATTTGAGGTGTCCAGAGTGGTTGCCTTGCCCAATKCAGAGTTAAGAGTGGAATTTTTATTTATTTTTTCTCATACATTTTAAGCAATCATAATTGCATCACATTTCCCTAAYACATTATTTTGCACCGATGTTGGCAACCAGTGTAGGAATGAGTTAAAAATGAATTTTCTCAACCAGTTATTCACCAATTTACCATTGTACAAAAGCAATAAATGTTTTACAAGAGCCCCACAATACCCATAAAACCTAGTGGTCAAACAGTGCCAATTGTTTTTTCCAATATTAATTTMTCCCATGGGGAATTTTAAAAACACTTAAAATAAGGGCTGTGTTTCGTGTAGGCTTACCTGGTGTGATGTTTTGATAACCATGTAAATCTCTCGGACACGGTGACTTTGATCAATATATTCGGCTCCATTTACTCTGATCCGAAAATGATAATTWGCATCAAAGTAGACATCACGCAATACTACAAATCCCCGCATGTCATCTCTAGCTGACACCTTTGCGAACAGGTTGTGTCAATTTAAACCTTACACAATTCACAGAATTGTCAAAACTTTTCTAACATTAGATAGAGAGATTCTTACCTTTGCCTTGATTTGAAAGTCTTGTCCAGCTCATCATGGCATTTGTAGRTCTTTATGATAGTCACATTAGCAGCTAATTAGCGTTTCATTTTTGGCCGGTAAATACAAGTCACCTTGTCCTAGAGAGATTTACATGTTTATCAAAACATCAAGCAAGGGTAAGCCAACATGAAACACAGCCCTTATTTTAAAGTGTTTCTAAAATGTGTTTGCTTGGGAGACTAATGCCTTCTGATGTCATTCTCAGATTAACTGTGATCTAAATGACTGATTAAGAGGCCATTGCAAATTGGAGTTGATTGGCTAARATCCCAGCCAATTTGCACCAATGTCTCCACCTTGTGGCTAAAGCAAGGAGGTGCAGGATACAGACTAAGACTACACTCTTTTACACAAGTTTATTCAAGTAATATTCAATATACAATATACATGTTGATATATAGTCTCCCCCTCAGGCTGTTTACATCCTCGGTGGTCCCGCTAATCTCCAGCCCTCCATCTTGCCCACCTTGGTGAACATGGCCAGTGTCCCCAGCCCAATACATGCCGTCGTGCCCGTCATTGCACTGTGAGCTGTAGATCAAAGAGACACAAAATACATGTTATTTGTGGAAAAGATATGGAGAGGCCGGATATTATCTTTGTTGCCCCTCGGTATCTCGAGCAAACATCTAGCGATGAGAAGAAATTCACTGCCCTACAAAGAGCGTAGAGATTAAAAGATGACAGCAATAAGATGGTAACTATGTAGAGCCAATTGCTTTTACAACCAGTCATCTTAGAAATGCATAGGGAAGTTAACAAGCGCTGAAGGGAAATTACTGCTTTTTGGAATGAAATGTTGGAAGAAAATGCTTTGAAACAGGATGTTCCACCCAAACATTCCCAATGAGAATACTCATTTTCCTTGTTTTGAAACATTTGCTCCCATTTGTTCCTACTGAATGCAACCCAGATCTTCAGCATACTGTGTAATATATAGCATACTCACTACGAGCTCCAAGAAAGACTCCTGATGCACAGCCTCCAATGAAGTAGTTCACAGGGTCATCAGGAGCATCCCGGGCCTGTGCAGCTAGACAAGTGGTCATTCCAAAAATCGCCCCCAAGGCAGCTGTTAAAGAAGGAAAGACAACAAAAAAATGACTTACACTGGCATAAACCTAGCCTGGTTGTCACCTCTTTTCAATAACCCCTTATAGTTTTCATCCAATATTATGCAAATTAGACTGATAGGAAAATGTTCTAACTTTATCCATAAATTTGATTGGAAACCAAACATTGGGCCAAATCAAATTTTATTGGTCACAAAATTTGATTTGATTTTGCCCAATGTTTTGATTGGAAACCTAACATGGGCATTCTGACATAATACATTTCATTGTAAACATAAACATTGGGCACGGGAAGAACAGAGGATTCCCGTTTGTTGCATTTCTACCACCACCACCTCAAATATATAAATAATTGGGCTAGGCTACTGGTTCAAAATCTATATAAGGAATAGAGAGAGGAATGAAGAGAGAGAGGCCATTGGAGATGCCAGCAGAGATGTATGAATTGTGCAAGGGAACAGCAAAGATTGAGGTCAGGGCTTTGTGATGGCCACTCCAATACCTTGACTTTGTTGTCCTTAAGCCATTTTGCCACAACTTTGGAAGTATGCTTGGGGTCATTGTCCAGTTGGAAGACCCAAGCTTTAACTTCCTGACTGATGTCTTGAGATGTTGCTTCAATATATCCACAAAACTTTTCACTCCTCATGATGCCATCTATTGTGTGAAGTGCACCAGTCTGTCCTTCAGCAAAGCACCCCCACAACATGATGCTGCCACCCCCGTGCTTCACGGTTGGGATGGTGTTCTTCGGCTTGCAAGCATCCCCCTTTTTCCTCCAAACAAAACAATGGTCATTATGGCCAAACAGTTCTATTTTTGTTTCATCAGACCAGACCATTTCTCCAAAAAGTACGATCTTTGTTCCCATGTGCAGTTGCAAATAGTAGTCTGCCTTTTTTATGGTGGTTTTGGAGCAGTGGCTTCTTCCTTGCTGAGCAGCCTTTCAGGTTATGTCGATATAGGACTCGTTTTACTGTGGATATAGATACTTTTGCACCCGTTTTCTCCAGCATCTTCACAAGGTCCTTTGCTGCTGTTCTGGGACTGATTTGCACATTTTGCACCAAAGTACGTTTATCTCTAGGAGACAGAACACGTCTCCTTCCTGAGCGGTATGACGGCTGTGTGGTCCCATGGTGTTTATACTTGCGTACTATTGTTTGTAGAGATGAACGTGATACCTTTAGGAGTTTGGAAATTGCTCCCAAGGATGAACCAGACTTGTGGATGTCTACAATTTTTATTCTGAGGTCTTGGCTGATTTCTTTTGATTTTCATGATGTCAGTGCCTCTTTGCTTGAGTTTGAAGGTAGGCCTTGAAATACATCCAGAGGTACACCTCCAATTGACTCAAATTATGTCAATTAGCCTATCAGAAGCTTCTAAAGCCATGACATAATTTTCTAGAATTTTCCAAGCTGTTTAAAGGCACAGTCAACTCCGTGTATGCAAACTTCTGACCCACTGGAATTGTGATACAGTGAATTATAAGTGAAATAATCTGTCTGTAAACAATTGTTGGAAAAATTACTTGTGTCATGCACAAAGTAGATGTCCTAACCGACTTGCCAAAACTATAGTTTGTTAACAAGACATTTGTGGAGTGATTGAAAAACACGTTTTAATGACTCCAACCAAAGTGTATGTAAACTTCCGACTTCAACTGTAGGTATGCACGTCAGCTTTGACATCGGTTTTGCACATAAGCGTTAAACTAGACATCGGCCATTTTTAGCTAATATCGGCCGATTCCAATATGCTTACCGATATATCGTGCATCCCTAATATTTTGCATTACTCATCTCATAATTATATACTGTATTCTATCCTACTGTATCTTTTAGTCTATGCCACTGACATTGCTCATCCAAATATGTATAATTCCTTTACTTTAGATGTGTGCATTGTTGTTTAAGTGTTAGATATTACTGCACTGTTGGAGCTAGAAACACAAGCATTTCGCTACACCCGCAATAGCATCTGCTAAACATGTATGTGACAAATAACATTTGATGATTTAGATTTGAGTCCTCTCTAGCCACTTTGAACAATATGACACTGCCTTCTCACAAGAGAATGACTGCAGCAGGTAATAACGGTATTGTTTATTGATATTCTTAAAATGTTATAATTGTACGCACCACCCATGTTCCATAACATTTAATGGAAAAATTCCATGTGGTTTCCAACTACCAAATCAGCAACTGCGCCGTAAATCCGGCTGCATATTGAACATTGAGATTGCCAAAAGGCCAGTCTCTTTGGCAWATGACAGGAGTGGCAAGGAGTGGAAAGTTAGCTAAAAAGATTGGTACCCAGACTAGCATAAACCCACCTTAACTGTATGTTGTTTACAAGTCTTATAACAAACATCTGATCACAGAAACATGTTTCTTATCACCACTGAAACACTAAGATCAAACAGCACACTTTCACCATCACTCACACAAGGAAACTATAGAGACTCAGGTGCAATATTAGGTGAATTGCAGCATTTTGACCTGAGCCGATATCTACAAATCCTCTACTAGTAGGATCAGTTTTGCAATCACAATGTATAAGATTACATGGATGGGGGGGACCTGGGCCCATATTCACAGTGTCTCAGAGTAGGAGTGCTGATATAGGATCAGTGTTGCCTTTTAGATCATAGCCTGAACACTATTGGCTACTGATCTAGGAGGGGTAGCTGCATATTCAGATTTCAGGTGTAATCATGATATCTTCATGGCAGTAAGCAAGGTTATTATTATTACTGCTGTGTATGAGACTAGAGACACATACCCATGGTTACTGTGCCATTTGTGGCCCTCTGAACAGCTTGGATTGCAGAATCAGGCTGGAATGCCACAATGTGATAGGCTGAACCCACCAACCCTGCGTGTAAAAAAAAATTGGATGTTAGACTACTGTGTACAGAGTTGACTAGCTAACTACTTACTTACTTGTCAAGTATTTAGCTACAAGAATGTTAGCTATGATTAGCTTGTTAGCTAACTGGTAAACCTCGTTCAAATTCCAATGTTTAATGTCCTAGTTAGCTGTACTGTCTTACAGCAGATGCTGGCTAAACAACTGCCTAACCTAACAACGTTAACTGACGTTCCATTAGTTAAAAACAACACATTAACGTTACTTGCTAGTATGTTAGCAGAGCTAGCATGGCATTGGCAGCTAACTATGTTATGGCTAGTTAGCGTTACCGCTCTTTACCAACAGTTAACTAGCTAACTTCCATAATGTTTTCCTTTGTGTACGACTTACCTAGAGCTGTGCCTAATTTGGTGGTGATCCATGTTTTCTCGACACAATCCTTACCCTCTTGCAGATCCCAATAACCCATTTTGGATTTCACATGAAGGACACGGAGTGGTGAAACATCGCGAGATTAAAAAAATATGAAGACGAGAATTGATATTGTAAAACTTTATTATAATCAAACAAACATTCTATAAATAGTACTTTGTCGACAAATTGGATTTTTATACGTTTAATATACAATTACTTTTAAATGTGTTATTAGCTACATAATAAATAAAAAACCATCTCACATTGACAACCTATTTCTAAATGGTCTGTAATTCAATTCAATTCAATTCAAGGGGCTTTATTGGCATGGGAAACATGTGTTAACATTGCCAAAGCAAGTGAGGTAGATAATATACAAAAGTGAAATAAACAATAAACAATAAATAAACAATAAACAATAAAAATTAACAGTAAACATTACACATACAGAAGTTTCAAAACAATAAAGACATGACAAATGTCATATTATATATATACAGTGTTGTAACAATGTACAAATGGTTAAAGCACACAAGTTAAAATAAATAAACATAAATATGGGTTGTATTTACAATGGTGTTTGTTCTTCACTGGTTGCCCTTTTCTTGTGGCAACAGGTCCAAATCTTGCTGCTGTGATGGCACACTGTGGAATTTCACCCAGTAGATATGGGAGTTTATCAAAATTGGATTTGTTTTCGAATTCTTTGTGGATCTGTGTAATCTGAAATATGTCTCTAATATGGTCATACATTGGGCAGGAGGTTAGAAGTGCAGCTCAGTTTCCACCTCATTTTGTGGCAGTGAGCACATACTGTCTTCTCTTAGAGCCATGTCTGCCTACGCGGCCTTTCTCAATAGCAAGGCTATGCTCACTGAGTCTGTACATAGTCAAAGCTTTCCTTAAGTTTGGTCAGTCACAGTGGTCAGGTATTCTGCCACTGTATACTCTCTGTTTAGGCCAAATAGCATTCTAGTTTTGCTCTTTTTTTGTTAATTCTTTCCAATGTGTCATAAATTATCTTTTTGTTTTCTCATGATTTGGGTCTAATTGTGCTGTTCCTGGGCTCTGTGGGTGTGTTTGTGTTTGTGAACAGAGCCTAGGACCAGCTTGCTTGGGGACTCTTCTCCAGGTCATCTCTCTTAGGTGATGGCTTTGTTATGGAAGTTTGGGAATCGCTTCCTTTTAGGGGTGTTAGAATTTAACGCTCTTTTCATTTTGATCATTAGTGGGTATCGCCTAATTCTCGCTCATGCATTATTTGGTTTCTACGTTGTACACGGAGATTTTTGCAGAATTCTGCATGCAGAGTCTCAATTTGGTGTTTGTCCCATTTGTGAAATCTTGGTTGGTGAGCGCCCCAGACCTCACAACCATAAAGGGCAATGGGCTCTATGACTGATTCAAGTATTTTTAGCCAGATCCTAATTGGTATGTTGAAATTTATGTTCCTTTTGATGGCATAGAATGCCCTTCTTGCCTTGTCTCTCAGATCGTTCACAGCTCTGTGGAAGCTACCTGTGTGCTGATGTTTAGGCCGAGTATGTATTTTTTGTGTGTCCTAGGGCACGGTCTAGATGGAATTGTGTCCTGGCGACTGACCTTTTTTGAAACACATTATTTTGGTCTTACTGAGATTTACTGTCAGGCCCAGGTCTGACAGAATCTGTGCAGATGATCTAGGTGCTGTGTAGGCCCTCCTTGGTTGGTGACAGAAAACCAGATCATCAGCAAACAGTAGACATTTGACTTCGATTCTATAGGTGAGACCGGGTGCTGCAGACTGTTCTAGTGCCCGCGCCAATTCGTTGATATATATGTTGAAGAGATGGGGCTTAACTGCATCCCTGTCTCACCCACACCCTGTGTGAAGAAATGTGTGTGTTTTTTGCCAATTTTAACCGCACACTTGTTGTTTGTACATGGATTTTATGATGTCGTATGTTTTACCCCAACACCACTCCATCTATTTGTATAGCAGACCTCATGCCAAATTGAGTCGAAGGCTTTTTGAAATCAACAAAGCATGAGAAGACTTTCCTTTGTTTTGGTTTGTTTGGTTGTCAATTAGGTGTGTAGGGTAATACATGGTCTGTTGTACGGTAATTTGGTAAAAAGCCAATTTGACATGCTCAGTACATTTTTCA
This sequence comes from Salvelinus sp. IW2-2015, assembly GCF_002910315.2. NCBI lineage: Eukaryota > Metazoa > Chordata > Actinopteri > Salmoniformes > Salmonidae > Salvelinus > Salvelinus sp. IW2-2015. Next base: position 11,928,060 of record NC_036856.1, read on the forward strand.
TTGAGAAATGTACGAGTCTGCTGATAAAATGCAGAGTATTTTCCCAAGGTTACTGTTGACGCATTCCACGGTAGTTATTGGGGTCAAATTTTTCCACTTTTGTGGATTGGGGTGATCAGTCCTTAGTTCCAAATATTGGGGAAGATGCCAGAGCTAAGGACGATGTTAAAGAGTTTTAATATAGCAATTGGAATTTTGTCTGTATATTGATCATTTTCATTAAGATACCATCAACACCACAGCCTTTTGGGTTGGAGGGTTTTATTTGTCGTAACTCATTCAAGTAAATTTGGAGAATCCAGTGGGTTCGTAGTCTTTAATGGTTATTCTAGATTTGTATTTGATCATGTATATGTTTTGCTCTTTATCTTGTTATAAGACCAAAAAGAAATTGAGAAGTGTTTACCCAACATCTCCATTTTGAAGATAAATTCTTCGTGTGTTGTTTGTTTGTTTTCCAATTCCCCAGAATTGTTAGAGTCTATGGATTCTTCAATTACATTACCTGATTTCTGACTGCTGTTCCTTCTTTTCCGTAGTGTATTTCTGTATTGTTTTAGTGATTCACCATAGTGAAGGCGTAGACTCAGTTTCCGGGGTCTCTATGTTTTGTTGGACAGTTTCTCAATTTTATCTTTAGATTTTGCATTCTTTATCAAACCATTTGTCATTGTTTTCATTCTCGTTTCTATTTAGATTTTATAATTTGATAGGAAGCTGAGAGGTCAAATATAACTTTAGATTTCTACTCCAAGTTTACACCTTCACATTGCAGTGGAACGTTTACCAGAAGTTGTCTAAAGGATTGAATTTCTGTTGCCTAATTGTTTTTTGGTAGGTTTCCAAACTCATCCTTCCATCTATACATTCTTAATGTTACTCAGTTCCTTTTTGATGCCTCATGATTGAGTATTGCTCTGTTCAAGTAGACTTGATTTGCTGTGGTCTGATTAGGGTTCAGTGGCTGACTTGAATGCCTGAGACTCGTTGAGTCAGTATAAAGTAGTCTACAGTCTACTGCCAGAGATGAGCTATAGTGACCTACCATAGGAGTCCCTCGAAGCCTACCATTGACTATGTACATACCCAGCGTGACAGAGCTGCAGGAGTTGTGACCCGTTTTGTTGGTTATTTTGTCATAGTTGTGCCTAGGTGGGCATATGGGGAGGAATGCTGTCACCTCCAGGTAGGTGTTGTCCCCCTGTGTGCTGAGGGTCAGGTTCCTGTCCAGTTCTGGCATTTAAGTCGCCACAGACTAATACATGTCCCTGGCCTGGAAATGATTGATTTCCCCCTCCAGGATGAGAAGCTGTCTTCATTAAATTATGGGATTCTAGTGGGGGATATAGGTAGCACACAGGAGGACATTTTTCTCTGTTAAGATAATTCCTTTTGAATTTCAAGCATGTAAAATGTTCCTGTTTTGATTAATTTAATGGAGTGAGTTAGGTCTGCTCTATACCAAATTAGCATTCCCCCTGAGTCCCTTCCCTGTTTCACACCTGGTAGTTTGGTGGATGGGACTACCAGCTCTCTGTAACCTAGAGGGCAACCAGTGGGTCCGTCTCCTCTATACCATGTTTCTTGCAGGATGACAATGTCTGCATTACCGATTTCTTTGGTGAAGTCCGGGTTCCTGCTCTTTAGGCCAAAGGCAGATGACCTCAGACCTTGGATATTCCAGGATGATATAGTGAAGGCTTTTGTAATGCTGTCAACACTAGTGACGGCTGAGGCAGCAGGAAGGATGGAGGATCACGTGATTACGTCAGATGTGAGAAAGAGAGCGCGCTTGTTTGAAATGGAGAAGCGTCGCGGAAGCTATTGATAAAGAAGAACATCAAGACGAACCACCTGCTTTACAAGTGGGATGTACTGTTGAGCGCTACATCCTGTGGGGTTCGTGCTGATTGTACGGAGATTGTGACAGCCGGTTGAATGGCGTCCCTTGACAAGGCGAGAACAATATGCATCAAGAGAAGTGCAGTATTATCATAAGGAGGAATGGAGGGGAAAAGAGAGGCAGAGGAGGTATAAGAGGAAGAGGGTGAGCTCGAGTCGGTTAAAAATGGCAGAAAAAAGGGAGATGGTTTGTTCAATAAGAATGGTAGAAAGTGTAAGCAGAGTGAGATGAAGACAGGAGGAGAAATGGAAGTGAATTAGGGCAAACTATCAGAGGTGGTAGGTATGGTGAAGTTATCGGAGCCTGAGGCGTGCCCTGGGGGTCAGGATAAAGATGACTGTGACAGTAGTGAAGTTTTTAGAAAAACTGGACCCTTGCCTTTTGGCTGATCCATTTGAGGTTTCAGGGTAGGTGAAAACAGAGTTGGGTGCTGTGGAATCGGTGAGCTGAAAGAACTTCATTAGACTCTGTAAACTGGAAACCACATATCCTGAGGCTGCATTTATTGTAGCTGGGGAGTTTAACAAAGCTAATCTGAAAACAAGGCTCCCAAAATTTTATCAGCATATCGAATGCGCAACCCGGGCTGGCAGCATTCTGGATCATTGCTACTCTAACTTCCGCGACGCATACAAAGCCCTCCCTCGCCCTCCTTTCAGCAAATCTGACTACGACTCCATTTTGTTGCTCCCAGCCTATAGACAGAAACTAAAACAGGAAATGCCCGTGCTCAGGTCTGATCAACGCTGGTCCGACAAATCTCATTCCACGCTTCGAGTTTGCTTCGATCACGTGAACTGGGATATGTTCCGGATAGCCTCAGACAACAACAGTGATGTATACGCTGATTCGGTGAGCGAGTTTATTAGCAAGTGCATCGGTGATGTTGTACCCACGGTGACTATTAAAACTTTCCCCAACCAGAAACCGTGGATTGATGGCAGCATTTGTGCAAAACTTAAAAGCGCGAACCACTGCTTTTAATCATGGCAAGGCGACCGGAAACATGACCGAATACAAACAGTGTAGCTATTCCCTCCGCAAGGCAATCAAACAAGCTATAGAGACAAAGTAGAGTCACAATTCAACAGCTCAAACACGAGATGTATGTGGCAGGGTCTACAGTCAATCACGGATTACAAAAAGCCCCGTCGCGGACACCGATGTCTTGCTCCCAGACAAACTAAACTACTTTTTTGCTCGCTTTGAGGACAATACAGTGCCACTGACACGGCCCGCTACCAAACCCTGCATGCTGTCCTTCACTGCAGCCAACGTGAGTAAAACATTTAAACGTGTTAACCCGGCCCAGACGGCATGCCGGCCCAGACGACATCCCTAGCCGCGTCCTCAGAGCATGCGCAGACCAGCTGGGTGGTGTGTTTACGGACATATTCAATCAATCCCTATCCCAGTCTCCTGTTCCCACATGCTTCAAGAGGGCCACCATTGTTCCTGTTCCCAAGAAAGCTAAGGTAACTGAGCTAAACGACTATCGCCCGTAGCACTCACTTCCGTCATCATGAAGTGCTTTGAGAGACTAGTCAAGGATCATATCACCTCCACCCTACCTGACACCCTAGACCCACTCCAATTTCATTACCGCCCCAATAGGTCCACAGACGACGCAATTGCAATCACACTGCCCTAACCCATCTGGACAAGAGGAATACCTATGTAAGAATGCTGTTCATCGATTACAGATCAGCATTTAACACCATAGCACCCTCCAAACTCGTCATTAAGCTCGAAACCCTGGGTCTCGACCCTGCCCTGTGCAACTGGGTCCTGGACTTTCTGACGGGCCGTCCCGAGCTGGTGATGGTAGGAAACAACACCTCCACCCTGCTGATCCTCAACACTGGGGCCCCACAAGGGTTCGTTCTCAGCCCTCTACTGTATTCCCTATTTACCCATGACTGCGTGGCCATGCACGCCTCCAACTCAATCATCAAGTTTGCAGACGACACWACAGTGGTAGGCTTGATTACCAACAACGACGAGACGGCCTACAGGGAGGAGTTGAGGGCCCTCGGAGTGTGGTGTCAGGAAAATAACCTCACACTCAACGTCAACAAAACAAAGGAGATGATCGTGGACTTCAGGAAACAGCAGAGGGAGTACCCCCCTATCCACATCAACGGGACAGTAGTGGAGAAGGTGGAAAGTTTTAAGTTCCTCTGCGTACACATCACGGACAAACTGAAATGGTCAACCCACACCGACAGAGTGGTGAAGAAGGCACAACAGCGCCTCTTCAACCTCAGGAGGCTGTAAAAATGTGGCTTGTCAGAGGGTAGTGAGGTCTGCACAACGCATCACCGGGGGCAAACTACCTGCCCTCCAGGACACCAACACCACCCCATGTCACAGGAAGGCCAAAAAGATCATCAAGGACAACAACCACCCGAGCCACTGCCTGTTCACCCCGCTATCATCCAGAAGGCGAGATCAGTACAGGTGCATCAAAACTGGGACCGAGAGACTGAAAAACAGCTTCTATCTTAAGGCCATCAGACTGTTAAACAGCCATCACTAACATTGAGTGGCTGCTGCCAACATACTGACTCCAATCTCTAGCCACTCTATAATAAAGAATTGGATGTAATAAATGTATCACTAGTCACTTTATACAATGCCACTTTATATAATGTTTACATACCCTACATTACTCATCTCATATGTATATACTGTATTCTATACCATCTACTGCATCTTGCCTATGCCACACGGCCATAGCTCCTCCATATATTTATATGACATATTCTTATTCATTCCTTTACACTTGTGTATAAGGTAGTTGTTGTGAAATTGTTAGATTACCTGTTAGATATTACTGCATGGTCAGAACTAGAAGCACAAGCAATTCGCTACGCTCGCATTAACATCTGCTAACCATGTGTATGTGACCAATAAAATTTGATTTGATTTGAAGCGGTCTTGTGTTAATTGTTTGTGTTTCTGCTGGTCAGAGGGAGCAGGCGCTCCGTGTTAAATGAATGGGGGCAAGAGATGTGAATTGTTTTGTTCTTAAGGAAAGGGTGCCATTAAAAGGAGTGATTACTGGGGTAGTGGTAAATGTTAAAGCTGACCAACTGAAGGGGAAGATTCCTGGTGTTTGTGATGTTCGTCATTGTGTGCGACGCATACAGGGTGGTGTGAGTGGAGAAACAGATGAGTCATTGTCTGTTCTTTTGAGTTTTGATCTTGTCTTTGCCCGACAAAGTGATGTTAGGATATATAAGTTATCCTGTACAAGCTTTTGTGCCGACTACATTACATTATTACAGGTATCAAGCTTATGGCAATGTGGCAGCAGTGTGTAGGAGGGAGGTTCCTAGGTGTGAGAGGTGTACAGAAGGGCATGAGACAAATAAATGTGTAGCATTGGGGAAAGTAGTGGTAAGTGTTAATTGTAGGGGTGCCCATGGGGCTGGGATCAGAAATGTCCTGTGCGAGAGAGGCAGGTTGAGGTTTCCAGGGTTAGAGTAGTGCAGAAGTTGTCATATGCTGAGGCAGTGAAGAAAGTAGAGGAAGATGGGTCAAGGGGGAGGGATCCTGAGAGGAGTGGTGTGAGTAGTAGATCTGTACCAGTACAGAGGGATGAACCAACAAGTGATATATGTTTCAGTAAGATTGGATTTTTGGCATTTATAGTAATGGTTCTCAACTGTACTGCAGGGATGGAACGTAAGTCGCAAAAAATTGAGGTTGTGGTGGCATCTGCAGAGAGGTATTTGGGTGTGCGAGACTTGACATCAGAAGAGTTACAGGATGTGTTATGTTGTGGTGGCCCATCCTTTCAGGACTAAATAAATGTAAATAGTGGAGCATGGTATTTATTAATAGTTTGTGTGAGTGTAGTGTTAGATGGTCGGGTATTTGTTGTATTCTTTTTTTGTTGATATAAAAAATATATATTTTAATTGTTTTTTTTAATCATAGTGTAAGGGAGTTATACTCCAGTCTAGTAGGTGGCGGTAATGCAACATTTATTGGATGCCAACTGCCGTTAAACCTCATCGAAGAAAGAAGGACGGAGGGGGAGGTGTGTAACATGCAACAGGTAGAATATGGGGAAGAAGATGTGGCACTGGTCGTTTGAAGATGCTGAAATGGCGGAAGCGGATGTTCTGTTTGAATCAGATGGCGTGTCGAGTGGAGGCGAGAGTGAGAAGAATTGGAAAGGAAATAAGATAATGAAAGTGGTAGTGGAAACTAGTAAATCCAAACCTAATTCTGATTCTTTTTTGGTTGGAATAAGGGTTTTCGATTGGGAGATCTGGGAGATCTGTTTGAAGTCTCTTAAAATCATGGATGTGTTGGATGAGGTGGCGTCGATGAGAATAACAAAAAGGTGGCCTTATTTCGTTTTTTTGTGTGTTGGAACAGAAGGAGTGTGCTCTGTGCCTCAAGAAGATGGTGAGTTGAAATGTGTCCTGTGTGGATCTTCAAAGCAGGGCGCCTATCAAGGGTGTTATCTCTGGGGTTGCGCTAGAAGTAAATGTGCAAAGGATATTTGTATAGAATTGTATCAAGTGGTTGGTGCACAATGACTGCCCCGCATGATAGATGGAGTGCAGAAGCCCATTCCATCCATTCTCTTCCTTCTCACGTGTATGCCCAAACCCATACAGTGTGAGAAATGTAAATTATTTGGTCATGTCAGGTGTATGTAGATGGGAGGAGTATTATATGCTCCTCCAGGCACTTGTCCTCTCCCGTCTGGACTACTGCAACTCACTGTTGGCTAAGCTTCTCGTTTGTTTCACAAAACCCCGGCAACTTATCCAGAACGCAGTAGCCCGCCTGGTTTTCAACCTTCCCAAATTCTCTCATGTCACCCCGCTTTTCCCCACATTCCACTGGCTTCCAGTTGAAGCTCGTATCCACTACAAGGCCATGATGCTTACCTACGGAACAGCAAGAGGAACTGTCCCTCCCTACCTTCAGGCTATGCTCAAAACCTACACCCCAACCCGAGCACTCCGTTCTGCTACCTCAGGTCTCTTGGCCCTCCCACCCCTACGGGAGGGCAGCTCCCACTCAGCCCAGTACAAGCTCTTCTCTGTCCTGGCACCCCAAATGTGGAACCAGCTTTCCCCTGAAGCTAGGACAGCAGAGTCCCTGTCCATCTTCCGAAAACATCTGAAACCCTACCTCTTCAAACAGTATCTTAAATAATCCTACCCATCACCCCCCCCCCCCCCCCCCCCCCCCAAAATATAAATAAAACAGCATTTGCACTTTGCCCCCCCCCCCTTCTAGCTCTAACTTTCCTGATAGCTACGTTATTGAGGAAAAATGTACTTTCTATGCCTGTGATATGTGGTTGTCCCACCTAGCTATCTTAAGATGAATGCACTAACTGTACGTCGCTTTGGATAAGAGCGTATGCTAAATGACAAAAATTTCAAATGTAAAAATATGCCAGCTGAGCTTAAATGCTGCAATTGTGGTTGCGAACATGCACCCGTTTCGGAAGTGTGCTGTTAAGGTGAAGGAGACAAAGGTGGCAAGAATAATCCAGAGGTGTTGAGAACAGTGGAAGGAAGGTGTGAAGTTGAAGAAGTAATGGTTGTAGGAGTAGAGGCAGAAAATGATATTCATTGTCAACAGAGGGATCCTGACATGTTGCATGTTAAGAAGGTGGGCATTGTAGCATTTATTTACTCTGGTTATCAACTGCACAGTGCAAACGGAGAGGAAATATGAGAAAATAGGCATCATTGTGAGTGTGGTTTTAGCGTTTTAAGGGGGGCTCAAGGATTTTTCTGCAGAGGCATTACAGGGAATCCTGTCAATGAATGCTCTGTCCTTACAGGTACCTGAGCCTGTGTAGGGATGTGACTGCGATGGCTGTTAGATTTTTTTTGTTGTTGTATTTTTTGTTTCAATACCCCATACAGTAGATGGCGGCAATACACCAAGATATGTAGTCTGCCATAAAACTTAAAAGAAGAAGAAAAAATAACTAGTGACTCTTTCCGGGGCGAAGTTTAAGCCACAGGTTACAAAACTGTTGCGAAGTTCATTGAAATTATCCAGCCTTTTATATCAAAACAGTGCAGACAACGAACTATTAGATTGCACGAGTCATGTTGTTCGTAATTATTACATGGAATTATATGTATTGTTACGTTTCTCATGGGTTTCAGATATTAGATATATCGTAGGATGACGTATCGGTACTGTAGCTGGTTAACTAGTTAGCTTGCTGTTTTGGTTTCTAGCATAGCATCATCAAGCAGTTTTTTCTGGACACGGAACAATGTTTTTTGGTGCAATTGTACAGTTGTTTACCGAACTAGGAGGACCTATACCAAACGCTGAAGAAAGTGCAGCCATGGCAGGAAGAGTAAACACCAGCCCTCCGGTGAAATGCTTGTTCACGAGCAATGAGTCAATAGTCACGATCAGTCTTCTACGGTGAGCTAGTGTAAATTTACTTTTAGGTCGTGTCATATTCCTCATGTGACATGTCCTCGCCGTCACCGGTACAAATTCGGGAGGCGAACGCACACCTGGCCGCGGTGCACAGGCGGGTAGCAGAACTGGAGCAGCGGCTCGAGGCAGCAGAGAACACCGTGAGGGAGCAAGCGGAGAGTCTCATCAGGAAGGACGAGCAACTGAGGGCTGCTACCCAGGAGATCACCGAGGCCAAGAATAAGTAAGTGATGGAGGTGTTGTCTCTTCAGGCATTGCCAAAGCTCCCCTTTCATTTACCAACTATTGTTGTTTCATATTTGGATTGTGTGGCCGAGACTGCAGAAAGATTTGCTGATAGTTTATCATCGAATCATCGATTTCCCTTTTTATCTAACTTTTCTCTAGAGAGATTTACTACCTCCACGAGAAGCTGTGCAAGTCAGAGGACACCATCCAGAGGTTTCAGAACATGGTCAAGGAGAAGGATGCTATGATAGGCCAGTTGCAACATCGCTGCCAGCTCCTGGACAACATCTGTAAGAGCAGGCCTTTACTAGACAGTATGCTGTTCCATATGGCTGAGGCAGAAAGACTTGGGCCAGTGATGGGGATGGGTGAACCCACTGTCAAAACATCCCTCACAGACGGGGAGTCAAACTGCAGTCCCAACCGCATCTCTAACCACAAAGACTTCTCTCTCAGTGAGGATGACCAGGAGCTGGATGATATAGTGTTTGGAACAACTGTATAGTACAAGGCCCCTGAGAAGAGTTGGGTTAGTGAAGAGGTTCTAGAAGAGGGTGGTACTTGAAGTAGAGGCATGAGTCATTTCAAAACATCTGCATGTTGTTATTGAATTTAAAAAAAATCTCAAATAGAACATTTGTGCTCTAAGTAGTTCTTTATACTCTGCAGATAACTTACAAGTTAATATGATGTCACATGGGGGAACTGCTTGACACGTTATGAAGCCTTTGGTTTAACCAAATAAAGGGAAACTAATCTGCCTTGATTACACATCTTAACCAGACAATAACCAGGTGTCCATTTGACATCAGTTTCTGTTGTTTTAACTGCTGTATTTTTGTACTGTAATATTTGGAAWTGGTGTAAAAATGACCTCATGTTCAGCTCAAAGTGTTCAAATGTCAAAAAGTGTTGAGAAGGTCAGAGTTCAGAAAGTACATCTGTCGCACATGCAAGGCTAGGTTCTACTGCATCCCATGCATTTGACTATATAGTATACACGTTTCAGTCATTCTGCACTAACAAAGTTTTTTTTTAAGTGACAATTAAATTTAAAGTGCTTGAGGTTATTTTCGGGGAGTGTACTTACTCTACACGTATCCCATGTAAGCATGACATTTTAATGGTTAATCTAAGACYTACATTAGCCTCTTGTTGGCGTCAATATTTGCTTCAGAGAAGCAAAGTCTATGCAACATTGAAGTTTGCGTCACTCTTACAGTACACTCACTCTTGCATTATAGAAGATGSTACATAGATGTGACATTCCAGTAGGGTCAAAAGCAGGGGAAATCATGCCTTGTGCTCTCATAATAATAGTGTACTGTTTTGCTTAGTCATTATATATTGTGTTGGCTTAAATCATCAGGTGGCTAAAAGTATTGTGTTATGTCTGCTGTGTCTTTCAGTACAACTGCATGATTGTGCAGCTTAAACTGTTCCTCTTGTGATCATTGTACCTGTGCTTTAACACGGGAACAGTTGTGCCTCTGAACTGTCACGTGTGTTGCTCTGTTCATTTAAGAAAATATTTTCTGAGAAGTGGTATTTTGATTCAATGAGGGAAGTTTTTTTTTTTAGCAACAGACCAGTCTGTCTGCTACATTAATAAATTATTTATTTATACAATATTTACTTCATTTATTTGGAAAAAGACAAAGTTAATAGCTTGGCAGTGTCACTAGCTACTTTTCCTACTTCAGGGATAATGTGACTGAAAAACAATACTTAAATCTTTGTAAAACATTCCCRGTGCCTGTGTCTTCACTAGAGGGGWATGGTGCTTGACACAAAGGCTATGGTGGCAATGTTATTTTGACAACGCTATCCCTATGGAGATGCATACGTTAGAAGTTATGCGAGGAAAGTTCAGATAACTGCTCAAGACACCTATAGGCAGGAATGCAACCCAATTGTTTTTACCCCAGAATATTAATGTACTGAGATTTCATTGTATATTCTGGGAAGGATTTTAGAAAAGTTCATAGTGGGCATATCAAGGGAAAGAAGAACAACATTTAACACTATTGAAAGTACATAGTAATATTTATTAATTTCAATATAAAACATTTTCATAGCAGGATTGACCAATGTGACTTGTTTCCCCCCCCATTCATTTAGATAAACATTGAGACAATAAAAAGTCARTTTGCACAATATATGGTTTGTTATTTAAGATTCCAATCACTCTGCTTTGGGCAATAGTGATAATTTTGGCCAGGCTTTATCATTGCTGCAGTACCAGCTTCCACCTGCCAATGCAGTTGTAGAAGCCTTAAGCACAATCAGGGCCAAGTGGCTGGCGCAGCACCTCCACCCTGCCCAGTGGCCTCTTAAGCAGGCCAGGCAAGAAGGGCCCACCTCTGTCAGGAAAGAAGGAATGGGCAGCAGTCTTCCGGCGGTGGACCCTGGAGCTCCCCATTAATCCCACACTATTCTGGGAYTAGTCCCCAGAGCACGTGCTCCTGACAAAGGACCTGTTGCCACTGGTCAAGGAACACTGGAACAGCCAGCGGGGAGAGGGTGTGGCTACTGGGGACCAGTTTTGTGAGGCAGGAMGGGGCTCCCCACAGGGCTACTCACTGGGTTCCTGTAATGATCTGAGCGGAAGGAAGACACCCAGGGGAAGGCCAGGTGGCTGCCGTACAGATCCTGAATCCGGGTGACTGCTGTTGGTGCTTTACTCAAAATGCCYCTTACAATCTGCTGCCTAGTGAACAGGCTACACCTGAACAAGAAAAGAAAAAAAAAACAGTAAATAATGACCTAACTGGCCCTAGCCAGAATAGATTTTGACCCAACGCTTGKTTACAACTGCCTAGGCTTTGCTTACAGTAGCACTGGAGTCAGACACGCTTGACACTACGGAGCCGGTGCAAAATATGGCTCGGAAACCTTACCTCAATCCCATGATGAGAAATGCGTGGTACGTATCGTCCCATTATCCCAATTGTGTTGGAATATAACACACCCATGTGTCTCAAACTTTTAGATGGGCCAAAACACATTTCAGACATATTAAATTTATGTTTTTATTTAAATAAGTGAATCAAGATAAAATGATCACGCTTCGTGTAGACTACAATTTTGTATGGACTGAACTGTCCAGGGAACTGAAAACTACATTCCCCACGTTGGAATCACAATTACAGGAAGTCACGTGGTTGAACAATATCGTTTCAAGGGCAATTTTTCCGAAGTGTTTACATTAGCTAACACGTGTAATTACTAGCTACAGTGTAATTTCTTAAAGATAATATTATAGCAATTAGATATGGACGGATTTGGTTCCGATTTTTCATCAGGTGCTGGGTCCGGTAAAATGGATACCGGCACAATCATGGAGCAAGTAAAGGTACAGATTGCGGTGGCTAATGCGCAAGAGCTCTTGCAGGTAACGTTTAATTGTTTTAAGCTAGCTAGGTAGTAGAAATATTAACATTGTTTGTATCCAGGTATATAGCTAACTAATGCAAAAGCAACAGTTAGTTAGCTAGCTAGTTGGCTCAATAGACCATATCCAAACTGGGCATATCCAGATTGTAATTGTCGGCCTTCAACTTGCTATCTTCTTAAACTCCCTGTCAGAGGTCGTTGAGCCTGAACTATGAGGTGAGAATTACTTTCTAGCTCACTGAAATGAAGGTGGGTTTAACTTTTCATTTTTCTTTGTTCTAGAGAATGACAGACAAATGTTTCAAGAAATGCATAGGCAAACCTGGAGGCACGTTGGACAACTCTGAACAGGTATGCCAGTGGATTTTATTTGCAGATTGATGGGATGGTATATGAAGTGTAATTTCAAACCTCAGATAAGGTGCATTTTTGAAAATGCTAATATTATGCTGTGGGACTGGGTAATGCTCACTGATATATTTGTCTGTTTATTGCAGAAATGCATCGCTATGTGCATGGATCGATATATGGATGCATGGAATACTGTGTCCCGTGCCTACAACTCCAGACTACAGAGGGAAAGAGCTCGTATATGAACATTGTCCTATTCTGCCAGCCACACCTTTGCAAAGCCAAAACATATGTCAGGGAAGGTGTTAGTGGCTGAGGCTGCAAGAGCGTATGTGGCATGATGACACACAAACTTCTGTGAGAACACCTAACGGACAGGTTTGGAGACCCTGTGAATGGCAGCAATAATGATAGTGGACATTTTCCTTTCACTAAAAGGATATTTTAACAAATGGATATCTTCTATTGTTTTTTATTATTATTATTATTAAAAGTGTCATGAATTAATAATGTTAAAAAGGAAATATTATCTGCAATTATAATGTAAAACTCTCTGTAACTGTCCCCTAAAAGTTCAGTGTCAGGTACCTATTCTTCAGTTGGCTACTGCCTGTGAGTGTGGGTGAAACACCAGTTCCCTGATGGGATTAGGCAAGGCTTCTTTTACGACCTTGCTAAACCTGGTTTCTTCCCTGTGGAAGAACTGAGGAACAATTGTTTGTTTGTTTTCATAATTGTGAACCAGGCACTCGGACCAGCTAAACAATCCTATATCATAATACGTGTCGAGAACAAAACAGTATTGTCAGACTTGCGTTCCAGTTGTCACTATCTGCCTTAGTGGATCTGTTTAACAGGGTCTGCTGTGGTGCAGACTTTGTATTGAACCTGTTTTGAACCTGGCTGGCTTTGTTTGTCAGATTACTGGGAACAGCCCTCCTTCATTCATCCCTTTGATTTGTGTAAGGAAGTAAAAAATAAATGGCCTGTGAGTGCTTAAAGATGGGTGCCGCTGCTCAGAAGTGTGTTTGTGACTGACTGGAATGGCCTTTTTCACTTGTGAGACGTAAATAAATACATTCCGGTCAAGCATTTGTGCCCTGTTTCTTTATTATTTTTATTTTTAATACTTATTCCTTGCATATTTCATATACATTCTCCCATGCTGGGGGAAACAGTGTCGTTGGTTCATATTTCTTGTAGCACCTGAACTGCTTCCAGAAGTGTAGATCTAGCTACACTACATAAAGATGCTTTCATGCAAGGCTCAGTTCCTGAGCATCTGCTATAAAAATGTATKTTTTCCAACTTTTAGATGGTTGGCCCACAGAATTTACATTAAAAAGCTGGTTGGCCACATATGAAAAATTACAGTAATGTAAATGTCAATAAATAAACATTTTGAACCCACAGAAATCAAAATGCTTACACCATATAGATATTTTCTCAAATARGATAAAATAAATACACAACTTCTACATGTTTATATGCATATTTTAGTAAAATGTCCACAGACCCCCATTTTACTAGTACAAAAGTTCACCTGGATCTCCTGATATCTCCAGGTAGTTTCATGATGTTGATGGTGGAGTGCATACATCATCCTTGGCCAGTAGCGCACAAGAAATACCAGTGGTGGCTGCAAAGTAGAAAACCCATTGTGTCCTCAAGTATTGTATGATGTCTCAATTCCTCCTTTTTTCCATAGCCTCAAAAGGGCAGATAGTTAGATATCCATTCCCTGATGGCAGTGACCTGCATGTAGACTCCTGGGAAACCAGTCCATCCACAGTCATGTCCCCACCTGGTCACCCCGGCAACAAACCACTGGCCAGAGGATTCACAACGCGTGAGGGGGCCACCAAAATCTCCCTGAATCTCCCAAAATGTGCATTGGTCCTGGGAAGGTCGATAAGAGCATAWGAACAAAAATAAATCACCTGATTTTAAATGTTTGTCACCATACAGACTGTAAATGTACATTTGGGAACAGTAGCTAGGTTTCCATCGAATTGACGTGTAAAAACAAAATCTGCATAAGAACGATGTGTGCATTTTCCCACCAGAGGTGTATTCCCATCAAACATACTCGTTGCAGATTTWAAAAAACTGTGTGATGACTGCACATTTTTCGTTGTTGTTGCAGTTAAGTTATCATGTACCGAAAAGGGAAAAAAAACTAGTTAAATGGGTTTCCATCACATTTTTAACTCTTATGGATGTTTTTGTTACAAAAACTGTTGCGATTAATGGCAAACTTGACCAATCTGGTTTTGGCGCATGCTTTCTAGACAACAGTTAGCTGATAAAGTGGACAGGGGGTTAATGATGAGATATGGATAAGATCATTTTATTTAATAATTAGCAGCCAATTACCACTCATCATGTCACCGGCATTCAAATAATAGCAACAACCATTTCCAGTAGTCATCTGTCATACAGCTTTCACCGATCCTGTCATTTCAGTACAGTGGAAGGGGCTTTAGGAATGGTCTCCAAGCCATCCTGTGGGCAGATGAGCACCACAGAGGTCCCTCTGCACACTGCTAAGCCCAGTTGTCTCTGTCAGCTTGAACTGGTCATCTGAGACTGGGGAGGGAGAAGAAAAGTATAAGTCAGCCACTCTCTTGGAGGAAAATGTAAGTTCGACAGCATGCATTTCCCATAAACTGGTATTTTGTTAGTAGTCCTCGTCAGGGTGCTGAGGGATGTGTTTCATTAGTAAAAATAACATCCCTCAGCATCCTGACAAGGACTATTGTCAGAGGAGTTTGTATCCCTTACCACACATGCATTCAGTTGTTCCATCCAACACCAGGTACACAGATGATCGAAACCTTTCAGGACACCACTGGCTGTGAAAATTGTTAGTGAATAAAATGTGTTTGCAATTGAGGTGCATTGACTGTCAACATGAATGACCAGTCCTAGTTCAAAATAGCTGCTTAGTTGTTAGCTAGACAATTAGGCTACCTTCTCGTCCTCCCTGAAATGTCACTCAGACTGGTTTGTAAATATATTTTGACACATCAAATATACTTTCTTTATCCTGCAGAGGAAATAAATAATGAATCAATGTGTCATGTGGGGATTGGAAAAATGCTAGCTCTCGTCCAGGGCGTTGCGTACGGCTTGAGACTTAACTTCAACACCCTGCGTCTTTCCATTCTTCCCTCAATAGAGGATTTTAATGTTGTTTAGTCACTGGCTTCAGTATACTTTCGTTACGCACCAACGTAAAGGTGTTGCAGGAGTGACAAACTTGTATCTATTTGCGCAAGCTGTCATCATGGCCGTAACTAGGCTGCATATGGCATTGAAATCCAGACCTCGGTAATCCTTTCTAATTTGAAAAAATGAATATATATTTTGTACACAAAAGAAAGTCAATTACGGGTCAACATCTAAATATTTCTTCCAGCGTTGATCAAAGCTCAGACAGATCTAACTGAGTTCTGGGCGGCAGGTAGTGGTTAGAGCGTAGGGCCAGTAACCGAAAGGTTGCTGGATCGAATCCCCGAGCTGACATGGTAAAAATCTGTCGTTCTGCCCCTGAACAAGGCAGTTAACCCACTGTTAACCGGGAGGCCGTCAATAAGAATTTGTTCTTAACTGACTTGCCTAGTTAAATAAAGGTTCCATTTTTTTTAAATCATGCCTGCCTCTTTGCGAACGAATGGCAGATTCATGAACAGTGAAAGTTCTCCTGCGTCCCCCGAAATTTGCCTTCCAGATTTTGAACTTTTTCAGCACATTCACCAGTCTCAAACGGCTAACTCCACCCTCTAGCGGTACAGGCAGAGGGCCGATGTGAAACGAACTACCACAGCTCGCGGTCTGCTCAAGTAGGCAACTAGAAACGCTGCTGACAGTGTTTGAGAGATGCCGGACAAAAGGGTATTTTACAACCGTCCCGTGACGCCTGCCTTGTGCACAGACATCCCCCAAACAAACAAAAACTGACTGTCGGAGAATGAGTCCACAACTAGTAAATAGTCGCTTATAGTTACATTGCCTTCAGAAAGTATTCACACCCCTTGATGTTTTCCACATTTTGTTGTGTTACAGCCTGAATTTAAAATGGATTAAATTGCGATTTTTTTTAAAATCACTGGCCTACACACAATATGTGCTTCTGCGGTGGAGGAGATCTTCATGGGCTATACTCAGCCTTGTCTCAGGGTAGTAAGTTGGTGGTCTGTTGATATCCCTCTAGTGGTGTGGGGGCTGTGCTTTGGCAAAGTGGGTGGGGTTATATCCTGCCTGGTTGGCCCTGTCCGGGAGTATCGTCGGACGGGGCCACAGTGTCCTCCAACCCCCCCTGTCTCAGTCTCCAGTATCTATGCTGCAATAGTCTATGTGCCGGAGGGCTAGGGTCTGTCTGTTATATCTGGTGTAATTCTCCTGTCTTATCTGGTGTCTTGTGTGAATTTAAATATGCTCCCTCTAATTATCTCTCTCTCCCTCATCTCCCAGAGGACCTGAGCCCTAGGATCATGCCTCAGGACTACCTGGCCTGATGACTCCTGGCTGTCCCCAGTCCTCCTGGTTGTGCTCCTGCTCCAGTTTCAACTGTTCTGCCTGCGGCTAGGGAACCCTGACCTGTTCACCAGACATGCTACCTTGTCCCAGACCTGCTGTTTTCAACTCTCTCTCTGTCTCTCTCTGCTGTCTCGACCTCTGAATGCTTAGCTATGAAAAGCCAACTGACATTTACTCCTGAGGTACTGACCTGTTGCACCCTCTACAACCACTGATTATTATTTGACCCTGCTGGTCAACTATTAACGTTTGAACATCTTGAAGAATAATCTGGCCTTAAATGGCCATGTACTCTTATAATCTCCACCCGGCACAGCCAGAAGAGGACTGGCCACCCCTCAGAGCCTGTTTTCCGGAGAGGTTTCTTCCTAGGTTCCTGCCTTTCTAGGGAGTTTTTCCTAGCCACCGTGCTTCTACATCTGCATGGCTTGCTGTTTGGGGATTTAGGCTGGGTTTATGTATAGCACTTTGTGACATCAGCTGATTTTAAAAAGGGCTTTATAAATACATTTGATTGATTGATTGAATACCCCATAATTTCGAAGTGGAATGATGTTTATCGAAATTTTTCAAAATTWATAAAAAATGAAAAGCTAAAATGTCTTGAGTCAATAAGTATTCAACCCCTTTGTTATGGCACGCCTAAATAAGTTCAGGAGTAAAAATTTGCTTAACAAGTCACATAATAAGTTGCATGAACTCTCTCTGTGTGCATTAATAGTGATTAACATTATTTTTGAATGACTACCTCTTCTCTGTACCCCACACATACAATTATCTGTAAGGTTCCTCACTCAACAGTGAATTTCAACCACAGACTCAACCACAAAGACCAGAGAGGTTTTCTAATGTCTCGCAAAGAAGGGCACCTATTGGTAGTTGGGTAAAAAAAAGCATACAATGAATATCCCTTTGACCATGGTGAAGTAATTAATTACACTTTGGATGGTGTACAGAATAAAAACATTCTCAAACATGCATCCTGTTTGCAATAAGGCACTAAAGTAATACTAATACTGCAAAAAATGTGGCAAAGCAATTCACTTTTGTCCTATATTATGATTGGGGAAAATCCTAAACAACACATTACTGAATACCACTCTCCATATTTTCAAGCATAGTGGTGGCTGCATCATGTTATGGGTATATGTTGTAATCATTAAGGACTGGGGAGTATTTCAGTATAAAAAATAAACAGAATGGAGCTAAGCACAAGCAAAATTGTAAAGGAAAACCTGGTTCAGTCTGCTTTCCACCAGACACTGGGAGATTAATTCACCTTTAGGCAGGACAATAACTTAATACACAAGGCCAAATCTACAGTGGAGTTGCTTACCATGAAAACAGTGAATGTTCCTGAGTGGCCTAGTTACAGTTTTGACTTAAATCTGCTTGAAAATCTATGGCAAGACCTGAAAATGTTTGTCTAACAATGATCACCAACCAATTTGACAGAACTTGAAGAATTTTGAAAAGAATAATGGGCAAATGTTGCACAATCCAGGTTTGGAAAGCTCTTAGAGACTTACCCAGAAAGACTCACTGCTATAATCGCTGCCAAAGGTGATTCTAACATGTATTGACTCAGGGGGTTGAATACTTACCTAATCAAGATATATTAGTGTTTTATTTTTCATGAATGTTTTACAGATGTTAGAATTTTTTCTTCCACTTTGACATTACATTTTTGTGTAGATCGTTGACAAAAAAATGACAATTCAATCAAATGTGGAAAAAGTCAAGGGGTGTGAATACTTTCTGAAGGCACTGTACAGTATGTCAGTCAGTCAGGTGGCTAGCTGCCGGCAAGACTTCTATTGCAGTAATGTTAAAGGGCTCTGGCTAGTATTACTTAGCCAGCTAGAAGGATGAAGTAAGAAGCTAATGTTAAACGGAGCCTACCTCTGCAGGAGCAAAATATACCCTACTAAGTTCTTATAATAACTTTGCTTTACAGAGAGTAGGCTACTGAGACAGACAGTGATGTGGCGCTCAGTGGTGAGGCTGAGGCAGGCTGCACTGCATGCAGAAGGAAGCAGAGGAGACAGAGATAGAAAGGAAGCAAGCAGAGAGAGAGTTTAGTACAGTGGTTCCCAAACTTGAGGTCGGGCCCCATGTTGGATCTCTTGAGAAAATCTGTACTAATCTTATCAAACAAGTTAGGAACTTACAAAAAATGAGATATACTCCAATATGAACATCTCCATATCACATGGACTATCTTCCCTATAGGCCTACATTAAAATGGCATCAAAATATAGTTCAAAAAATGTCATAGGTTTTTGTTCCGTTCAACAACGTGTAGCTAATATGCTATGTGTTTGTAGATTGACTGTGGTGGATGAACCTACAGCAGCCAATGTGATAATGGCTGGGGTCATTTTTGAAATTGTTTTTGCTGTTCTCCAAATAGCATTTAAAGTGTCTCATTGTACAGAAAATCACTCCCACCCCTTCCGGACCTCAATAAAACTCAAACACTGTTCAAACCCTGGCTGTGATTTGTAAAATAAACGAAATAAATGACTTTTGAGCACTTCAGTTAGCATCAGACTAGCTGTCGCCCATGCGCATGGACCAGAGATAGCCTGCAGCTTGCGCATAGCAGAGCAAATTTCATCAGCACTCAACGTCTTTACTTTGGTGAGTAACGAAAGTATATTAAAGCCAGTCACAAAATGTAAAGATGTAGGGGAGATTCTCATTTGGACAAAATGAAATTCCCTAAAAACACACCACTTCGATACAGCTACAACTGGAAGTAACTTTTTCGTAGCAGGTTAGGATAATTCACATAATAGGTTAGGAGAAAGATTAAGGTTAGGAAAAGGGTTAGGGTTAGTGAAAATGTTCTCCTAACCTGCTACGAGAAGTCACTTCTGATTGTAGTTATATCCAAGTGGTGTGTTTTTTGGGAGTCCCGAAAAAAACAGCAAGTGGGGTGTCTCGCTTCCTCTTTCTTCTCTGACAAACTCACCGCCATTTTTGCTCTTCCGGTCAGTTCAATAACAGTTAACCTTTGACCTGGGGTGTATTCTGTTGCAAAGCGTTTCGTTTGTTGCAACAGAAACTGCTTACTCCAAACGCTGTTCAAAGTGACGTAAAAGCTGCTGAGGTTCTAAACAGAAGTTGTAGTTAAGTAAAATGTTATGGTTTCATGCATTACCATTCCAATCTGAATAGTCTGCAAAGTATTTGGCACAATCTGCACATCTATAAATTATTGATTCTTCTGTACTCTAAAGTCTGTAAAGTAAAGTCTGCAGAGTTCCTTCCATCTTTTTCCAGTCATTAAAGTCGGGCATTTATGGTGCCTTCAAGACAACTGGGAACTCTGAAAAAAACAAGTTGGAATCATGACATCAGTGATCTTCAGGTCGGAGCTCTAGAAAGAGGCCTGAGTTCCCGACTTGGAATTCTGAGTTGGATGACTTTCCAAACCCCTCATTGTTGAATTTGCGATTTCCAAGTTGTTGTGTAATGTTTATGTGTCACGACTTCTGCCGAAGTCTCTGGACATCGAGGGGGCTCCGGCGTACTCTGTTCGATCCATCCTGGATTCGAGACGTCGGGCGAGGGGCCTTCAGTACCTCGTGGACTGGGAGGGGTACGGTCCGGAGGAAAGATGCTGGGTTCCAGTGGAGGACGTGTTAGATCCTTCCCTGCTGCGAGAATTCCACCGTCTCCATCCGGATCGCCCTGCGCCTCGTCCTCCGGGTCGTCCCCGAGGCCGGTGTCGACGCGCTGCTGGGGCCGACTTCTACCGAAGTCGATGCCTRTCCTTGTTCGGGCAGTGCTCGGCGGTRGACGTCACAGGTCTTCTAGCCATCATTGATCCATTTTTCATTTTCCATTGGTTTTGTCTTGTCTTCCTACACACCTGGTTCCAATCCCATTCATTACCTGTTGTGTATTTAACCCTCTGTTTCCCCTCATGTCCTTGTCAGAGATTGTTTGTTGTGCATTTATTGTGTTGTTTGTATTGGTGTGCGACGGGTCCTTGTACCCACTTTGTTTTGATTATTGTCATGGTTTTGGAGCTATGTTTTTTAAGTTATTATACTATTCCATTTTACCAAGTTCGATTCTCCTGCGCCTGACTTCCCTGCCACCTATACACACGTCTATGACATTATGTCCAACAGCCGATAAGCACCGATACGTTTTATCTATAATTTCTCTTGATATGAAAAGGATTGAAAAGGATTTGCCAGTAGATTGTCAACTTAATTCATGACGATGACTGCTTGTGTAGCTTGCTAGCTATGATTTTGAAAGTATGATGTCAAAGCTATTGTAGATATAACCTGATTTGACTTAATTGTATCTGTGGCCACTGACCTTGAGCCTTCTTGGATGTGCACTTCTAATGTAACTCTATGGCAGCACCCAAGGGTCTTGAATTTTCGAGCTCTCCCTGTAGATTTTGCGGTAACGTAGTGTCCTCATAAGTGACAGAACACTGAGCCAATCACGGCGCAACTAGAGAACATTAAAAAACTCCTACGCACCGTATTTTCCGCTGGCTGACCCACCAACCACAGAAAGCACTGAGCTAGGTTGAAACACCTGCATTTTGGAGCTGCCTTAGTCAAGATATATATATATATATATATGTATTTATTTTATAGCTAAACGGGTGGGGCTCAAAACAGGTGGGGCTCTGCCCTGAATGATGGGTAGCCACTGCTTTAAACATGTTGTCAGGAGTATGTATCAGTGGAAGCTCCTCAGAGGAGGAAGGGGAGGACCATCCTCCTCAGTGAATTTCATAAAAATATCAATTGTAAAACATTGAAAAAGTTATCATTTTTAGACAAAACTACACTAAATATATTCACGTCACCAAATAATTGATTAAAACACACTGTTTTGCAATGAAGGTCAACAGTAGCCTCAACAGCACTCTGTAGGGTAGCACCATGGTGTAGTCAGAGGACACAGTAATTATGACAACTTCCGGAGGATGTCCTCCAACCTATCAGCTCTTGCAGCATGAACTGACATGTTGTCCACCCAATCAAAGGATCAGAGAAGGATCAGAGAATGAATCCAGTACTGAAAGCATAAGCTATAGCTGGATAGCACTGCAGTGCATAAAATGTGGTAGTAGTTGACTCAAAGAGAGAGAAAGACAAATMAATTTCTTAAAAAATGAAGGAGAAGCAAGAGGTTTCATCACTTATTTTTTCACTTTCAGTTTCACTTACTTYACTCGCAAATGCAGCTGGCTAGTACAGTTACTCGAACACCCAGCTCAAACAGAGGGATGCTATGTTAGCTAGCTGGCTATGACTTTCCAAGACAACATTGGAACTCTTCCAAGTCAAGGTAAGCTTTTGGTTTTATTAATTTATTGCCACCGGGACTATACACTGTAACGTTCTGCATGATTGTAGTGGGTTTACTAACGCATTAGTTCTATTAGCTATGTTGACTAGGATGTTACTTTAGCTAATATGGGGACAACGATGTAGGCTGTGTGTAGCGGTTATGATCTGGTTCGGCTTGGAAAGGTTTTTTCGCCTGGTCACATACAGGGGTTAGGGTTAAATGTGTTGGATCCTTGTGTTCAATGTGTTGTTCATTGAAGTCCACAAACAAAGGGAGAAGGTGAGAGGAGGAGAGTGCATAGAGGCGAGAAGGAATACAACATGGCTGCTATGAAAGTGAACTGTGTTCATGCTTGATCAAGGGTGTATTCATTCCTCCGATTCTGTTGAAAAACGATTCTTAAACGGAAGCAAACGAAACAGGGATAAAAATAATACCTGCATTTGTCCAATAGAAACTCTTGTTTGCAACTGTTGGACTAATGATTACACCCTAGATAAGCTAGATGCAGGCAAGAGTGTACAAGGCGGTATTGAATGTGTCAATCTCTGTCATCTCAAGTGTTTCTCTCAACCTGTGTGCACATACGTTGTAACCTTTCATTCATGGGCTAGGTTGTAGAAACCTCATGATGGGTATAGGGCAAATTGTAGCATCATGTTGTAGCCTAAACCTATCGACGTTACATTGAACAAGGGGAATGTAATCTGAATGACAGTCATCCAATATGCTGTAATATAAATAAGTCCAAGCTCACGTGAAGAAGTGGTTGCTGGGAGCAGAGGGCTGGGAGGAGGTCAGCCCCATGGTGCGGGCTGTGGAGAGGGCTGCCACCGTCACTCTGGGTTTGTGTATTTATGTGGCTTGTGGACTGGATGGAAATGGGGAGGTGTACAGCGGCATTCAGAGATACCTGGTGAAGGAGGACCAATGGGACCTGGTCAGGTAAGTGAACTCAGAATTTGCACCAACAAACTTTTGTCTGGGACAGGTTCCTTATAAAATAGATTTGTATGTCCCGTAGGTATGACCTTTTCGCAACAGAGCTCAACGGGGCCCTCTATCTCCTGATAGGCCAGGCGCTAAGGCTGGATGTGGAGACAGACGAATGGACAGTTCTAGAAGAAGAYTGTCTGGACAGAAAGTTCTTTGGTGGATGCACCACAATCAATGGCCAGATCTACCTGCTGAGCGAGCGAAAGATGAACAAAGCATTCCCCAACATGGTACTGATGGATCCTTATATCGACACCTGCATGGGAATAGACAATGCCATACCCTGTCCTGGGCCTCTCCYTGGCTGTGTCACCATGCGCTCGGTCACAAGACACTGGTGAGTTGCCCGTAAACTAGTTTGAAGTTCACATTCTTCTCACCAACTCCCTCTCACCAACATAAGATATATTTATATATTGAAATGGTTAAGCACTTTTCAGCTATTGATTTTTCTTTCGAATGAAAAGGTACAAACAAATGTATCAATAGTTCAATAAAAGTCATTTATTGATTGTGTTGAACTGGCCACAGAGTGAACAAACTTATGGGGTGTGTGCATTCATGATACGCAGAACAAAAAGACCAGTCATATGTTATTGACATGATGACCCTGGCATTTCTCTTGTTGCAATAGTTGAACTTTTAATAAAAGAAACATCCAATAATCATGATTAAAGTGAGTAATTGAGTGTATCAGCCCTTTTGGTGCTCTAGAAACAGACCACAGATAAAAATCCACAGACACTCAGTGTGAACGTGCCATACTGGAGACAATAGTACAGAGAGTGAGGCACACGGACCCTGGTAACAAAGAAGTGTGTTCCTACCGTGGTCCATATGTGCTTTAGTCAACTCATCTGATCCTCATTGTCATTTGCCTGATACACATCAAGCACATACAGATGTGGCACCGTGCTAGTTAGTGTATTTCAGTGTGAGACAGATAGAGATGGTTGTGATTGACATCTCTGGGCGAAAGAAAATTACAGGTAATTTCAAGCCCCCATCTTGCACAGTAATATCATGCTTTCAGTGCAAGAACGATTTGCCATATTTCAAACTAGACATATTTTTTGCAAAAGTGCATGTCAGTTATATGAATAGTAAATTTGTATTGATCCAGACATTATTCCATACGTATAGATTTAGACAGAACCAAAAACATTCTCACATTTTGAGGGTACCCATCAGCATGGTTACATTACATGGCTCTCCTAAAGATGTAAGATCTTAAAGACATGCTCCGCTACTTTGACGACTAAAAAATAATTGTTTAAACCTCCTGCTTTGGGCTGGATGTGTCAATGTGTAGTTCATACATGCATAATGGATGAGCAGAATTACCTCAATTAGCAATGAAATCCCWAAAATGACTGTTTTCTTGAAGCTGTGCTGCGCCCCATTTGAGTGACAGCTAGCAAGAGGCCTGCTCAGCGTTATCCAATGAGTTTGCAGGGCAAGCCCAACAGCTCAGTGGACACAGCGGAGGCCCGAAAAATGTATGAAGACTCTAGCTATAGTCTGTTCACCCTGTTACCGTCCGTCAAACGGTACCGGAGCATCGGCTCTCGGACCAACAGTTTCCGAGACAGACAGACCATAAGACTGCTAAATAGTTAGTCCGGGGAACCCTTAATTATCTGCACTGACCCTATCTTGCACTGACTCTATGCACACTCACAAGACTATGCACTGAGTGTACAAAACATTAGGAACACCTGCTCTTTCCATGACATAGACAGACCAGGTGAATCCAGGTGAAAGCTATGATCCCTTATTGATGTCAACTGTTAATTCCTCTTATCAGTGTAGATCAGTGTAGATGAAGGGGAGGAGACAGGTTAAAGAAGGATGTTTAAGCCTTGAGGCAATTGAGACATGGATTGTGTATGTGTGCCATTCAGAGGGTGAATGGGCAGACAAAATATTTAAGGGCCTTTGAACGGGATATGGTAGTAGGTGCCAAGRGCACCGGTTTGAGTATGTCAAGAACTGCAACGCTGCTGGGTTTTTCACGCTCAACAGTTTTCTATGTGTATCAAGAATTTGATTTGAGAGAGAGAGAGAGAGAGAGAGTGAAAGCGCAATGACATGCAACATTTAAAACTTGTTGTTTATTTTAGGTTTAAAAAGGCTTCTGAAGTTTGTAATTTCCACTTTGAAATTTCAGACTTGATTTTCACTTAACAAAAATGTATCAACCCTTTTAAAAATGTCCATTAATATTATAATTATATAATTATAATCCACATAATAATTTACATTTCCTGTTGCTGCAGGATTATTTTCCTGCTGTAGCAAACTGGCTCAAATTAAGCTGTACCAAAAAAAAATCAAAAATCAAACAGCTGTACCTAGGCACTGGATGGCTGTCCAGATTCTCAATAAAAACCCTTTGAACAAGAGCAGCAAGTGAAGATTTTTCCCAATAGTTTGTAAAGCTATACTAATACATAGAGCTACATAATAAGTGCTTGTMACAGAAAAAGTACAAAAAAAATAGCAGCCAAGGCACAAAATAACAAAGTTCAGTAGCACAGAGTAAAACACCTTGTGGAGAAACATGCTGCAAGATCTTCTCTTTTGTCACATTGATTATAGAAAAACACATCATATTTTTTCCCCAAGGCTTTACTTGTAAAATGTTTTATAAGGGAGCAGGAGTAGTTAGCCCAAGATACTGATCTAAGGTCCGTTTTGTGTTTGTCACCTGCAATCCTATAGCAACTTCTACTTGGGACCCTTTCCTAACAAATCTTCGCTAGAGGGTGCTATCACCATTCCAACAAGAGTAATATGACCAATTCAATCCTCTACAATTTGGAGCACTTTTGGGAAGTTTGTATTAGCTTCCACAGACAAAATTGTCTGATTGAAAACGATCAGCTACAAAGCTATATTATCTGCACATTTCAATCTAGAGGCTGTCATACTGTTGCCTATGATATCCTTAATTTCAATAAAAAGCTACTTGTTCAATAAATAAATAATTTTATCCAAAATCTATTATCTTACATGTGTTATTAGTGCCACAGTGGTTGATATAACGAATAAGAATTCCATAGATTAATCTGGGTTTTGTAAAAATCCAGATTCCACKATTTTTCATTAAAAAGAAAATCCAGGGATAAATTATCCAGGGAAGTATTGACACACTTGTTACAGTCACCAACGCTCTGGATAACATGAAAACAGCCTAACCAGCTCTGCTAGGGGGAGTAAAATGGTCAGAGTGAAGTGTTCTCTCATTTGTGTCTGGAAGTAGCTAGCAAGCTAGCCAACGTTAGTCAGTTAGCTTGGGTGCTTGACTGCCGTTGAGGTCAGAACACTCGGATCAACCCTACTCCTCGGCCAGAGTATCCAGTGTGCGCTCTGAACGCTCCGAGAGCGAAACACTCTGAATTTACGAACTGACAATCTGACAACGCTCTGAATTTACGAACTGACAATCTGACAACGCTCTGAATTTACGAACTGACAATCTGACAACGCTCTGAATTTAAGAACTGACAATCTGACAACGCTCTGAATTTACGTACGACCCAGAGCGCACTCTGACACACTGGAGGKAATATAAGAATGCACCCTTTGACTGTACCAGAGTTAATCGCCATTGCACTGCACACTGCCCTATCCCACCTGGACAAGAAAAATACCTATGTAAGAATGCTGTTAATCGACTACAGCTCAGCCTTCAACACTATAGTGCCCAACACTAAGCTCAGGGCCCTCCCTTTGCAACTGGGTCCTGAAATTCCTGACGGGCCGACCCCAGGTGGTGAGGGTAGGCAACAACACCTCCGTCAAGCTGATCCTCAACACGGGGGCCCCCTCCTGTACTCCCTGTTCACCCATGACTCCGTTGCCACAGACGCCTCCAACTCAATCATCAAGTTTGATGACGACACAACAGTGGTGGGCCTGATTASCAACAATGATGAGACAGCCTACAGGGAGGAGGTGAGAGCCCTGGCGGAGTGGTGCCAGGAYAATAACCTCTCCCTCAACGTCATCAAAACTAAGGAGCTGATCGTGGACTACAGGAGACAGCAGAGAGGGCACGCCCCCATCCACATCGACGGGCCGCAGTGGAGAGGGTCAAAAGCTTCAAATTCCTCGGCGTGCACATCACTGACAGCCTGAAATGGTCTCTTCACACAAACAGCGTCGTGAAGAAGGAGCAATAGCATCTCTTCAACTTCAGGTGGCTGAAGAGATTTGTCTTGGCCCCGAAGACCCTCGCAAACTTCTACAGATGCACCATTGAGAGCATCCTGGGCTCCCGAGTGGTGCAGTGGTCTAAGGCACTGCGTCTCAGTGCGAGAGGTGTCACTACAGACCCTGGTTCGAATCCAGGCTGTATCACAACCAGCCGTGATTGGGAGTCCCATAAGGCGGCACACAATTGGCCCAGCATCGTCCGGGGTACGGTTTGGCTGGGGTAAGCCATCATTGTAAATAAGAATTTGTTTTTAACTGACTTGCCTAGTTAAATAAAGGTTAAATAAATGAACAAAATCTAAATCCTGTCGGTGTGTATCACTGCCTGCTACGGCAATTGCATCGTCCGCAACCTCAGGGCTCTCCAGAGGGTGGTGCGGTTAGCCCAATGCATCACCGGGAGCACACTGRCTGCCCTCCAGGACATATACAGCACCTGGTGTCACAAGAAGGCCTAAAAGATCCTCAAGGACCCAGTAGCCACTGACTGTTCATCCAGCTACGACAGTACAGGTGCATCAAAGCTGGGACCGAGAGACTGAGAAACAGCTTTTATCTCCAGGCCATCAGACTGTTATTAAACAGTCACCACTAGCCGGCCTCCGCCCAGGACCCTGTCCTGAACCTTAATCACTGTTGCAGCCGGCTACCACTCGGTACTCTACCCTGCACCTTAAGAAACTGCTGCCCTATGTACAGAGTCATTGAACGCTGGTCACTTTCATAATGTTTACACACTGTTTCACCCACTTTATACACTGTATCTATATACTGTATTCTACGCATAGCTCATCAATATAACTACTGCTGTACACACCTTTCTATTCATATACCTACTCATTCAAGGGTTTTTCTTTATTTTTAATATTTTCTACATTGTAGAATAATAGGGAAGACATCAAAACTATGAAATAACACATATGGAACCATGTAGTAACCAAAAACAGCATTAAACAAATCAATATATATTTTAGATTTTAGATTCTTCAAAGTAGCCACCCTTTGCCTTGATGACAGCTTTGCACACTCTTGGCATTCTCTCAACCAGCTTCATGAGGTAGTCACCTGAAATGCCTTTCAATTAACAGGTGTGCCTTGTTAAAATTTTATTTGTGGAATTTCTTTCCTTCTTAATGCGTTTGAGCCAATCAGTTGTGTTGTGACAAGATAGGGGTGGTATACAAAAGATAGCCCTATTTGGTAAAGACCAAGTCCATATTATGGCAAGAACAGCTCAAATAAACAAAGAGAAACGACAGTCCATCATTACTTTAAGACATGAAGGTCAGTTAATCCGMAAAATGTGCAGTCGCAAAAACCATCAAGAGCTATGATGAAACTGGCTCTCATGAGGACCGCCACAGGAAAGGAAGACCCAGAATTACCTCTGCTGCAGAGGATAAGTTCATTAGAGTTAACTGCACCTCAGATTGCAGCCCAAATAAATGCTTCACAGAGTTCAAGTAACAGACACATCTCAACATCAACTGTTCAGAGGAGACTATGTGAATCAGGCCTTCATGGTCGAATTGATGCAAAGAAACCACTACTAAAGGACATCAATAATAAGAAGAGACTTGCTTGGGCCAAGAAACACAAACATTGGACATTAGACCAGTGGAAATCTGTCCTTTGGTCTGATGAGTCCAAATTTGCGATTTTTGGTTCCAACCGCCTTGTTTTTGTGAGATGCAGAGTAGGTGAACAGATGATCTCCGCATGTATGGTTCCCACCGTGAAGCAAGGAGGAGGAGGTGTAATGGTGTGGGGGTGTTTTGTTCGTGACACTGTCAGTGAATTATTTAGAATTCAAGGCACACTTAACCAGCACGGCTACCACAACATTCTGCAGCGATACACCATCCCATCTGGGTTGCGCTTAGTGATACTATCATTTGTTTTTCAACCTAAAATACATCTTCAGGCTATTTGACCAAGAAGGAGAGTGATGGTGTGCTGCATCAGATGACCTGGCCTCCACAATCACCCAACCTCAACCCAATTGAGATGGTTCGGGATGAGTTGGACCGCAGAGTGAAGGAAAAGCAGCCAACAAGTGCTCAGCATACGTGGAAAGTCCTTCAAGACTGTTGGAAAAGCATTCCTCATGAAGCTGGTTGAGAGAATGCCAAGAGTGTTCAAAGCTGTCATCAAGTCATCAAGGAATTTTTGGGTTACTACATGATTCCATATGTATTATTTCATAGTTTTGATGTCTTCACTATCATTCTACAATGTAGAAAATAGTAAAAAAAATAATAATAATTGAATAGGTGTGTCCAAACTTTTGACTGGTACTGTTTGTATATATATAACAGTCTTTGACATTGCTCATTCAGATCATTTTTAATTAAAAAAATWWAATTAAATGTTTCTTTTTTTTCTGGATTATGTGTGTATTGCTTTTTGTATTGCTAGGTATTACTGCACTGTTGGAGCTAGAAACACAAGCATTTCGCTGCACCTGCCATAACATCTGCTAATTGGTGTACGCAACCAATAAACTTTGATTTGATTTTAGTTCATGTCTTTAACTATTTCCACACAATCCAAACAAAAACAAATCGATTCTAAATATAAAATCTAGAAAAACATACTTCATCTTAAAGTAAAACCAGTGTTGTTCTTGTTTGACCAGACCATTATTTTGACAGCGCAGTGAACAGTTATGTACTCCAAACGTAGTGAAATATTATCTGAAACCATTCATAAAATCATAAATGGACCCCATTGGTAATATGTAAGCCATATAAATTAATTATATCTTACCAGCACATACTGTGGAAGGAGAGGAAAACATTCTAAGTTTAACCTAGTGCGAAAAGAGAGTGGTACTATCTGGCTTTGGGCAGTCTGCTGTTCATATTTCTCTGGTTGGTCAGGTTGTTCAGGACACAATTGTTGGCAAGCGAAGCCAATTTGGAATTGAGTGCACCCTTTCTTTGCTCCCAGCTAGTCTCCTCTTCCTCCTCTGCCTCCTCTTCCTCCTCTGGCTCGCTTTCTTCATCGCTGCGCTCGTCTTTCTCCACCTACAGCATAAAGATACATGTAAGTGACCGTTTAAGGCTGCAGAAGAAATCAACAAACGCAACATAACCAGATGGTATAGCACAGAATGTATTGATAATGCCAATACATCTTACAAACACTTATGCCTTAAAGGCAGTCCCCTGTGATACTTCCAAGGTGTACAATGAAAGAAATGGACAGTACACCATAATCATCTTCAATGACGAATGTATTCTTTGTACGGATGTGTTTTGGCCGCAGTTGAACGAAAGCATCATTGAAGCATATTTATGGTGCACTGTCCATTTATTTKATTGTGGGCTTTCCTAAGATGATTCATCGCCCAACTACTTCTGACAAATAATACGAGTGAGCATGTGATCTACTTTTCTACTGTATCATGGCATCCGATTAAATCACTATTAGTAAGTGTTACGGATACAGGTATCCTGTGAGTGTATCCTGTGTGTGTGTATTTCTTTTCTCTCCTTCTCCCCTCACAGGTGGCAATAATCATTCCCCAATCAGTCACCAATCAGAAGACACACCTCCTCCAGTTTCCATTACCCAATCACAACCCCTTTCCCTTGGTTTAAAAACCCATTCAGTTGTTATCTCTGGAGCTCAATCTCTCTGTCATGCAATCTCTCTGTAGATCTCTTGTTTATGCAACTACATGTCACTTTGTCCGTTACCCTGTGAGTATAGTGTTTGACTGTTTGTTTGATGGTGGGAAAAGGGGGTACCAAGACAAGTCGCCCATGGGCATACACTACCGTATTCCCGTAGGAATACTTTGTCTAAGAACACTAGTTAGAACTGGGCGGACCACCCCCTGTATTTTTGGTTAGTTAGTTGTATTGATGTAGGCTAGTCTAGCTTAGTGGTGTTTTTGGATATTTGTTTCTTTCCTTGGGTCCAGCTTAGCCCCTTTTCCTGCACCCCTTTTTCTGTGTGTTTACCAAATAAACCATGAGTGTTTGATGGTAATTTAGTTGTCTGTGGTTTTTTGTTCTCACTGTTACGTTTTCACTATTATACTTTGCATGAGTTATGTTACGGGTCTCGTTACCATCCCCCCTAGACTGTCGGGCCAAAGGGATTCGTAACATAAGTGGGGGCTTGTCTGGGATTTTGTCATTACTGACACCCATGCCGCTCGTGTAGATTGTTATAGTGGTGTTCAGTGTTGAGCGTCATAGCTGATGTAGCATTAGTGTTTGCTATTTGTTGGCTCTTGTGTGGTAGTTCAAGATGGCTACTTTTGATTTGAAATCCTTTTTGGATAACCCTTCATGGGAGGTTTTTGACAAATGTCGTAGAGTTGATTTACAGACCTTGGCTGACCATTATTCTGTATCGATTCCGCAGAGTGTAGTTAAGGCGGAGGTTAAACAGCTAGTGTTAAATGTTTTGTTGGAAGAGCAGGTGCTTGTATTACCGCTGCCTGAGRCTACTACCCCTGTAGGGGATGTTGCTGCTCCTCTAAGCCCGTTGGTGTCTGAGGGCGAGGCTAGAACTCCAGCCACATTGCCCCGGTTTGATCCACTCTCCCCACAGTCAACCGGTGATGCCAGGAGGGATGTCCGTTCAATACAGTTCCAACTGGAGGTGGAAGAGAGAGCCCAAATTAGGCGGGAGACTCTTGGAGATGTGTAAAATGGAGGCAGAAAAAGAAAGAGACCAGCGYCAGATGGAGTACAAAATGTGCCAGATGGGACTGGAGGCAGAGACAGCGAGGCTGGCCTTCGTTCCTGCTGTGACTGTTAGTGAGGCGTCCTCACCAACTGGAGCTTCCAACACTTTTGACATTAGTAGGCAGATTMCCTTGGTACCTTTGTTCAGAGAGTCAGAGGTTGACTCCTATTTTTGTGTTTTTGAACGTATAGCCGTAGCATTGAAATGGCCTGAAGAGGTATGGTGCCTATTACTTCAGTGTAAATTAACTGGTAAAGCCCAAGAGGTTTTGTCAGCGCTACCTTTTGAAGACAGTTTGAATTATGAAGTGGTCAAAGCTACTGTTCTTTGCGCCTATGAGCTTGTGCCGGAGGCATACCGACAGAGATTTAGGTCTCATAGAAAGTCTTCTAGTAAGACTTATGTGGAATTTGCTAGAGACAAGGGATATCTGTTTGATAAATGGCATGCTGCTAGCAAGGTAACTGATTTCAACTCTCCGGGAGTTAATCTTGTTGGAAGAYTTTAAAAATTGCTTACCCGAACGGATTGTAGTTTACCTAAACGAACAGAAAGTATCCTCCCTGTCAGAGGCGTCTGTGTTGGCAGACGAGTTTGTGTTGACGCACAAGAGTGTGTTTTCGGCTCATACTGAGAGTAGAGCCACTGAATTGCCTACTTTTAGTCCTAGTCGGCCAGCAGCAGTATATCAAACACGCCAGAAAAATGAGCGTCTCTGTTTCTATTGTCATAAGGTGGGACATATGATTAATGATTGCTTCCTGCTAAAACGCAAACGAGGGTTGCCTCTTCGTGCCAAGCCGCCAACAGGTGTTGGTCTAATTCGTACGGTTGTGAGGTCTGAAACGAAACAGGTGCCTCAGGGTAAATGTAGTTTGAAAGTCTCAGTCCCCGACGGCGGTTATGAACCGTTCATTTTCAAGGGGTTTGTGTCCCTAGCGAATGACGAAGCGTCTCAGCGTCCGGTTAAAATCCTTAGAGATACTGGTGCGGCGCAGTCGTTTATATTGTCTGATGTGTTGCCCTTATCCGACGATACATACTGTGGTTCCAGTGTGTTTGTTCAGGGTATTGAAATGGGTTTTGTGCCGTTGCACTTTGTGAAAGTACACTGAGTTAATCAGTGGAATATTCAGTGTGGGGGTACGTTCTATGTTGCCAGTAAAAGGTGTGACCTTTATAGTGGGTAACGATATTGCKGGAGGAAAGGTAGTACCCGTATTGGAAGTATTGGATAAAAGTGACCACTCTCTCTCCAAAGAGCTGGCACAGAGTTATCCACATGTGTTCCCCGCTTGTGCTGTCACTCGTGCTCAGGCACGACAAGTGGGTGACGTGATAGATTTGTCAAACACTGTTCTGTTCAAAGAGTTTGATCAAGAGGATGGGTTGTGTGCTACCTCTGGGAAGCTGATCACCTCTGACAAACAGCCCGGGGAAGAATCGAAGTATGTTGAACTTATTGCTGATGCAATACAGTTACCAGTCACTCGTGAGCAGCTGATTGCTAACCAAAAGGTTGACAACAAGCTTGCTAAATGTTTTTCTAGTGGTGTCTCATTGGAAGAGGTAAAGAAGAAGAACGTGGCTTACTTCATTGATGGTAATCTCCTCATGCGTAAATGGACATCCCATGTTGACGCGGGCGGAGACTGGAATGTTGTTTACCAAATAGTGATTCCTACAGCCTTTCGACAAAACGTGTTATCCCTTGCTCATGATCACCAGTGGTCTGGTCATTTAGGAATTACCAAAACTTATGATCGGACCCTTCGACATTTCTTTTGGCCAGGTTTAAAACAAGATGTGGCTCAGTTCTGTCAGACATACCACACGTCAGATAACAGGAAAACCAAATCAGGTTATTCCTCCCGCTCCTCTGTCCAATACCTGTCATAGGTGAACCATTTGAACATGTGGTGGTTGATTGTGTTGGCCCGTTACCGAAGACAAAATCGGGTAACCAGTTTCTGTTAACAATTATGTGTATGGCAACAAGATACCCTGAGGCCATTCCTCTGAGAAGTATTACAGCTCCGGTAGTGAGTAAAGCCTTAATTKAATTCTTCACGACATTCGGGTTACCTAAGGTGGTACAAAGTGATCAAGGTACCAATTTCCTATCAAAGCTCTTCAAGCAGGTGTTAAA
Source organism: Salvelinus sp. IW2-2015 (assembly GCF_002910315.2). Taxonomy (NCBI): domain Eukaryota; kingdom Metazoa; phylum Chordata; class Actinopteri; order Salmoniformes; family Salmonidae; genus Salvelinus; species Salvelinus sp. IW2-2015. The sequence continues at coordinate 11,962,334 of NC_036856.1, forward strand.
ATCCTTGTCAATTACGCACCGGGTGGCAAGTGCATATCACCCAGAGTCTCAGGGTGCGCTTGAACGATGGCATCAGACACTGAAGTCTATGCTACGTAAATATTGTTTGGAATCTGAGAAAGATTGGGATGAGGGAGTTCCTCTAGTTTTGTTTGCTGCTCGTGAAACTGTAAGGCAGTAAGGCAGATAATGACTTTAGTCTACTGACCTTGCCCATAAAGACAAACTTGTAGACCATGCGAAGGATCAGCCAGGCCCAGAAGATGTGCAGAGCTTGCAGCACCAACAGCAGGGCATTGAAGAAGTAGTAGCCAAAGAAAGGCTGGAAGAAATCCAAGGACACAACCAGGGTGGAGTGGACTATTCTGAAGGGGAAAGAAGGGGCATAGAAAACTGGAAATRAATCCAACCTCAACCCTTGCATTTTTAACATTCTCTAATTGATACTTCTGAACACATTCCCTTAACTGATTTATAGTACACACTATGTGCTATGTTCTGACTTGAGATGTGCGTACATCGGATGTATTGGAATATTTGCATGTAGGCCTACATTTGAGTTACAAGTGTAAACTGTCAGAAAAGGATAGACCCTGAGTAATCTTATTACTACTTTTATTATAATTGACTTTTGTAATACACTCCTAATAAATTGTCAATTGACTGTGAGAAAGCCTCCAGTCTCACCTGCCAGGGAAGACCACTAGTCGTGTTAGCAGGAAGACCAGGGCGAAGATGACAAACAGTGTGTCACATGTCTTCCTCCAGCCAGCGTAGTTGAACATCTTGGCAGACTGTAAGTGAAATATAATAATACTCCTTTCAGTTGGCCTTATTCACGACCCTCATGAGGCACTAGTAATGATACAGTTATGTGTTACCAGCTGGGTTGACCAATATGGCTGCACAAATGATAGCATACAGTAATGCTGTTCTCCAACATATTGTATGATCTCCCAGTCCATACTCGCTGATGGAGTGGTTTTCTCTAGCACACACTGACAACCAATGTCCCCTTCTGACCCAATGTCTCCCATTGACTGCTTCTAAAGGAAGCATTATGTCACGCCTGGATCCTGACATGACAAGCCATACAGATTTCATCAGGTCCAAGATGATGGAGACAATGATTATTGTGAGATAACATCAGGGCAATACTACACTGCTTTACTGAGGTCATTTAAAAACATCTTTAGGAATACATGTGATAATAGGAGTTCTATTTCAGAGCGGAAAGTCTCTTGGGAGAGTTAAGAGAAGTTCACCCCGAAGACATGTTTTCCTTTTACCACATAAAATTGCTAAAAATATAACCATATGTGTTTGATCGCTATGAACCTACAGATGCAGTATCTTCATTTGGAAATGAAAACTTGTAGAGTATTTGAGAGTGTAAAAAAATGATACTTTGAAATTTCAGACTTGATTTGCCCTATGGAAAAATGTATCAACACTTACAAAAAAAGTATATTAATTATAATCCACATCATAATCCACATTTCCTGTTGCTGCAGGATCATTTTCCTACTGTAGCAAATTGGCTCAAATTAAGATCCTACATCTGTATGAACAAAATAGTGTGATTCGCGGTCATAATAAGATTAAGTTATGTTAATAAACAATCCCTGTATTCAAATCAAGCTTACAGTGACCTACATGTAAACAAAGAACCTTGCTTAAATAACCACACAACCCATCAAAACAGTCTGTGGGGAAAATGGTAGTGCCAAATTAGCTTGACCACATGCATTTATGATACGAGATGTCATTCCCCCTTTAGTTCCCTGTGTCTGTATGATTTGTGTGTGACTTGTAAACTGAGACTGAGCTCCTACCTCCAGGAGGAAGTCTGAAGAATCATGGACTAGTATCACCAGTGTGCCAACGCGCACATAATTGGCACAGTACGAGAAACCGATGAGCAAAATGGTAGCGACGTGGTGGATGATCTGTTCCTTGAAATCCTGAAAACACACACAAACCACACAGCTATAGAGGATATACTATAACCTGAGCTTCAGCAGTTCTGCACTTCTGGTGCTGTAAATCACTCATCTTTCTCCTGTATGAGTGATTTATCAATGGTACAAAATAAATAAAAAGTTGCTTAAGAACTGTACAAATCAGATATACGTGACATCTGTGAACCCCTCCTGCTTGTGTCTGCTGGTTATCTGTATAGCAGTTTATCTTTACAGGGTGTTCCTGATGAGTTTCAGAGTAGAGAGGTTGACTGTTTTTCAGATTATGGACAGAGAGCTGAGTCAGACCAAAGCAGGCCAGGAGGGGTTGGTCCCCATGAGGGGAGGGAATAGCAGGAGAGGATGAGGAGAGAAGGGGGGGGGGGCAGGTAATCTGGGTCCTGAGGGGCTGGACTTGTTTCTAATTACTAAACCTCATTGGACATCGTCCAGATACATAGTTATCCTTGAAAACATCAACCACCTCTGTGGGCAGTTCCTGTAGGGAAACATGACTATAAAAATGAGATGAACGTTTCAGTAAAACAAGCTGGGAATCTGCTGTGAACACTAACTGTAATCTGGAAGGGAAAGTAATGATTTTTTTCAGTGAAAGCTGATGCTGTTCTGTGGATTGGACTGGGTCACTGTGAATGGAGACAGGAGCGTGCGTGTGTGCGTGCAGACAGGAGTGACACATACCTTCCGCTTCACATCCACAGTGACACAGAGCAGCAGGGACCAATAGAAACCCAGTTCAGTGATGTAATACCAGTAGTGAGCCTCAGCGACAGGCTGCAGGGACAGAGAGAAACAAAACAAACACCAGGGGGGTTGAAGGTGACCGAGCATGACTCCGGGGGGTGCATCCCAATAGTCTAAAGTGACTTCCTTTAATTCCCTCCTCACCTTTATCTGCACCGATCTGACATAAAAGTAAAGTTGAAGGCTTTATGGGAACGGAAGTCTACATGGGGGGATTTGCTTTCACCTGTGCGGTTCTCACACAAGCGTAGATGACACAGGAGGTTGGTGGCATCTTAATTGGCTAAGCAGTAATGGCTGGACTGGAATGACTGGAATGGTAGCAAAAACATCCAACATGGTTTCCAGGTGTTTGATGCCATTCAATTTGCTCCGTTCCAGGCATTATTATGAGCCTTCCTCCCCTCAGCAGCCTCCACTGGTAGATGACAAAAGAAAGGAAACCAGGGAGAGGAAGGAGGCCTTTTGAGACTAGTGAGACACAGCCCAGGTAGGAAGGAGTTAATGTGTGGACTGACTGACTCCATCCCCCACCTGTGCACTGGGAGAGATCAGTCAGTCAGGGGAGTTTACCAAGGAGGCCTTTTCCCAGCAGCAGCAGATAGACACCCAGCCCACTGCCAGGCCTGAGAGTCCACACAGCTGAGCATTTACAACAGGGAGCTCTTATGTTTGGGGGATAACCCTTCACTGAAATGGAGAAACTCAGGATTCTACACACAGTGAAGCACAGGCTTTGAAACAACGCACCCCTGGGGCGGGCCAGTAATCAAAAGGTCGCTGGTTTGAATCACAGAACCGACTAGGCAAAAAATCTGTCTGTGCCTTTGAGCAAGGAACTTAACCCTAATTGTTCCTGTAAGTCACTCTGGATAAGACTGTCTGCTAAATGACAAAAATGTACATTGCTGATTGCTGCTTTGTTTATTAAACCCCCTCATATTCCCAACCAAAGCTTTAAAGTGGAAGCTTTGAAACCCCCTTTAGCAAGCGTTCCCCCACGCTTCCACAGTCAAAGTTTAACATTAAAATCAGAGCGGATGTGTACATGTATAGAAAGAGGTGATAAATCAAAATGGCCGTGAAGTGACCCAAACACCCACCACCAAACAGTACTCTCCAAGACTCCATAGACAATAGAGGGAAGTTTACTGAGCCATTTAACCCCTAGAAATCCCACCCTCCCTCRCTGCAAGGCACCGAACACAGCCTGGCTTCAACAAAGGGAAGGGCAACAGCATTAGGGAGTTACAGTGTCATGATAGGTTTAAGTGTAGAAAGAGATGCTGTGTCATTTGTACTTGTAGTGTTTTCTGTTTCAGGTCATCCCTTTTAGGGAAGGAGGAGGAGAGGTTAAGTCCCCTGTAGGAATGTCATAACTCTTATCTGGAGGGGCGTTGTTCAGTTCTTCCAGACATAGCTGTCAATAGCGGTGCAGCACAGCAGAAAGAGAATGTTTCCTGAGATTGTCCAAAGCAGTGTTTTCCAGATTCCCAAATCGTGTTTTGGGACTCGAGACTCAATGGTGTGGGATGCGGCTTATTGTGGCTATACAGTAGATTGGGTTGTCACTAGAAACATTGGATGTATTTACTTAGTGGGTGACAGGACAATTCCATAGGCTTTTGATGAGTGACAGGACAAACATGTTTGGAAACCACTGGTCAACTGAAAGTTAAAGTGAACTGTTCTACTCACTTGTTTGGGGTAGCCCTGCCAGCACTCTCTGTGGTCCCAGAACCAGGGGGTCTGAGGGATAGAGGGACAGAACAAATAGTCACAGTGAGGGCCTCTTAGTAGTAGTAGTAGTACAAGAAGCAGTAGCACTGTTTAGGGTAAAGGTAGCCAAAGTGAATGTGCTTAATATACTCACATCAATCAGGGAGGCAAACGCTGCTACAAATGCAATGAGGTAGAAAACGAACCTCCAACTGCCAAAACAAAATATTTGTCATAAGATAACTTAATATGCTTTCTATGAACTATACATTGAAAGGAAATGGATCACATGAATACATAGAACTCTGAATGAGAGCTGACTCACGAGGCTTCACAGAACTTCTTGGTGTTGCTCGGCCTGTCTTGGTTGCGGCGTTGGCGGAACCACGTTTCTATCTGGCGCTGACTGAGACCACAATGCTTCCCCAGGCCCAGGACCTCACTCTGAACACAGACAGGACCAAATCACCTCAGAGAGAGAAGCTCCGCTGTTCCTTTCCTAAGAAGACCCTCAGCATATCTTTCATATACAGATTTGTCAGGGAGATAGCCCATTACCTTCTTCAGCACCTTAAATGATCTCAATAGGTGTTTTATCACAGCTTCATTAGAGCAGAATTCCAATATTTTTTGTATGTAAAAAAAATGATGATTTTTAAAATGACAAATATGTTAAATCCCTCCATTTGGCTTCCCCTGATCCCTGCTCTGTGCAAGCTATACCCTCTACCCTCTGCTCCTCCCTGCCTGTCACGCCCTGACCTTAGAGATCCTTTTTATGTCTCTATTTTGGTTTGGTCAGGGTGTGAGTTGGGGTGGGTATTCTATGTTCTATTATTTGTATTTCTATGTTTTGGTCGGGTATGGTTCTCAATCAGGGACAGCTGTCTATCGTTGTCTCTGATTGAGAACCATACTTAGGTAGCCCTTTTTCCCACCTGTCTTTGTGGGAAGTTTACTTTGTTTATGGCACATAGCCTTTAGCTTCACGGTTTGTTTTGTAGTGTTTATTGTTTTGTTCTGTGTTTTTTCATATAAAAAGAAAATGCTCACCACGCTGCGCCTTGGTCTACTTCAGTCGATGGCCGTGACACTGCCCACATAAAAAAATACTACAGTTTAATATAGAATACTAAAGTACTTACTGTGAAATTCTAAAGTAAACTGTAGTATATTGTAGAATACTATACTACACACTGTGGGGGCAGCAGGTAGCTTAGCAGTTAAGAGCGTTGGGCCAGTAAACTAAAAGTCCCTGGTTCAAATCCCTGAGCTGGCAAGGTGTAAAAATCTGCCGTTTTGCAGTTGAGCAAGGCAGTTAACCCCCAACAACAACTGATCCCCGGGCGCCGATGACTTGGATGTCGATAAGGCAGCACCCCGCACCTCTGATTGGGGTTAAATGAGGAAGACACATTTCGGTTGAATGCATTCAGTTGTGCAACTGACTAGGTATCCCCTTTCCTCTTTCGCTAGTATCCCTCAATCATGTGTAGTGCTTACTATAGAATGTTGTAGTATACTGTAGAATACTACAGTATTATCTGCAAAAAGAACACTGCACTGTCAGTAATGTCCGCAAAAACACTACAGTCTGCAAAAACACTACACTTTCTTTTACTATAGTAAATACTACAGTATTTCATTTGCATATACCCTGCTCATTCCCCATACCACATTTTGTGCCACCCATAAGTGAGAAATCTACATGCCAAGTATAGACCATATTGTGTTCCCTACAGGTCATAGAAAAGCACAGAAGCGCTGAACTATTGGTTCAGATCCCAGTCCTACAGGTTATGCAAAATGTGATCTTTTGTATTTCTCCAGTAGGTTTCCTGAAAGAGAAAGCCTCCATTTCTATGTCAAAGATAATACAAATTTAAAAAACACTCTAGTAAATACTACAGTATACTACAGTTTGCACAAACCCTACATGAATTACTAAAGTATATACTACAGTTTCCTTTTAGTACAGTATTTATACTATAGTTAACTGTAAATACTACAGTAAACACACTTTAGTCTGCAAAAATACTACAGTAAATACTACAGTAAAGTCAGCAAAAACACTAGTGAATATTACAGTATTTATAGTATAGTATTTTTTCATGTGGGTGGCACTTTACACCACCTTAGGCTCATACTTCTACTGTACTGTAGAATGGCTCTTGTGTGGGGAGATACCTAATTACTCTAGAGGGCTCCTAGTATTAGTAGGTGTATGTCACTCCTGAGTAACGGCAGAACACAGAGACAGACAAAATGCTCACCTAAACCTTGTTTGGAACTGATTTGATTTTATCATCGTGACATACCAATGAGGTGGTTACACAATATGGGTGTGGCTAGTGCAGTCCTGGTGATTGTATATGTTGAGAGCATTAACCTTCACTGAAAATCCAGGGAACGTCTATAGGGAGCCCATGCGCTTCATGAAAATGTGAGGTTTACAAATGAGGCAGGAAGACGTTCTAACACAGATACTTCACCAACAACATAACCTGTTTCAACAATAGACAGAAGACAATGTCTAAATGCACAGAGAGAATAGGATTTGTGTATATCCATATACTATGGTATTTCTACTATCAGAGATTTGTACTTGTAAACGAGGAGACACATGCCTCAGCAGATGTACAGTCCAACATGTCAACATTTGCAAATTCTGCCTTGTTACTCCTAACGAGTAAAAAGGTGGAACATTTCCATGTGAACAGAGCCAAGCTATAAAATATGACCTGTACCTACCTGACTGACAAGGAAGGGATGGGCCACTAGAACAGTGCCTTCCAAAGCATTTAAGGGTTTTACCCAAGGAAGTACTCTATTATTTATCCTATTCCACCAAATATACCTGGCTAATAAACAACTATCTTATCATTTCCTGGTGTACTACAACCCACAATAGTAGACCCTAAACCCAACCCTAACCTGATACCCCTAAACGAGTTCCACATAACAGTTCCCTATTATAGCAGAAACGACTTTAACTTCAACCTGATCCCCATTCACCCAGTAAACCATATAATTACAACTCAACCTTTATGCACCAATGCTCTAATTCTACTTGAGGGCTATACTCAAGCAATAGAGTTTCTATTTCTAAACTGGTTACCAATGTAATTAGAGTAGTAAAAATACATGTTTTGTCATACACATGGTAATACAGTCTGATATACCACGGCTTTCAGCCAATCAGCATTCAGGGCTCGAACCACCCAGTTTATAATTCTACTTGAGGGCTATACTCATGAAGCAATATAGATTCTCCAGGGGAGAAATTGTATCTTATCTCATGAGTACTAGCTGCAATATTTGTAATGCTATGTGTAGAGTTTGCTAAAAACATACTCCTTATCAATTTCAGAATCAATCATATATGTTTCTATAAATGAATATTCCATATCCCACTAACAGAGTGACAGAGATGGATGAAGGAGATTTATAACTGACCTGTGAGGGTTGCTGTTTGTTCTGTTTGTAAAATGTCTCCAGCTTTGGGACAGGCAGGGCTCGAACCCGCACCCTGTCTCTCACCCCCAGCTGTCTGCTTAGTGGCATGGCTATGACCCTGTAGAGAAGACAGACAGAAAATAGAGTTCTGCAGTAGTTCAATGCAAAGGCAAATGTCAGTTATGCCCTATTTTCCATATGTCACACTGCTTTTGACCAAAGCTGCAGTATTTTGGTCAAAGGAAGTGCACTGGGCACTATTGGTGAATAGCTTAAGACCGGGTGTTTTGCGTACTACAAAACACTCCAGGTCCTAGTTATATTATAGCCTATAACAGGCCCCAGAGTTTTCATTGCGTATGTCAGGTGGGGTGAAAAACAGTCAGGTGGTTAGGAAAAATTCCTGGAATAGAATATCACTTAAGGCATAACTATTATCTCCTCAACAACAAAGAGCAAAAACACGAGAGCTCCTCATGTCACTCCATGTCAGTCTTCAACATAACATAACAAATGAACTGACAACCGCTGGAGCCTGTCCCATTCCCATACACTTAGTGTCACATTGGGCCAGACAACCTTTGTGCTAAATTGATACTACACCTCCAGGGACACTTGATCTATGTTTGTGTGTCTGAGTGAGAGGGTGTGCTTGTGGGATTGGGTGCATGGGTGGGAAAGGGTACAGGTAAGAGTGTGTGTGTGCGTACCTGTGTGTGTATTTCTACAGTATGTGTGTACAGTTTAAGTGTGTGAACCTCTACCTGAGAGATAATCATAGGTAAGTGGGCAGGCAGGGAGATCAGAAGTGATGGAAGTTCAGAGTAATTTAGCTCGGAGACTCCAGGGCTTTCCGGTTACAGGAACCCCAAAGGAAACACCTGCTGCTAATGAAGTCCCCACTGACGACTACTACTCGCATGTAAACAAACCCCTCCCTGCCCTGGCCCTGCGTATCTCACCTCACCTCATGAAACACGTACGCCTGCACGTGTGTGTTGTGACTGACACACAGCTCAGCCCTGCCCAGGTACAGTACAGTACACCAATAAACCGTGAGGAAATAACTGATAAGGAAAAACATGCAAAAAATGAGTGTCCTATCGATCGCTCCATCAGACTTCTGTTCTTTCTGTCTCCATGCCTGAGCCCTCCACTTTACATTTCTGGCCTCTGCCTCCACATGGCTTCCAGCTCTAATGTAGTGTACAGTACAAAAATCTACAACTAATGTCCACAGGTGCAATGTACAATAAATGCCACGAGGACAAGAAGAAAAACACCTGCACATTGTTAGAATGCTCCCATAGGTTTATTAGCAAATTTGACTGCAACGGATCTGTGTCAGGATTATAGAGCTTTTCTGCGTCAGGAGAAACTCCTGGCCCTATTTTTAATTGCCCATTAAAAAAGCTGGATAAACGCTCCCAAGTACATTTACTATAACAATGTTTTGACCCTATGATCGTCATCAGGTTTTAGAAACCGTTTTCTAAATCGTTGAAACGTTGTTACAATAATGTTGTTATAACACACCTGGGAACAGATCTCTATGTGCAGTGTTTTCCCGTTTTGCTCCCAATTGCTCTTAGCAAATTGTCTGACTTGCTGTCTAACTATGCTAAATCTGAGTTATTCATGTTTGGTGATCTTAACCTGGATTGGTTGATGCCCATATCAGATAAACTGAAAGATATTTGTACTGAGCTACATTTAAATTAACTGATAACAAAACCCACCCCAATTTAAAACCCACATTTTTGGGAGGGATATGATTCCGACAAACGCCCCCTCATAAGTGTACAACCAATGGAATCTTTGCTAATGAGCTCAGTGACCATTGTCTCATTGCCTGCCTTAGAGATAATAAACTACCTAAACTGTATCRGTGCTTTATTACAAAGTGACATTTTAGAACTTCAATGTGCAACATTTCATGTATGACCTTGGGTTAAAGGTTTCCGTTAGCCGGTAATAGCCACTTTTTGCAGATAGAAAAAATGTAAAGCTGATAAATAAAATTGGTGCCGGCCAATTGTCCGGGAGAGAAAAATAATCCCATTGTTAAATAATACATTTTAGCCTATGCATTGACTGAAATAACCGTTGATGTAGCACGAGAGCTGCTGATACAGCTCAAACAGCTGTTTGTTGCTGCTGGAGTAAAACATGTGGTTTAATAAGCCCAATCATTGTGCAACAATTATAAAGGCAATCGCATGTAAAAAAAAAAAACGTAAAAAAAAACAATGGCCACGAGAAATACAAATCGTAGCTCTTTTTAATCAACTGGTAATTMAAACGCGCTTCCCATTCGCCATTCAAGTGCATAGGCAACAAGGTAGGCTTCAGTGCGTCACCCACCACTTTGCAARGAGCTGGATGCAGTATGCATTTTGAAAATATTMACTTAARTGTTTGAAACCTGAACCTMTRACTACATATTATGAGGCATGTCTTACCTTGCTTCAAAACCTAGCCAAAATCCAACCAAACATGCAGGCAATTCTTTTATAAAGACTTCCAWATGCCATTCCATATGCCATTGAAACCAGTAGCCTATTTCTCTACAGGACCTGTTTTTTCTCCTGTAGTAGGTCATGTAGTATTTACTGTAGTATACCGTACTATTTACAGTATACTATAGTATAATAATGTAGTAAAAAAAATGTACGATATATTATAGTATTTACTGTAGTGTTTTTGCAGACTGTAGTATGCTGAAGTATTTACTGTAGTATTTTCTAAAGTGTTTCTGTTTTATTATCTTTGACATAGATGTGTGTGTGTGTGTGTGTGTGTTGGGGGGGATAGGCAGGGTATATGCAAATAAAATACTGTAGTATTTACTAGAGTTGAAATATTTTTTTTTCAGACTAGTGTTTGTGTGAACATTTCTGTAGTATTTACAATAGTGTTTTTTTGGTGGATAATACTGTAGTATTTATTATAGTATTCTATAGTATACTACAACATTCTATACTAAGTACTACACATGATTGAGGATTGGTACAGTGTGTAGTATAGTATTCTACAGTATACTACAGTTTACTACAGAATTCTATCATAAGTACTGTGGATTCGCTTTATCAGAGGTGAGAGGTTTAATACTCATCACCGCATCCTTTATCAGAAGGTCGGCTAGACCGCTCTATATTCCATAATTTCTTCCTTTTTGTGTACAAAGCTCTACTGCACAAGCTTCCAAAATATCTCACTTCTCTGTTAAAGTATAATTATACGAGGCATCAAACCCACTCACAGGGTTGGTTAACTCTTGAGGTCCCTKGTGTCTCTACCAACCTACAGTAGGTAAACCAGCCTTGAGTTTGGAATAATTTACCATTCTCATTACATCTTGAATCCCTGGTGGCAATAGACCAGTTTAGAACGCTGATGAGGAATGAATTCACTGAAGTTTGCAAGTGTTTTGGTTGATTGTAATAATTTATTTGTGTTGGTGAAATGTAGTGTATCTCTTGTATCTTGTAGTTTCTTTGTTTTGCTGTTTTATTGAATGAATATGTTGATTTGGGAACTGTTTGTTTTCAGGGCACCATTGAAAATGAAACCCTGGTCTCAATTGGGCTCCCCTGAATAAATTTAAGTTAAGATGAGGAAGAATCGTATTTTTGATATCCAGCGGCTTCTGGGAAACCATCGAGTGCATATCATCCTCAGCGTCTGCTGTAACCCAACCCATGTCTATCTACTGTCCATCAGCCTGACAGACAGACACACCATCAGCTTTCTGCCACAGCCTGAGTTAATATGAACCTAACAGAAAGACATTTTACAGCCCCAGCAAAAGCTGACTACTCATCAGGCATGAAGTCTACTTGGAATACTTCCAAAGGGCAAAAGCCGACAGCAGACAGGGTCATAGTCACTAAACACAAAGTTAACGGAACAAAACGGGGATGTACTATCCAATAAGAAAGGGGTTCCCAAACTTGTGCAGTTAATGCTCATTTTCTTGCAATTCTATAAATTTAGACATTTCTAATGTGTATTCATGTGATATTTGAATGAACACATTTCTGACAAGTTATAAATAGCTCTAGGTATGAAATGACTAACATGACAAGAGGAAAACTGATGATGCACTACCCAATTTAGAAATCACACCTTGTGTATTCTTCTCTTAAATATTTTAAGAATAAGTTGAAAGCCGGACTGAGTTCCTTTAAAAAAGGGGGGGGGACCCCCGCGCCCCCTCACCTCTCAAAGACGTAGCGCAGGACGATGAAGCCCAGAGCCAGCGGCAGGGTGTAGAAGAGGTCCCGAGGTAGAGGGTAGCGGTCCCCCTCGATCTCTATGTCCTTCCAGGTGACCCCCGGAGGCAGCCAGTACTCCTCCTTCCATAGCCATTGGTCCAGCAGTCCTTCCATCCTACAGAGGAGAGGAGAGGGGAGGGTGAAAGGAGAGGATAATGTTTGAGAGCTCGATCCTCAGAAGTGTCTGTGCCTGCTGAAACATTGATGCTGCTATTATTCATATTTATGGAGAAGACAGCGGCTGGGAACCTCCAAATGAAATATGACAAGCTAAAGAGAGTGAACAAGACGGTATGTGTCCTTGATTCACACTTCACAGACAGAATCATAGTTAGAGCCAACATGAAGTCTGTGTGTGAGGCTTAAAGGGATAATTCATCAAAATTACAAAATTACACATAGGTTTCATTACCCTGTATGACCAGGGCCATAGTCAGGGTCTGAGTTTTAGTGTGGTCTCCCCCCATCCAATACATTTTAAGAAAGTTGAAGCACATTTACCGTAAAACTTTTTTTTTTTTAATTACCCTAGCCATTATCACATTCATTGCTGTAGCTTCATTCACCTTAGCCTATTAGCTATACAATTAGCCGCTACACATTAACTCAGGACCGGGATTAAAAACTATAATTGAAAAAGTATTTTATTAACAAAAAGTAAACAAGAAAGTTTGCTTAAGGTTCGTTTCACTTAAAAAAGTACAGGAAAGGGGAATTCAACACTTATTTCAGATTTGTCTGAAATCGTTTCTGTAGTAAGTAACAGTTACGATTAGCATTCCTGAAAATGTATTTTGTTGAAATATAATTTGATCTCTGAGAAATTAAGCTAATTGATTGCACCCAAAATGCCCATTTTAATTTATAGAATTCAGATAATATTCAATAAATATAGCACCCAACATTCGATTTGGACCAAACMTCTTTCTACCCATGAGTAAGACACGAAGGAATTCCCAAAAGAAATTCAAAAGCCACCCACGGATCCCCCGCACCCCATGCCATCCCACCCCAACAACCAGTATACAGTATCCGATCTCTATGTTTGACAAGTAGTATGACGCTGTGGCTTGTAAGTATTGCTTCTCCATACTATGTAATGTATTCCCTGTGAATCTGGAGATCGTTTTTTTCACCATTCAGAGAAATTTGCCATTGAAGTCGCTTGCATTATTTAACATAAAGTATTGTGAAAGTACCAGGTTTTGACCACTAGATACCACTGTTCCTGCTATAGCGCCACACTCTTTTATTCGATTTGCTGGTCTCTTGTGTTTATTAAATAGATCACAACATTTCCTTTGCAATTTTGGGTAGAAAACCAATAGATTTGGCTCATTATGAAAATAAATTGTGTGGTCATCCTCACAATTCAAGCCAGACCTCCATGAAAGAAATTCAGTTTGTCTCTAATGCTTCAACCCAACTCGCCTTGAATAGTCCAACAAGTGGCAGCTCTCTGAGAGGGTTATCCCTATGGTGCAATTCTCATATGAAGACTTTTCCTACAAATCCAAAACGTTAATGGAGAAATGGGCAAGGGACTAAAATGTTGTGCCGATCCTAATAGAACCCAATACCATTACAAAACACTATACAGTGTTTGTTTGGGACTTTCACTATTGAAGACCATTAGAGACCATAACATTATTTGATTGAAGGTCTGGTTGCCTAGTAATGGACTTTAGTCCCGCTTCACAACGCATCACTGGGAGCCCGCTGCCTGCCCTCCAGGACATCTACAGCACCCAGTGTCAAAGGGTGGCCAAGAAGATCATTAAGGATCTCAGCCACCCAAGCCATGGACTGTTCGCTCAGCTATCGTCCTACCGGCGACAGAAAAACTGCTTCTATTACCAGGCCATCAGACTGTTGAACATCACTAGCTGTCTACAAGGTGATGCACACTAACTCACACAAAACACACACAAGCTAAAGGTTACTATTTACAAGATTCACTCCGTTGATCTACGTGCGTGAGTGGAGTGGGATTTTTGGAGTAGCGGACACCTTTTGGTAACATGATATCTTTGCCGGTCCCACTCCCATTCCCATTGATACAAGCCCTAGTGCTAGGAAGGCAAAGTGTTCTCATTTTGAACCATTTCATGAGTCTCACTCATCGTCAACAAAACAAAGGAGATGATCGTGGACTTCAGGAAACAGCAGAGGAAGCACCCCCCATCCACATCGATGGGACAGCAGTGGAGAAGGTGGAAAGTTTTAAGTTCCTACACATCACGGACAAACTGAAATGGTCCACCCACACAGACAGTGTACACCTACCATCAACAGCGTGAAATTAATTWAAAAAATAGGAACGCAAGGCTTTATTGTTGGGTTTTTTACAGAAATGTTTAGTGATGGACTAGGAATGGCTGATCGACCGGTTGGTGATCACTGCTCTATAGCATGGGATAGCAGCGTTGGATGCGTGTGTGTAAGGATGCTGAAAAAATGTGGCTTGTCACCTAAAACCCTCACAAACTTTTACAGATGCACAATTGAGAGCATCCTGTACGGCAACTGCACCGCCCACAACCACAGTGCTCTCTAGAGGGTGGTGCGGTCTACACAACACATCACCAGGGGCAAACTACTTGCCCTCCAGGACACCTACAGCACTCGATGTCACAGGAAGGCCAAAATGATCATCAAGGACAACAACCACCCGAGCCACTGCCTGTTCACCCTGCTACCATCCAGAAGGCGAGGTCAGTACAGGTGCATCAAAGCTGGGACCGAGAGACTGAAAAACAGCTTCTATCTCAAGGCCATCAGACTGTTAAACAGCATTCCCAAAAAAATTGTTTGATTTGAAGGTATAACTCTGCCCACCCGGCAGGCCCAGAGATCAAATCAAGTGCACCTATAGGCTTACCGTTGGCCAATCAGATAACTCAGATCACTTTGTCTGCATAGTTTCCTTGCACCATAGACTATAAAAAGACGCCTCGAACACACAGCAAAGTTGATAATGCGAGATTTCAAAACTTTTAAAACCATGACTAGAGAGAGACTCAACGAATACAGCAAAGACCTGCTGTTTTTATGAGTAAGTTCATGTTTAAGTTGTTATTCAGCACTGTCAACACTTTGTCCAACAGTTTTAAAAGCCATAAAATTTACATTTAGATAAGCTTGTGTTGTTATTTGCTACCATTTTTTAATATTAAGGAATATTTCACTTTCTCTGGTCATAGTTTCGCCATCAGCTGGAAGACTGAGTCCCCTTTTTTAAGCGTAGGGAGGGGGAGAGGAGGGACTGTGAGTCGGGTGAGAGGCAGCCTCACCGCTGCTCTCTCCTTCCCCTCAGACTGACCAGATGAGGCCATCAGTCCAGTAAAAATATATTATTTCAAAATGGTCTAAGAACAACATTGACAGGGCAATTCAAGCGTAGCCAATATGCAATATGCCAATATGCAATGTATTGGGCTTATAGCCTACTGCAGTATTTTGCAACCGGGGGTACTTGGCCTTTCCACAGGGGGTACTTGAGAAGACTCATGAAACCATAGGCTTAATCAGGGCTGCAACTTTGTTTTTTGAAGTGGGGGGGACCACATTTTTTATCCAGTCGGATAAACACTCAAAACAGCCTACTCGACTGCTCGAAGGCGTCCGGATGGTCCTAAAGCACACCGTTGCCTTGTCTTGTATCACATTCCAATGATAAAACAGGGGGGGACAGAAATGCAATTTCAGAATGTGGGGGGGACATGCCACTCGTCCCCAGTGAAAGTTGCACCACTGGGATTAATGGTAAAATGCACATAAGGGGGTACTTCACGGGTACTCTGGGCAGAGCTAAATGTACTTGGTGGGGCAGTAACCAAAAAAGGTTGGGATCCACTGGCCTACTGCACAAACTTCAATACTACAGAACTGTTTTTAATTGTTTAATGTTGCATAGGCTAATGTTTTTTTAAAGATTTCGGCTTTTGACACAGAAAGTGATCTTGATTCAGAAAAAGTTTTTCACCACTGCTATAGAGACATTGAACCATGGTCACTTCCTGTTTCACACTGTGTATTTAAATACTGTATCCCCGACATAGCTCATCATAATATTTCTACTACTATACATTTTATTTTAGTTAGACTGTTTATATATACCAGACATTTATTTATACACTGGATTCTTGACATAGTTCAATCTAATATACTGTATCTACTGCTGTACATATCATTCTTAGCTGATCTTGTGTAAATTCTACCGTTGTACATATGTAGTGGACATGAGTCAGTCATGGTCACGTGATGAGGTAGCCCACCACGACCTTCGAGGGAATTTCCTCTTGGTCTAACGGTCTAAGACAGAGATCAAATCAAATGTTATTTGTCATATGCTCCGAATACAACAGGTGTAGACCTTACTGTGAAACTCTTACTTACAAGCCCTTAAGCAACATTGAAGTTTTAAGAAAATAGAGTTAAGAAAATATCTCCTAAATAAACTAAACTAAAAATAAGTAACACAATAAAATAACAATAATGAGGCTATATACAGGGGGTACTGGTACCAAGTCAAAGTGTGGGGGTACAAGTCAGTCGAGGTAATTTGTACATGTAGCTAGGGGTAAAGTGACAATGCATAGATAATAAACAGCAAGTAGCAGCAGTGTAAAAACAATGGATGGGAGTGAGGTCAATGAAAATAGTCTGGGTGGCCATTTGATTAATTGTTCAGTAGTCTTATGGCTTGGGGATAGAAGCAGTTAAGGAGCCTTTTGGGCCTAGACTTGGGCTTGCCGTGCGATAGCAGAGAGTACAGTCTATGACTTGGGTGACTAGTCTTTGGCAAATTTTTGGGCCTTCCTCTGACACTGCCTAGTATATAGGTCCTGGATGGCAGGAAGCTTGGCCCCAGTGATGTACTGGGCTGTACGCACTACCCTCTGTAGCGCCTTACGTCGGATGTCGAGCAGTTGTCATACCAGGCGGTGATGCAACCGGTCAGGATACTCTCGATGGTGCAGCTGTAGAACTTTTTGAGGATCTGGGGACCCATGCCAAATCTTATCAGTCTCCTGAGGGGGAAAAGGCATTGTGGTGCATTCTTCACGACTTTATTGGTGTGTTTGGACCGTGATAGTTTGTTGGTGATGTGGACACCAAGGAACTTGAAACGCTCGACCCACTCCACTACAGCCCCATCGATGTGAATGAGGGCGTGTTTGGCCCTCCTTTTCCTGTAGTCCACGATCATCTCCATTGTCTTGCTCACGTTGAGGGAGAGGTTGTTGTCCTGACACCACACTGCCAAATCTCTGATCTCCTCCCTATAGGCTGTCTCGTCATTGTCGGTGTTCAGACCTACTACCGTTGTGTCGTCAGCAAACTTAATGATGGTCTTGAAGTCGTGCTTTACCATGCAGCTGTGGCTGAACAGGGAGTACAGGAGGGGACTAAGCACATACCCCTGAGGGTATGTGTTGAGGATCAGCGTGGCAGATGTGTTGTTGCCTACCCTTAACACCTGGGGGCGGCCTTTCAGGAAGTCCAAGATCCAGTTGCAGAGGGAGGTGTTTAGTCCCAGGGTCCTTAGCTTAGTGATAAGCTTTGTGGGCACTATGGTGTTGAATGCTGAGCAGTAGTCAATTAACAGCATTCTCACATAGGTGTTCCTTTTGTCCAGATGGGAAAGGGTAGTGTGGAGTGCAATTGAGATTGCATCATCTGTGGATCTGCTAGGGGGGTATGCGAATTGGAGTGGGTTTCCGTAAGGATGGTGTTGATGTGAGCCATGACCAGCCTTTCAAGCACTTCATAGCTACAGATGTGAGTGCTATGGGACGGTAGGTAGGCAGGTTACCGTTGCTTTCTTGGGCACAGGGACTATGGTGGTCTGCTTGAAACATGTAGATATTGGAGACTCGAGAGGTTGAAAATGTCAGTGAAGACACTTGCCAGTTGGTCCGCGCATGCTCTGAGTACACGTCCTGGTAATCCATCTGGCCCCGCGGCCTTGTGAATGTTGACCTGTTTAAAGGTCTTGCTCACATCGGCTATGGAGAGCGTGATCACACAGTTGTCCAGAACAGCTCTCATGCATGCTTCAGCGTTGCTTGCCTCAAAGCAGGCTTAAAAAGCATTTAGCTCGTCTGGTAGGCTCGCGTCACTGGGCAGCTCGTGGCTGGGTTTCCCTTTGTAGTCCGTAATAGTTTGCAAGCCCTGCCACATCCGACGAGCGTCAGTGTAGTAGGATTCAATCTTAGTCCTGTATTGATGCTTTGCCTGTTTGATGGTTCGTCTCAGAGTATAATGGGATTTCTTATAAGGGTCTGGATTAGTGTCCCGCTCCTTGAAACCAGCAGCTATAGCCTTTATCTCGGTGAGGATGTTGCCTGTAATCCATGGCTTCTGGTTAGGATATGTACGTACGGTCACTGTGGGGACAACGTCCTCGATGCACTTATTGATGAAGTCGGTGACTGAGGTGGTATACTCCTCAATGCCATTGGATGAATCCCGGAACATATTCCAGTCTGTGCTAGCAAAACAGTCGCATAGCATCCATGTCATCTGACCACGTCCGTATTGAGCGAGTCACTGGTACTTTCTGTTTTAGTTTTTGCTTGCAAGCAGGAATCAGGAGGATATAATTATGGTCAGATTTTCCAAATGGAGGGCGAGGGAGAGCTTTGTGTGTGGAGTAAAGGTGGCCTAGAGTTGTTTTTCCTCTGGTTGCACATGTGACATGATGGTAGAAATGAGGTAAAACAGATTTAAGTTTGCCTGCATCAAAGTCTGCGGCCACTAGGAGCGATGCTTCTGGATGAGCATTTTCTTGTTTGCTCATGGATTTATACAGTTCATTGAGTGCGGTCTTAGTGCCAGCATCGGTTTGTAGTAGTAAATAGACGGCTACAAAAATATAGATGAGAACTCTCTTGGTAGATAGTGTGGTCTACAGATTATCATGAGGTACCTCAGGCGAGCAATACCTCAATACTACCTTAATATTAGAGATCACCTTGAACGAGAAATATTTTCATGGTTATTAAAACATCATGCCAGGGTAAGCCTAAACGAAACAGCCCTTATTTTAAGTGTTTCTAAAATCCCCTATGGGAAAAATGAATGGGGGAAAAACGATTGGAACCATTTCCCGGTTTGACCACTAGGTTATGGGTATTATGATACCTCCACTGTGGGGCTCTATGTAGCTGACATGAGTCTTGTCAAGTGATGAGGTGGCCCCACCTGCAAACTTCAAAACCAGTGTCTGCCGGATCTGGGAATTTCCTCTTGGTCTCATGGTCATATTGGAACTTGCTCCCCATGGGAGACCCCGATTAATATCCCGCATATTACACATTCTTAAAGATTGCATTTAATTCCTGCTACAGCGCTATTTGGGTTGTTAATCATATTCGTCCTGCTGTTCTTGATTTCTTGTATCCCCCCTTTTAATTGTTTTACTGCATTGTTAGGAGCGAGTAAAATAAGCATTTAGCTGCCCGATAAACTGATTTGATTTTGATTTATCAAGTTGATATAATTGTTGTTGTGTGGGTATGGACCTCCCCTCACTGAACAGCAATGCAAACAGTCCCCGTATTCATGAGTGCGCACCTCTCTCCATCAACCTTGCGCGATTGGAGATCACTTGCCTTAATATGCCTTATTCAGGTAATTTCTCTGCATTTATCAGCGTGGTGATAAATACCAATGCATTCTCCTACCATAACGACTCAATTACTAAATTAAACATTTGGCGTGGCCCTTTGATTAATTGATAAATCGCTCCTAATGTAGCCTACTGTCTGAGATAGAGACCAAAACAAGGCCCAGTCAAAGAAAGCAACGTTTTCAGTCAAATGGAAAGTAAGCGCAGGATACGCCTTAAATCGATTACATAATAAAACGATGTATAGCCTATAGGTTCAGCCCCGTAATCTTCAACAAACCTGTCTCAATAACCTACAACAACAAATAGATAATAGATCAACAATAGCAATCTATTGGGTAGCCTACAACATCAATTCGCAAAAAGGCATTATGGAAAACGTTCGGTGTTACTGAAATTGATTTAAATTAACAACAACATTGAGATTACCTGTCCACTCTCGAATAATGGGATGGGGAGCACAGTGTTGTCACAGCGGTTATCCGGCAAGCAGGAGCCGATTGACGCAACCTGCCTCTGTTTGTGGCGGGCGCGCGCCACGTATCCTTCAAACCGAACACGGGGAAAAGCACCGCTCACATCAACACGCTGAACATAAGGCGGTAAATATGGCGCTTTCCCCGTTTTTCCCATCTAGGCAATAGAGAGCAATAGTAATGGCGTCTTTTTGTAGGCACTAACTCCGCCATGGTTCGTTAGAGGGTTTTTGGATAAACGTCGAAAATAGAAGAGTACCTATGTTTTGTTCTATGAGATAATCTTCATCAGCTAACGTCACTTTTTGTGATTTCTGAAGTATTTATGTAATAATAAAAAAGGCTTCATAATTCATAAAGGTCATGTTAACTGACTGATATTATCTTATAGAAAAAATGTATAAAATCTCATAAACCTGTGTTAACCTTATTTTCGGCGTTTATTCCAAAACCGTATTCTTTCCCCATTAATTTTGCCCATAGGAATGGCTGAACGAACCAGAAGTAAATAATTTCTGTTTTGTAGGACTATAATGGCGAGCTCTATAGAACCCTAGTCAAAAAATCCTATAGTATTAGTGATTTTTCCAATAGAATCATTTTTGTCACAAATGTAAATAACCGTGCAGACAATCTCAGTACTTTCACAGCTATTGGTGTTGCAGTTGGCACAATAATTTCAATGTGTGACACATGCACCAGATGCAAATGTTTACTCACATTGTGTCCCATACGAGGTAGCTACTGGGCAGGCGGTTTTACAATCTCAAGTGACAGTTCAATATTGGTTGCTTATGATGTTATTATAGTTCACGTGTTCACTGTCCACCTTCATAGGTAATTGTCTAAGAGGTTTGGAGGGTGGGTGCTCCATATGTTAAGCAGCCAATTTAACTATAGTTTATAGCCAAGTTTTCAGGATAAATCCTTTAGAATTTGATGTAAATATCTATACAATTCCCATTGACAAAATTGATAGAAATCCTATAGGAGAAAAAAAAACATTGAAATCCTATAGAATCCTATATCATTCCAATACAAGGATCCAATTAGAATCCAATAGAAAAATCATATCAGATTTTGGAACCAGTTCTTTTGGATTCCCATAAGATTCTATCCTAAAGGATTTTATATACAATAATCTATTCGAAAACATCATTGTGCTGGAGTCTGGTGTGGAGTCTGTGCCCTTAATCACTTTCTGTATCTAGTTCTGTATCATAGTTCTTTTGTGTTTTCTTTGTTTTAGTGTTGGTCAGGACGTGAGCTGAGTGGGCATTCTATGTTGTGTGTGTAGTTTTCCCGTTTCTATGTTTGGCCTGATATGGTTCTCAATCAGAGGCAGGTGTTGTTAGTCATTGTCTCTGATTTGGAACCATATTTAGGTAGCCTGTTTTGTGGTGGGTTTTGTGGGTGGTTGTCTTCAGTCTTTGTGTGTATGCACCAGACAGAACTGTTTCGTTTCGTGTTATTCTCGTTTGTCGTTATTTTTGTTTGTTTGTTACGTATTCTATTCGTCCACAGAAGAAAGACGTTACACTTCCTATCTGTACTTACATCTGTCCTGTCAGAAAAACAATAAATTAACTCCTACAGGATTCCAATAATACAAAATCCTATTATAATCCAAAAGAAAATCCTATCCAATTTTGGAACCAGTCCTATTGGACTCCTATAGAATTAAATAGGATAGGTTCCAAAATCTGATAGGATTTCTTTTGGGTTCGAATAGCATTTAAAAAAAAATGTTTATCCTAGGCAACTATTTTTACTGGTAGGCATATACACTGAGTATAACAAACATTAGGAAAACCCAGCAGTGTTGCAGTTCTTGACACAAACCGGTGTGCCTGGCAACTACTTTCAAAGGCACTTAAATATTTTGTCTTGTCCATTCTCCCTCTGAATGGCACACATACACAATTCATGTCTCAGTTGTTTCAAGGCTTAAAAACCCTTCTTCAACCTGTCTCCTCCACTTTTAAACCATTATATAACTAATCTACATTGATTGACGTGAATTTAACAAGTGACATCAAAGGGATCATAGCTTTCACCTGGATTTACCTGGTCAGTCTATGTCATAGAAAGAGCAGGTGTTCTTAATGTTTTGTATACTCAGTGTAATTTCCCAATCTGAAGAAACATATGGGCATACAGATGTAGTAGCAGATGTGAATAGTTTCTTTGGAATTGATTAGTTTTTCATTTTGTTATACCTTCAGAGTGCCCATACCATACCCATTACTTACCTAATGAGCTGAGACCTTCTGTAGCCTTGCTTGAGCATGCGCACTAATGAATAAGCACATGGTTGTGCAACTATCATTTCAGCTTATGACCGCATGAAATAAATTGGCACTTGCACAACACAAACCCTGGGAACTCCAAGGACAACCACAATAATTAATAAAAAAGATGACTCAAGTCATACTCACCCAGGAAAGAGTGAGTAATATTACACAATTCCCAGTGAAAGTTCGCAGAACTAGATAGTTTCATCTGTTTGACTAAACCTATCAGGCAGCAGGAAAAAGGGATTTAGAAACACTTTACATATATACTATATAGAAACACTTTATACATACAGTGGGGCAAAAAAGTATTTAGTCAGCCACCAATTGTGCAAGTTCTCCCACTTAAAAAGATGAGAGAGGCCTGTAATTTTCATCATAGGTACACTTCAACTATGACAGACAAAATGAGAAAAAGAAATCCAGAAAATCACATTGTAGGATTTTTAATGAATTTATTAGCAAATTATGGTGGAAAATAAGTATTTGGTCACCTACAAACAAGCAAGATTTCTGGCTCTCACAGACCTGTAACTTCTTCTTTAAGAGGCTCCTCTGTCCTCTACTCGTTACCTGTATTAATGGCACCTGTTTGAACTTGTTATCAGTATAAAAGACACCTGTCCACAACCTCAAACAGTCACACTCCAAACTCCACTATGGCCAAGACCAAAGAGCTGTCAAAGGACACCAGAAACAAAATTGTAGACCTGCACCAGGCTGGGAAGACTGAATCTGCAATAGGTAAGCAGCTTGGTTTGAAGAAATCAACTGTGGGAGCAATTATTAGGAAATGGAAGACATACAAGACCACTGATAATCTCCCTCGATCTGGGGCTCCACGCAAAATCTCACCCCGTGGGGTCAAAATGATCACAAGAACGGTGAGCAAAAATCCCAGAACCACACGGGGGGACCTAGTGAATGACCTGCAGAGAGCTGGGACCAAAGTAACAAAGCCTACCATCAGTAACACACTACGCCGCCAGGGACTCAAATCCTGCAGTGCCAGACGTGTCCCCCTGCTTAAGCCAGTACATGTCCAGGCCCGTCTGAAGTTTGCTAGAGAGCATTTGGATGATCCAGAAGAAGATTGGGAGAATGTCATATGGTCAGATGAAACCAAAATAGAAATTTTTGGTAAAAACTCAACCTTTCGTGTTTGGAGGACAAAGAATGCTGAGTTGCATCCAACGAACACCAAACCTACTATGAAGCATGGGGGTGGAAACATCATGCTTTGGGGCTGTTTTTCTGCAAAGGGACCAGGACGACTGATCCGTGTAAAGGAAAGAATGAATGGGGCCATGTATCGTGAGATTTTGAGTGAAAAACTCCTTCCATCAGCAAGGGCATTGAAGATGAAATGTGGCTGGGTCTTTCAGCATGACAATGATCCCAAACACACCGCCCGGGCAACGAAGGAGTGGCTTCGTAAGAAGCATTTCAAGGTCCTGGAGTGGCCTAGCCAGTCTCCAGATCTCAACCCCATAGAAAATCTTTGGAGGGAGTTGAAAGTCCGTGTTGCCCAGCAACAGCCCCAAAACATCACTGCTCTAGAGGAGATCTGCATGGAGGAATGGGCCAAAATACCAGCAACAGTGTYTGAAAACCTTGTGAAGACTTACAGAAAACGTTTGACCTCTGTCATTGCCAACAAAGGGTATATAACAAAGTATTGAGATACATTTTTGTTATTGACCAAATACTTATTTTCCACCATAATTTGCAAATAAATTCATTAAAAATCCTACAATGTGATTTTCTGGAAAAAAAATTCTCATTTTGTCTGTCATAGTTGAAGTGTACCTATGATGAAAATTACAGGCCTCTCTCATCTTTTTAAGTGGGAGAACTTGCACAATTGGTGGCTGACTAAATACTTTTTTTGCCCCACTGTATACTGAACTGTATATGCACTGTATAAGGAGCTTCCCTTTGCTAATACTGAATAATCGTTTTTCTGTCCTAGAATAAACCTTCAGTTACGCCCTGCCTTCATATTATCTACTACTACCCACTCTAATGACATCAGTACAGCATTATGTACAGTACATAACCTAGCCAATCTGACAACCAGCTTTTTTCCCCATGCTGCTAGACTATAGGTGGCTTCAGGCCAAAACCAACAGTCTTCTGACGGGAGGGGATTCTACAGAGTTTCCTTAGAGGACCACCATGGCTCTACAATGCATGGCTCTGTCTGTTCATATTCCACTGTTAAAGATAGCCCCTCCCCTGTAAAAATGCTCTCCTCAGGAATTCAGAGTATGTATACTGTGAGTCGAGGCACCTGAGATGGGGATACAGCATGTGTGTACTGTCTACTCTCTGAATACTTGACTGTCTAGGGAATATTTATA
The DNA here is from genome assembly GCF_002910315.2 of Salvelinus sp. IW2-2015. Classification (NCBI taxonomy): domain Eukaryota; kingdom Metazoa; phylum Chordata; class Actinopteri; order Salmoniformes; family Salmonidae; genus Salvelinus; species Salvelinus sp. IW2-2015. The sequence continues at coordinate 11,987,281 of NC_036856.1, forward strand.
CTCCTATCAGATTCCAAATAATAACCTGGAGACTAGATTAGATGTTATTAGTGTTTGGATTTGTATATTCTTAATATGTCGCCAGCCTAGTGTCATAGACTAGACGAAACATAGTAAACTTAAATCCGAGAAACTCAAATTAGTATGATGTGTTACGTTTGGTATGATTACATAAGACAGAAGGTTACTTAAAACAAAAATGAAAGTAGGGTAGTTGGTTGCGGTGGATGGATGGATAGGCATATAACGTGAAGTCTAGTAACCCAAAGGTTGCACGTTCGAATCTCATCGTGGACAACTTTAGCAACTTTACAACTACTTCCCATTTTTTAGCTACTTTGCAACTACTTAGCATGTTGGCTAACCCTTCCCCTGACCCTAACCTTAACCATTTAAACTAACCCTAACCCTAACCGTTAAAAATATCTAAAGCCTAGCTAACGTAAGCCACCTAGCTAACATTAGCGTTAGCCACCTAGCCTCCTAACTAACGTAAGCAACCACAAATTGGAATTCGTAACTTATCATACGTTTTGCAAATTCATAACCTATTGTATGAATTGCATTTCATAACATATCTTACAAATTGTAATGCATAACATATCATACGAAATGGATGATGTACAGTCGTGGCCAAAAGTTTTGAGAATGACACAAATATGAATTTCCACAAAGTTTGCTGCTTCAGTGTCTTTAGATATTTTTGTCAAATGTTACTATGGAATACTGAAGTATAATTACAAGCATTTCATAAGTGTCAAAGGCTTTTATTGACAATTACATGAAGTTGATGCAAAGAGTTTTTTGTTTGTCCACCCGCCTCTTGAGGATTGACCACAAGTTCTCAATGGGATTAAGGTCTGGGGAGTTTCTTGGCCATGGACCCAAAATATCGATGTTTTGTTCCCCGAGCCACTTAGTTATCACTTTTGCCTTATGTCAAGGTGCTCCATCATGCTGGAAAAGGCATTGGTCATCACCAAACTGTTCTTGGATGGTTGGGAGAAGTTGCTCTCGGAGGATGTGTTGGTACCATTCTTTATTCATGGCTGTGTTTTTAGGCAAAATTGTGAGTGAGCCCACTCCCTTGGCTAAGAAGCAACCCCACACATGAATGGTCTCAGGATGCTTTACTGTTGGCATGACACAGGACTGATGGTAGTGCTCACCTTGTCTTCTCCGGACAAGCTTTTTTCCAGATGCCGCAAACAATCGGAAAGGGGATTCATCAGAGAAAATGACTTTACCCCAGTCCTCAGCAGTCCAATCCCTGTACCTTTTGCAGAATATCAGTCTGTCCCTGATGTTTTTCCTGGAGAGAAGTGGCTTCTTTGCTGACCTTCTTGACACCAGGCCATCCTCCAAAAGTCTTCGCCTCACTGTGCGTGCAGATGCACTCACACCTGCCTGCTGTCATTCCTGAGCAAGCTCTGTACTGGTGGTGCCTCGATCCTGCAGCTGAATCAACTTTAGGAGACGGTCCTGGTGTTTGCTGGACTTTCTTGGGTGCCCTGAAGCCTTCTTCACAACAATTGACCCGCTCTCCTTGAAGTTCTTGATGATCCGATAAATGGTTGATTTAGGTGCAATCTTACTGGCAGCAATATCCTTGCCTGTGAAGCCCTTTTTGTGCAAAGCAATGATGACGGCACGTGTTTCCTTGCAGGTAACCATGATTGACAGAGGAAGAACAATGATTCCAAGCACCACCCTCCTTTAGAAGCTTCCAGTCGGTTATTTGAACTCAATCAGCATGACAGAGTGATCTCCAGCCTTGTCCTCGTCAACACTCACACCTGTGTTAACGAGAGAATCACTGACATGATGTCAGCTGGTCCTTTTGTGGCAGGGCTGAAATGCAGTGGAAATGTTTTTTGGGGATTCAGTTCATTTGCATGGCAAAGAGGGACTTTGTAATTAATTTCAATTAATCTGATTACTCTTCATAACATTCTGGAGTATATGCAAATTGCCATCATACAAACTGAGGCAGCAGACTTTGTGAAAATTAATATTTGTGTCATTCTCAAAACTTTTGGCCACGACTGTACATCCACAAATGAATACATACCATACAAATTGTAACATATCATACTAATTGAAGTGTCTCATTCACCATGATACGTTTACCCCTGAGTCCAGGTTGATGCTGCATAGTGATTAAGTATAATAGCTATATTTTTGGGGAGATATTTTTGGAGAAACTATCAGTTCAAATGGAATCACCACTAAATAAACACAAGCTCATGGACCAAGCTATTAGACTAGATGTACATCAAATCCTTGTGTTTATGTAACATGACACACATGTCATTTAACCAAACATTGAATGCCTTTGTTATCACAACCGCTTTAAATGTGATTTACAGTGATTTGTTTGCAACAGTACGATTTATGTTTCCTTTACTACTGTCCCCAAGTCATCAGCTACACAGGTCACCGTGGGGGCACTGTGACCACAGCAAACATGATAGTGCTGCTTGTTCTTGTTGACAGGTTTACGTTAGTATGAACTGTAGGGCTGAGACCACGATAGCATCTCCACCGGGAGGGAAATTGCCTAGTACATTCATATAATGCTTTTCATGCCCACACATGCACATGCCCATGCACATGCAACATGCACCCGCACACACACACACACACACACACACACACACACACACACACACACACACACACACACCACACACACACACACACACACACACACACACACACACACACACACACACACACACACACACACACACACACACACCTCCTCTGTGTTTCATTTTTCACACTGCTATCGCTCTGGGCCATCAGTCCGATGGTTAAGCTGTCACAGGGCATGTTTGCCATGGAGCCTCGACTGCAGCGATGTGATTTATACCCTCAAAGCAATCAGCGAATCTGTGAGACGTAATGGTGTTATTAGACCCACACTGGAATGTAGTCTGACTTGGACTGGGGTGTTCAGGAAAGCCTCCATTGCCAGCCAGCCAGCCGGCCTGCAGACAGCATCAGGGAAAAAATTATCAAAGCGCCCTTTGAAAGCCTGAGTCATTACACACACAGACAGAGGCAGAGGGGGAAAATAAACAACCTGAGAAGGACAGATGGACATTTCCCCCTGTCGAGCCTGGAGGTTGTAACTTCTTGAAACATTGTAGGGAGAGGAGGGGGAAACAACTCTGCTTGGTGTTGGTCTTGACATGAAGCCAGAGAGCTTTTTATAGTGTGGCTTTCTCATGATCAACATGGCCAATAACCTTTGTGAAAACAATGTGTCATTCGGAGGGGTTGTGTGTGTATGTGCGTGTGTGCGCGGGCGGGTGTGGGTGTATGCCTGTTAGATGGTTTTTACTACCGACAGGGACCAGTGTCCAAGCATATGAGCCCTGAGCTCATGAGCTCATGTCCTGTTACACAGCCAATCACAAAATAGATATAAAAATACAGTTAGGGTTCTAATATGAACCAAAGTGATCAAATTTACAAAATTGCAGCGATGACTAATGTCTGTGTACAAAGTGAACCTGTTTCAGACCGTCTGTCTGATCTTTAGTAGGGAAAAGAAAACAAAGTCACCCAATATGCACAGAAATGCATTTACATTAATTATTAATGCTTTCACGTTCAAAGTCAAAGGCATCAATACCAGCCATTACAAAGCTGAGCTGAAATACAGTACAGAAACAATCGGTAACATTTCAACATAGTTCACTGTTTTCCACATCTTCAGTGTGTTGTCTTGTAGACAGTGATGAGACCTTTCTGAATAAAGTTTTGGACTATTACAAATGATGGTGTGATGTGTGGTGGAAGGTAAAACTGACCATAGTTCTTGTCCTTTCATAGCCTTTGTTAATGGAGGAGACATCTCTAGTCTGCCAGTGATGCAAGCTGTTCTACTCTGGCTGGACTTCACATGGATCCAGCTTCGACTCAGACAGCCCAGCCTCACCCTCAGAGAGGAAACAACAATTAAACAGACGGAGAGGGTGTGAGACAAGTCGAAAGGGGTCAGATAAAATATAGTGGACCTAACTGGCTGCCAAGAGTCTGTGGGTTAAGCAATACCACAGGCAGGCAGTCCTGAGGGGCCGTGGGGAGGTTGGGGAGGCCCCGCTAGGCTGCAGCCTCCCAGCCTGGTACCTCTCTTAGGGCCAACGATAACACAGCCGGGGAGGTAGGGAATGTGGACAGGAAACCAATATTTCACATCGCCGCTGAGCTGCTGAAGACCTGGCCCTAATGGAGTCACATTTTGCACCGAGAGAGAGGTCCTCCAGGAAACACACTGCTTTCCCACAGGATCCTTTTGACCCAGGTTCACACACACGCAAGCAAGCATCTATGCAAGCTAACACACACAAACCCTTCAGGCCTGGTTTCATCTTTCCTCACTGCCAGTCCCCATGCTCCTATGACTGTTCAACCGAAGTATCACAGTCCTGCCCCAAACAAGGCAGAGGCAAGCTGAGCAATGTCTCTGTCTGTGTGTGCCAGGTGTCTGGACTGCTCCCTGGTTGCCTACACAACAGGACCACTGTTTCAAACTGCATATAAAACATTGCTGGGTACTTTTCTCACTCAGAGAGAAAAATCTCCTAAGTTCTAACCCCCACTGTCCCTGACCCCCCTCCTTCCTTGCTCAATCCTTCCACCCAGTGTTGTTTTTCATCCTGTTGTTTTTGGCGTGGACCCTCTCTGACCCCCAGAGGAAGCACTCTAACACTGAGCTAAAAACCCCCAGCTCTAACCCTTAAGACACACACTCTAAGGCAAAGAATAACACAACAACTTGGGAGACATGAATGCTGCTCTGGGGCCAGCTAATTGAAAATCGCACTCACTGACAGAGCTCAGAAATTGACCTCATTCCATTGTGAATAACATTACGGTTTTGCTATACCTCCATCGTCCAGCAGAGAGCACACATGAGTATGAGCCTTGGGCTGATGCATTGTGGCTCTCTGACAGCTCTGAGATTAATGACATGGAAAATGGTTCTTCGACAAAAACAAATGAACACATTATTTAAAACCCCTTGGCTGCTGAAATATATCATTGTTTTATTGTGTTAGATAGGAAAGGAACCCATTTGGCTTTTCTATGTATGACTTTGTGAATGGACTTTGTTGTAATAGCTGTTTCAGATTTAGAATACAATGAGTGGAATAAAAATTATTTCATGTGTCCAAATATATCCTCTACTGCCACACAGTATTTGTCAGAAAATGTTTATCAACTTGGCTCTGCATGCCATTGTTTTGTATTCTAAGGAATGTCTGGTACATTACATGACCAGACATTCCAGACATTGTGGTCCCGTGTGGCTCAGTTGGTAGAGCATGGCGCTTGCAACGCCAGGGTTGTGGGTTCATTCCCCACGGGGGGACCAGGATGAATATGTATGAACTTTCCAATTTGTAAGTCGCTCTGGATAAGAGCGTCTGCTAAATGACGTAAATGTAATGACCAAAAGTATGTGGACACCTGCTGGTCGAACATCTCATTCCAAAATCATGGGCATTAATATGGAGTTGGTCCCCCCCTTTGCTGCTATAACAGCCTCCACTTTTCTGGGAAAGGCTTTCCACTAGATGTTGCCACATTGCTATGGGAACTTGCTTCCATTCAGCCATAAGGCACTGATGTTGGGCAATTAGGCCTGGCTCGCAGTTGGCGTTCCAATTCATCCCGAAGGTATTCGATGTGGTTGAGGTCAGGGCTCTGTACAGGCCATTCAAGTTTTTCCATACCGATCTCGACAAACCATTTCTGTATGGACTTCGCTTTGTGCACGGGGGCATTGTCATGCTGAAACAGGAAAGGGCCTTCCCCAAACTGTTGCCACAAAGTTGGAAGCACAAAATCATCTAGAATTTCATTGTATACTTTAGCGTCAAGATTTCCCTTCACTGGAACTAAGGGGCCTAGCCCAAACCATGAAAAACAGCCCCAGAACATTATTCCTCCTCCACCAAACTTTACAGTTGGCACTATGCATTGGGTCAGGTAGCGTTCTCCTGGCATCTGCCAAATCCAGATTCGTCCGTCGGAATGCCAGATGGTGAAGCGTGATTCATCACTCCAGTGAACGCGTTTCCACTGCTCCAGAGTCCGATGGCGTTCCACATACTTTTGTATATATCGTGTATAAGTAGAAAAGCTGAGCTGGTGTTGATACTGCTGTATTACTGTAATGAACCCTACTTGGACAAACGCCAAAACAGTTCCCATCATGCAATGAATGACCTATCTGTCCTCTAAAACAATCTACTTCCATCGACTTCCACCCTGGTTTCATGTTTCCTCCATCTGAAACAATGCAGAACCTTTCTTCTGGTTATCCTTATCGGTTCTATTAGAGGGGTGGGTGGGTTCGAGGCAGAGGAGAGGCTGAAGAGATGTCTGTGTTCCCTGCCTCAGCAGTTCTTTACCAACCTCTGTCTGTCTGGCTGCTACTTTGAGCTTACAGTGCCTTGCAAAAATATTCACCCACCTTGGTGTTTTTCCTATTTTGTTGCATTACAACCTGTAATTTGAATGGATTTTTATTTGGATTTCATGTAATGGACATACACAAAATAGTCCAAATTGGTGAAGTGAAATGAAAAAAATTACTTGTTTCAAAAAAGTATTATTTTTTTAAACCGGAAAAGTGGTGCGTGCATATGTATTCACCCCTTTGCTATGAAGCCCCTAAATAAGATATGTTGCAACCAATTACCTTCACAAGTCACATAATTAGTTAAATAAAGTTCACCTGTGTGAAATCTAAGTGTCACATGATCTGTCACATGATCTCAGTATATATACACCTGTTCTGAAAGGCCCCAGAGTCTGCAACACCACCAAGCAAGCGGCAATTTGAAGACCAAGGAGCTCTCCAAACAGGTCAGGGACAAAGTTGTGGAGAAGTACAGATCAGGGTTGGGCTATAAAAAAGATATCTGAAACTTTGAACATCCCACGGAGCACAATTAAATCCATTGTAAAAAAAATTGAAAGAATATGGCACCACAGCAAACCTGCCAAGAGAGGGCCGCCCACCAAAACTCACGGACCAGGCAAGGAGGGCATTAACCAGAGAGGCAACAAAGAGACCAAAGATAACCCTGAAGGAGATATAAAGGTCCACAGCGGAGATCGGAGTATCTGTCCATAGGAACACTTTAAGCCGTACACTCCACAGAGCTGGGCTTTATGGAAGAGTGGCAAGAAAAAAGCCATTGCTTAAAGAAAAAAATAAGCAAACACGTTTGGTGTTCGCCAAAAGGCACGTGGGAGACTCCCCAAACATATGGAAGAAGGTACTCTGGTCAGATGAGACTAAAATTGAGCTTTCTGGCCATCAAGGAAAACGCTGTGTCAGGCACAAACCCAACACCTCTCATCACCCCGAGAACAACATCCCCACAGGGAAGCATGGTGGTGGCAGCATCATGCTGTGGGGATGTTTTTCATCGGCAGGGACTGGGAAACTGGTCAGAATTGAAGGAATGATGGATGGAGCTAAATACAGGGAAATTCTTGAGGGAAACCTGTTTCAGTCTTCCAGAGATTTGAGACTGGGACGGATGTTCCCCTTCCAGCAGGACAATGACCCTAAGCATACTACTAAAGCAACACTTGAGTGGTTTAAGGGGAAACATTTAAATGTCTTGGAATGGCCTAGTCAAAGCTCAGACCTCAATCCAATTGAAAATCTGTGACTTAAAGATTGCTGTACACCAGTGGAACCCATCCAACTTGAAGGAGCTGGAGCAGTTTTGCTTTGAAGAATGGGCAAAAAATTATTGTCTGTACATTGCTCGCAGAAAGGTGGCTCTACAAATATTAACTTTGGGGGGGGGGGGTTGGGAAGTTATGCACGCTCAAGGTTTCCTGTTTTTTTTGTCTATTTCTTGTTGTTTTCACTAATAACATTATTGCATCTTCAAAGAGGTAGTCATGTTGTGTAATCAAATGATACAAACCCCCAAAAATCTATTTTAATTCAAGGTTGTATAGGCAACACAAATAGGAAAAATGCCAAGGGGGGTGAATACTTTTTGTAAGCCACTGTAGGTGGTCAGATCATCTTATCGGTTTGTAAGGGCATGGTGTGTGGTGTTGCTCTGTGACCTCTGGATTTGACTTCTTGATTACAGTAGGTTGAATTCAGGCTAGCAACTTGTTTATGTACATCAGTGCCCACACACACACATATACACTCATTCTATTCAGAAACCTGAAGCACATCTGCTAGGAGAAGTGTTGTGTACCTGCTATTTCTGCAATCAAACCAATTTAGAAATTTGTTTTACAAAGGGAGAAAAAGTATGTTTACTCGTTACTTATGTAAACACTGCAATGTGGGTTTGATTGAATTGAGCCAAGAGTCTGTTTGTCTCCACAGTGGAATTCAGTGGAGATAATAGAACACATCTCACTGTGAGGCAGCAAGCACATGGAGACATTGTGTGTCATCTGTTTGGAATGTAAATATAAATGTGAGTTTTATTCTGCGCATTCTTGTGCATTTTCCATAACATTTGTCTCAATGCTTAATAATGGTGATATGTATGGGAAGTGTCTAAAAAGACACTACACGCAGAATGGTAAAGTTAGGTATTATCATGTTTTTTTTTCTAAAAGTTACCTTTATAAAGTGAAACATGTGGTAGGCTATGTTTTTTTGCCAAAGTAATAATAATAAAAACTAACACTGGCACTTGACCCCCCCCCCCCCCCCTTACTAGCTCTGACTCTGCTGAGAGCTTACTTATATTGGAGAACATTTGTACTTACTGTGGCTGTGATATGTGGTTGTCCCACCTAGCTATCTTAAGATGTATTCACTGAATTCAATGAATAAGTCGCTCTGGATAAGAGCGTCTGCTAAATGACTAAAATGTAAATGTAATGTCCAGAATCTGATTGTCTTCACATAAAGTAACCCAAAGTAGTTCAGTTGACTGACTGGCCAGTAGATGGCTCTCCTTTTCTAAAACGTTAGCTAAATCTGAACTGACATGTTTTTCCACCATAAAACCTTTCATTCAACTTAACCTTTAATTCAACTCTAATCTAATTTATCAAATTAAGTGGTTCCAAAAGGAATCCAAAAACGACAACATCCATTTCACAAAGCAGCAATCTTAAAATGGTTAATAGACTCAATTGATGGTAACGTCATGACACAAGTAAATATATACAGTATAACGACATCTTTAGGTAATAACCCTCAATGCTATTTAAATGAATGATATCCCATTCTTTCTCCTCTGTTTTGTTTCTCTATCTCTCCTTTCACTGCTCAGATGGCTTTCCCAGAGAGCTAGTCATCTTTTCCTCTCGTCTGTCTGGCTCCTTGGATCCCCTCTCTCTCTTCTCCCCCCCCCCCCTTCCCCTCTCTCTCTTCCCTCTCTCTCTCTCTTCCCTCTCTTTCAGCTTGCCTGCCAGATCTCTGGCCCCGCCAGGTCCTATATGTCACATGCCTGGTTCTCTATCTCCCCCAGACCAGGACACAGACTGAGAGGGCCGGTATCAGTGTTTCCAGTCAGTCGGGGTTTCCACTTAGGTCAGATATGAATGGGTTTCCACTTAGGTCAGATATGAATGGGTTTACAGGAACTACAGTAGTTGTAAAGTGTCATCTATAGTTTGGAAGAACATCAGATCCTACAATAGTAGCAAGTCTCTTTTTTTATTCAGTAAGTAGCTGTTGGTATTTTCTTGCTAGGGTAATTGAATTTTAGTGCTGTCTTTTACCTAGTAGACTACTTAATCACTGCTGTTTGAACTGTCTGATTGCTCAGTACTTGTGACTCTTAGTTGTACACAGATTAGTTTCAGACATATTTCTGTAGCACTCTTGCTAATTTGTGGTGTTGTTGCCAGGCAAATCAACAATCAGTGCTGGAAGATGTGTCTTTCACCTCTGCTAGGCATTTAAGTGGTGTTGTGTTCGCCAAAACAAAGATGTTCTGTCGAGTTTGGTATTTAGTATTTTATTAGGATCCCCATTAGCTGTTGCGAAAGCCGCAGCTACTCTTCCTGAGGTCCACACAAAACATGAAACATGACATAATACAGAACATTAATAGACAAGAACAACTCAAGGACAGAATTACATACATTTAAAAATGGCACACATTTTGTGTGTATGTATCAATACATACACACAAAATATCTAGGTCAAATAGGGGAGAGGCGTTGTGTCGTGAGGTGTTGCTTTACACATACTTACACTGACATCCCAACACACACCTACACACACACTACATATTCCCACACACACATGCATACTGACCACACACACACACACTGCTGCTATTGTCTATTATCTATTCTGTTGATTAGTCAGTTTACCTACACCTATATTTAACTACCTCAATTACCTCGTACACCTGCACATCGACTCAGTATTGGTACTCCCTGTATACAGCCATGTTACTTTTATTTGTTATTGTTATTCGTTATTCGCTGTGTATTTATTCCTTCTGTCACTATTACATTTTTCTTATTATTTTTAATCTTTATCTTAGCTCTGCATTGTTGGAAAAGGACCCACAAGTAAGAATTTCCCTGTTAGTCGACACCTGTTGTTTATGAAGCATTTGACAAATAAAATGTGATTTGATTTGTCTCACCTAGCTATCTTAAAGGAAACTTTGTGCATCATACCAGCTGTATTTCTGTATTTTGAAACTTATATATCTTGAAAATCTTTTTTTTAACCTTTATTTAACTATGCAAATCAGTTAAGAACAAATTCTTATTTTAAATGATGGCTTAGGAACAGTGGGTTAACTGCCTTGTTCAGGGGTAGAACGACAAATTTTTACCTTATCTGCTCAGGGATTTGATCTTGCAACCTTTCGGTTACTAGTCCAACACTCTAACCACTAGGCTACCTGCCGCCCCACTATATCAACAATGAACTAATGAAACAAATACCAAAAGATAGTTTTAAGGTGGAATTTTCCTAATTGTAAGTTGCTCTGGATATGAATTTCAGGAAGATGACACTTGTCAGTAAAAGTTCTTACTGATTGTCTGAACTGTCAAGAGAGAGTAAAGTGCAGAAAAATATTGTGAACTTCCTAGTTGTCATCTTCACCTTAATGGGGCATTTTGTCACAGATATTCCTTGCCTTAGGTACGAGGAACATAGGTCTGACTCGCCTCCCACTGAAACTTCACCATACGCAACACACACACACACACACACACACACACACACACACCACCCACACACCACACACACACACACACCACACACACAACACACACACACACACACAACACACACTAAATATGTGTACGTGACCAATAAAATTGGATCGATTTGACACATACACTTAGCCCAGCTCTGTCAGTTCACACTCACAGCTGTCTCGCTTGCCTGGGCCTCTAATTGTTGCCGCATGACATCACAGAATCCCTCGGCAAGGACATCTTTCATTATCATTTCGGTAACGATTATCATTATCAACTACTATCAAAAGTCTGCACGGGCTGCATCATATTTGTGAGAACAGGTTGCGCGACGGAGGTGGAAAGAACAAAGGGAGGTAAGTGGAACCACATTGGGGTGATTAGCATCTGGCTGTGTGTTGGCCAAGTGGTGCATAAGCTTGTCAAGGGGTACTATCTGCCACACATCATTTAGACATTTGTTTTCTTATGGTGATCACCTGTCATGCCCTGACCTTAGAGATCCTTTTTATGTCTCTATTTTGGTTTGGTCAGGGCGTGAGTTGGGGTGGGTATTCTATGTTCTATGTTGTGTAGTTCTATGTTTTGGCCAGTTAGGGTTCTCAATCAGGGACAGTTGTCTATCGTTGTCTCTGATTGAGAACCATACTTAGGCTGCCCTTTTTCCACCTGTGTTTGTGGGAGGTTGACTTTGTTTAGGGCACATAGCCTTTAGCTTCACGGTTTGTTTTGTAGTGTTTATTGTTTTGTTCGGCGTCTTTTCTAAATAAAAGAACATGTACGCTTACCACGCTGCACCTTGGTCCTCTTCTTTCAACGGCTGTGACATCACTGTCATTATTGGCGCAATATCGTCCCCGCTAAAATCATTTTCACAGTAGATCATCTCAGACCCCCATTCTACGAACATTTACTACAGTAGTTTGTCAACATTGTTGACATTTAATGGCACATCCTTGACATTATTTCAACATATTTGACACATAGTTGTTTGAGTAAGTAATGGTCCTGCCCACTTACAATGAGTAGCTAAGCCCCGCCATTGAGAAACACACTGGTTAAAATAACCTAAAGCCATTCTTATCCAGCATCACTAATGACAGCTACGAATGTGTGATAGCTGGTTGTCACCCTGGCTCTGGCAGACCAGGCAGGGCCTATTGTTTCCTTACCAGCCTGTGATCTCCTGTAGCGAGGTCAGTAGATAACACATTGGAGGGTAGATAACACATTGGAGGGTAGATAACACATTGGAGGGTAGGACAGTAGAACACCTTGCACCTCTGAGAGCTGTCTCTTATACACATCTAGATGTGTATAAGAGACAGGGATAGGAGAGAGAGAGAGAGAGAGAGAGAGAGAGAGAGAGAGAGAGAGAGAGAGAGAGAGATCATGAGAAAAGAAAAAAAAAAGATAGTTACTTGACACATTGGAAAGAACTAACAAAAAACAGAGCAAACTAGAATGCTATTTTTCCCTAAACAGAAAGTACACAGAGGCAGAATACCTGACCACAGTGACTGACCCAAACGTAAGGAAAACTTTGATTATGTGCAGACTCAGTTAGCATAGCCTTGCTATTGAGAAAGGCCGCTGTATGCAGTGTACACACTGCCCACAAAATGAGGTGGAAACTGAGCTGCACTTCCTAACCTACTGCCAAATGTATGACCATATTAGAGACACATATTTCCCTCGGATTACACAGATCCACAAAGAATTCAAAAACAAACCCAATTTTGATAAACTCCTACAGTATATCTACTGCGTGAAATACCACCGTGTGCCATCACAGCAGCAAAATGTGTGACCTATTGCCACAAGAAAAGGGCAACCAGTGAAGAACAAACACCATTGTAAATACAACCCATATTTATGTTTATTTATTTTCCCTTTTGTATTTTAACTATCTGCACATCGTTACAACACTGTATATAGACATAATATAACATTTGAAATGTCTTTATTATTTTGGAACTTCTGTGAGTAATGTTTACTGTTCATTTTTATTGTTTATTTTACTTATGTTTATTATCTACTTCACTTTCTTTGGCAATGCTAACATATGTTTCCCATGCCAGTAAAGTCCTTAAATTGAAATTGAATTGAGAGAAAGGACTTGAAAGTGGTCTCTATCGTTCTCCCCCTTTCTTGAGCCCTGATGTGAGGCCTCTAATCATTGTTATTGGAATAAACTGCCATCCCACCAGTTGCCAGAGGTGTAAATCAGTTCCTCATTAGGCATGTAGTGTGACACCAGGCCAAACCAGACCCTTCAGGACTGTACCTGCAGCAGGACAACAAAGGGGATTTTGGTACCTCCCTGATTCCTTGTCCCGCAGGTACAGGTTACCTTTCATCTCAATAGTCTGAAGAGGCTTCCTCTCCTCATCTCCTTCTGTTCAATTTACTGATATGAAATGATGAATGCAGCTTCCCAGCAGGCACCCACCATGTTGTTTTCAGCTAGCCTGTGGTCTTCGGACCACATCAGAGATGTACCCGATTACCCGTACAGTACTGACTAGGGGATCAATGAGGGGCCCATCCTGTATCCTCTCCAGCTTGACCCATAGATTTATTAGGATCCCTATTAGCCGACGCCAATGGCGACAGCTCGTCTTACTGGGGTCCGACACATAACCAAAAAGACATTACAGACAAAATACTTTACAATTTACATACATTTAAAAACATTAACGTGTGTGTGTGTGTGTGTGTGTGTGTGTGTGTGTGTGTGGTGTGTGTGTGTGTGGTGTGTGTGTGTGTTGTGGTGTGTGGGTGTGTGTGTGTGTTGTGTGTGTGTGGTGTGTGTGTGTGTGTGTGTGTGTGTGTGTGTGTGTGTGTGTGTGTGAATTACACATACATGTCAGGACATACACTCAACAAGTAGATCACATGGGGAGAGGCGTTGTGCCATGAGGTGTTGCTTTATTTGTTTTTTGAAACCAGGTTTGCTGTTCACTTGCTCTATCTAAGGTAACACCAAGTAATTTAGACTCCTCTTGTTCAACAGCTACACCATTCATTACCAGATTCAGCTGAGGTATAGAATTTAGGGAATGATTTGTACCAAATACAATGCTCTTAGTTTTAGAGATGTTCAGGAGAAGTTTATTACTGGCCACCCATTCCAAAACTGACTGAAACTCTTTGTTAAGGGTTTAAGTGACTTCATTAGCTGTGGGCCCATTAGCTCCCGATGTGTGTGGAACTTGACTGATCCCGGTAGGGAATTTGCTCTAAATCTCTGTGGAGAGCAGGAGCTGTAAATCACATGACAAGTATGTGGGAACGGCTGTTACATGTAATGAAGATGGACAGGCTGAGGAGGAGAAGGGTGGCAGTGGAGACTACATTCCTCTAGTCTAACTTTTCTACAGCTCACGCACACACGCACACACCCACACACAATGTAGAAAACTGTTAGTGTGTATGCGTATATAGCATTGTATGTTAACTGTTTGTGTGTATATAAACTGTTTATACTGTGTTTGTGTGTGTGCGTGCGTAGAGGAGTAGGTCTGTGCAGTATAATTGAAGTTGAATGTCACCTAGTGTCACGCTCGTGATTAAAGACGGACCAAGGCGCAGCGTGTGTAGTTCCACATCTTTATTTCGGTGAAACTTCAAAACAAAACAATAAACCAACAACAAAATGTGAAAGTTGTGGTGCACATGCACAAACACAAAGCAATATCCCACAAACACAGGTGGGAAAAATGGCTACCTAAATATGATCCCCAATTAGAGGGAACGTTTACCAGCTGCCTCTAATTGGGAAACATACAAAACACCAACATAGAAATATTGAGCTAGAACACCCCCTAGTCATGCTCTGACTTACTACACCATAGAGAACCAAGGGGCTCTCTATGGTCAGGGCGTGACAGTACCCCCCCCAAAGGTGCGGACCCTGACCGCAAAACCTGAAACCAAATGGGAGGGTTAGGGGGGGTGACTAGTGTCGGTGGCGGCTCCGGTGTGGGTCGTGTGGGTCCCCCAGACCCCGGATCCGACCATGGAGCCGGGCTGAACGCCGTGCCTGGACTGGGCACCGGCACAGAGGAGGGCTTCGGCCCTGGAGCTGGGTTGGACGCCGTGCCTGGACTGGGCACCGGCGCAGAGGGCTCCGGCCCTGGAGCTGGGTTGGACGCCGTGCCTGGACTGGGCACCGGCGCAGAGGAAGGCTCCGGCCATGAAGCTGGGCTGGCCGCCGTGCCTGGACTGGGCACCAGCGCAGAGGAAGGCTTCGGCCTTGGAGCTGGCATCGGAAGTACCGGGCTGGGGAGACGCACTGGAGGCCTGGTGCGTGGAGCTGGCACAGGTGGCACCGGATTGGTGACACGCACTTCAGGTAGAATGCGGGGAGCTGGCACAGGACGTACCGGACTGGGGAGACACACTGGAGGCCTGGTGCGTGGAGCCGGCACAGGTGGCACCGGACTGGTAACACGCACTTTAGGGAGAGTGCGGGGTGCTGGCACAGGACGTACCGGACTGGGGAGACGCACTGGAGGCCTGATGCGTGGAGCCGGCACAGGTGGCACCGGACTGGTGACACACACTTCAGGGAGAGTGCGGGAGCTGGCACAGGATGTACCGGACTGGGGAGGCACACTGGAGGTCTGGTGCGTGGAGCCGGAAAAGGTGGCAACGGATTGGTGACACGCACTTCAGGGCGAGTGCGGGGAGCTGGCACAGGATGTACCGGACTGGGGAGGCAAACTGGAGGCCTGGTGCGTGGAGCCGGCACAGGTGGCACTGGACTGGTGACACGCACTTCAGGGATAGTGCGGGGAGCTGGCACAGGACGTACTGGACTGGGGAGGCGCACTGGAGGCCTGGTGCGTGGAGCCGGCACAGGTGGCACTGGACTGGTGACACGCACTTCAGGGCTAGTGCGGGGAGCTGGCACAGGACGTACTGGACTGGGGAGGCGCACTGGAGGCCAGGTGCGTGGAGCCGGCACAGGTGGCACCGGACTGGTGACACGCACTTCAGGAAGGGTGCGTAGAGCTGGCACAGGACTCACCAGACTGCTGACAGGCTCTTCAGGCCGGATGCCGTGCAGAACACACCTACATAACATTTCTCTCTTCTCTCTCTCTCCCAACTTCTCCATCACCTTCCTGACGGTCTCTGGCTCTTCAGAGTGAGTACGGGGAGCTGGCACAGATGGCGCCCCCCCTAACCCCCCCATTTGGTTTCAGGTTTTGCGGCCAGGGTCCGCACCTTTGGGGGGGGGGGATACTGTCACGCCCTGACCATAGAGAGCTCTTGGTTCTCTATGGTGTAATAGGTCAGAGCATGACTAGGGGGTGTTCTAGCTCAATATTTCTATGTTGGTGTTTTGTATGTTTCCCAATTAGAGGCAGCTGGTAATCGTTGCCTCTAATTGGGGATCATATTTAGGTAGCCATTTTTCCCGCCGGACTGATGACCCGCTCTTCCACTCTCCGCTGCTCCGCCGACCAGAGAATCAAGGGCTTTCTATGGTCAGGGCGTGACACCTAGTGTAAGAAAGAGACCTAGGGCCTCAGTCTTGAAAGGATGGCACAACAGGGGGCTAGAAGGTGGACTGGAAGGAGGGAGGGAGTCTTGGCACCAGGATTCCAAGCATAGGGTTTTTATTTTCTTCTTGTAGGGCTCCAAAAGACAAAAATCTTGCAGGAACTTTGTTTGAAACAACTTCAAAAAGTAAGGAAGGTTGATTCAATAAAAGCAAAGCTAAACTGACATCTGCTTTAAATAATGACAATTAACCCTGCAAAACCCTGCAGTACAAAAGCCAAAAAAAGCCACCTCACCAGATAGTGAGACGCAGATGGTAAATGCTACATGAAGCCACAATGCACCAATCTCATTCTGAGATGCCATAAACTTGCCAGATAGCCGCTTATACAGTCCCGCCCATACCTGGAAGATACCAAGGCAGGTAAGTAGTCACATGATTAGGCTACATATTTTAAACATGAACATTTCCACCGCATAGAATGAATTTTAAATTATTAAATTAAAACATACCACCCCCAAGAACAGAGTAGAGCCTGCACAGTGAAAAACCACACAATCAAGCGTTCAAATTTCGTATTGGAGCTCTTGACTCCAACATTCTGTCCTGGAGAGAGAAACGATGATTGAAATATGAATATGTTGTAAAAAAGTAAATTAAACAAATGCTAAAATAAGTAAAATAAAATATTACCCCAAAAAAAGAAATAGTAATATGTAAGTTGATCAGGCTTCATGTATATCAATAACTGATGTGTTCGAAAGTTTTGACCAAACAAACAAAACAATGGTGCTAACCAGACTTTTCCACAGCTACCGCTAAATGGACCAACCACATGTTTAGAGTGAAATGTGTAGAGTCAGTGGAGGAGCTCTATCTGCTTCTCCACAACTGGCTGTACTGACAAGAGGGGAAATCATGTTCTTTACAAACGTATAAAAATGGTCACCACCTTTTGTAGCTGTTCAGAGGCCACGGGTGTAATGAGGTCTGTGTGTAGCTTGTGTAGAGGAGTCAGGCGCAGGACAGCAGATATGAGTAAATAAATGTAATTTACTCAAAAATAGACAAATACAATACAATAAAGTGAGCCCACATAACGGACCGTATTACATACAAACAATTACTCACAAACAAACATGGGGGAACAGAGGGTTAAATAATGAACAAGTAATTGGGGGATTGAAACCAGGTGTGTAAGACAAAGACAAAACAAATGGAAAATGAAAAGTGGATCGGCGATGGCTAGAAGGCTGGTGACGTCGACCGCCGAACGCCGCCCGAACAAGGAGAGGGACCGACTTCGGCGGAAGTCGTGACAACGGGCCAGACTGGGAGAGGAGAAATTGGCTATAACTTCCTTCCTAATCAAGTCGCATGCTTCCTTGACATTGTTGTGGCTCACAGACTATGCAGAGCGAAATCAAACAGCCAAGCCTCAACAAGTAACAGATGCTGGAAACAATGTTCAAGAGAGGCTTATAGCCTATGTTCTTCACCCGCTTTGAGGAAAACATCTTCTTCGCTCACTTCAAGGATAACACAGTGCCGCCGACGTGGGCTGCTCACGAGGACTGTGAGCTCTCATTCTCTGTGACTGACTTGAGTAAGACATTTAAGCTTGTTAACCCTCGCAAAGCTGCCGGCCCAGACGGCATCTCAAGCCGTGTCTCAGAGCATGTGCAGACCAGCTTGCTGGAGTGTTTACAGACATATTCAATCTCTCCCTATCCCAGTATGTTGTCCCACCTTGCGTCAAGATATCCACCAACATTCCTGTCCCAAAAAAGTGAAGGTAACTGAACTGAACTGAATTACTATCCAACTTGATCTCATAGTTTCACTTTGAGATTTGACGTTATTGGATGAACGTAAATTTTTTACCCATAATTCTGAGTGGTTGCAAGGTTCATGTCGCGTGGCTACAGGGTTGAAACAGAAACAACTCAAGGGGTTAAGTTTAGGTATTAATTCAGAGTGGTTAAGGTTAGGGCTATGGTTTGGTGAAAGCATAAAAATAAATACTATAAAAAAAAGTGATGTTTCCATTTAGTATCATCAAGTACTCTCTCTGCTTGCAAGACAATTGTGAACTGCTGTGACACACTGGTCTAAGCAGTGTACTCTGGCTCTGAGTGATTTCATGCCCAGTGCTGTGCCATTGTTTTTTGTAGTTTTCTTGGTGGGCCCTGAGGACGGCATACACGACATCCTCAGGACCTTTTCAAACGTCCAAAATCGAAGTCTGTTTCTGGTGACCAGCCTGGATTATTGTCACATAGGACTCACTTCTGTCATCATAAAGTGCTTTGAGAGGCTAGTTAAGGAACATATCACATCAACCTTACCCGACACCCTAGACCCACTACAATTTGCATACCGCCCCCACAGATCTACGGATAACGCCATCGCCATCGCATCGCACACTGCCCTATACCATCTGGACAAGAGGAATACCTATGTAATAATGCTGTTCATCGACTACAGCTCAGCCTTCAACACCATAGTGCCCTGCATTCTCGTCACTAAGCTCGGGGCCCCAGGGTCTGAACCCTGCCCTATGCAGCTGGGTCCTGGACTTATTGACGGGCTGACCCCGGGTGGTGAARGTAGGCAACAACACCTCCACTACACTGATCCTCAACAAAGGGGGGCCCCACAAGGGTGCGTGCTCAGCCCCTTCATGTGCTCCCTGTTCACCCATAACTGCGTGGCCACCCAAGTCTCCAACTCATTCATCAAGTTTGCAGACATAACAGTGGTAGGCCTGATTACCAACAGTAACGAGACAGCCTACAGGGAGGAGGTGAGGGCCCTGGAGGAGGTGTGCCAGGAAAATAACCTATTCCTCAACGTCAACAAAAAGCCTCTTCAAGAAATTTGGCTTGGCCACTAAGATCCCCACAAACTTCTACAGATGCACCATTGAGCACATCATGTCAGGTTGTATAACCTTGTGGTATGGCAATTGCACCGTCCGCAACCGCAGGGCTCTCCAGAGGGTGGTGGGTTCAGCCCAACTTATCATTGGTTGCCCTACAGGACATCTACAGCACTCGGTGTCACAGGAAAGCGAAGAAGATCATCAAGGACCTCAGCCACCCAAGCCATGGCCTGTTCATCCCGGTACCATCTAGAAAACAGAGACAGTACAGGTGCATCAGACAGCAGGAGCGGTAGAGATACTCTCAATTATCGGCTATGAAAAGCCAACTGACATTTACTCCTGAGATGCTGACTTGTTGCACCCTCGACAACTACTGTGATTATTATTATTTGACCATGCTGGTCATTTATGAACATTTGAACATCTTGGCCATGTACTGTTATAATCTCCACCCGGCACAGCCAGAAGAGGACTGGCCACCCCTCATAGCCTGGTTCCTCTCTAGGTTTCTTCATAGGTTTTGGCCTTTCTAGGGAGTTTTTCCCCCGTGCTTCTACACCTGCATTGCTTGCTGTTTGGGGTTTTAGGCTGGGTTTCTGTACAGCACTTTGAGATATCAGCTGATGTAAGAAGAGCTATATAAATACATTTGATTTGATTTGATCAAAGCTGGGACTGAGAGACTGAAAAACTATCGCCAGGCCTAACTGTTAAATAGTCACATGGTGGATATTTGATGTTGCCATTAAGTCTATCACCATCAGATAACATTGGCAATAGGCTACATTTAAGGATTCATTTGATACCCCCCATGTAGCTATAGCTCAAACAGTCCAATTRGAAGCTTACCTTGTAAGATGTTTTCTGTTTGGTGAAAACGTGTAAAATTAGCATTTTGACTCTCTGGGCTAGTGATCAATAACGGTTAGTCACAGGCAGACAAATAAGATATCTTCATGATCTTTGGAGTCCCGGCTTCCGGTGTGTATCAACGTATTCCGTGTTTATTTTGTTTATGCGTCACAGCGCTAAACGGAATGTAGGTAGCAACCATCTTTAAGTGAGGTCATCGGCTAGGCCTGCCTTTATAAATTCGTATGCCCATATATGGTAGTAAGTCAAACAAAATATTTGAAGGCATCGATCAATAGACAAGATACTCACCTTTCCGCTGACACCCTGCTTTTGCAGATTGGGTCTACCGTTCTCATACCAGACTGAATTTCTTTTTTTTTAATCTAATAATGGGGACTTTACATTATAGATGAATAATGTTTACATATTGTTTTACCCACTTCATATGTACACTGAACAAAAATATATACACAACATGTAAAGTGTTGGTGTCACGATCGTGTGGAGGAGAGACGGACCAAAACGCAGCATGTGGAAAATAAGCCATCTTCTTTTATTAGAACGACGAAGATGAACATGAAACGAAACACTTATACAAACTATACAAAAACAACAAACGACCGTGAAGCTACAAACGCAAGTGCACACACAAACTACTTACGTTCAACATAGACACAGACACAGGAGACAACCACCCACCAACAAACACTGTGAAACTACCTACCTTAATATGATTCTCAATCAGAGGAGATGAAAACCACCTGCCTCTAATTGAGAACCATATTAGGTACCCATTCACCAACATAGAAACAGAAAACATAGACTGCCCACCCAAACTCACGTCCTGACCAACTAACACATACAAAACTAACAGAAAACAGGTCAGGAACGTGACAGTTGGTGCCATGTTTCATGAGATTAAATAAAAGATCCCAGACAAATCCATCTGCACAAAAAGCTTATTTCTCTCAAATGTTGTGCACAAATTTGTTTACATCCCTGTTAGTGAGCATTTCTCCTTTGCCAAGATAATCCATCCACCCTACAGGTGTGGCATAGCTGATTAAACAGCATGATCATTACACAGGTGCACCTTTTATTGGGGACAATAAAAGGTCACTCTAAAATGTGCAGTTTTGTCACACAAAACAATGCCACAAATGTCTCAAATGTTGATGGAGCATGCAATTGGCATGCTGACTGGAGGAATGTCCAACAGAGCTGTTGCCAGATAATTTTATGTTCATTTCTCTACCATAAGCCGCCTCCAACGTAATTTTAGAGAATTTGGCAGTACGTCCAACAGACCTCACAACCACAGACCACGTGTATGGCGTCGTGTGGGCGACCGGTTTGCTGATGTCAACATTGTCAACAGAGTGCCTCATGGTGACGCTGGGGTTATGGTATGGGTAAGCATAAGCTACGGACAACAAACACAATTGCATTTTATCGATTGGCAATTTGAATGCCCATTGTGAGGCCTTTTTGTTGTTGTTGAGTATCTGTGACCAATAGATGCATAACTGTATTCTTAGTCATGTGAAATCCATAGATTAGGGCCTAATGAATTTATTTCAATTGACTGATTTCCTCATATGAACTGTAACTCTGTAAAATCTTTGAAATGATTCCATGTTGCATTTATATTTTTGTTCAGTATATACTTAGGAAAGTATTCAGACCTCTTGACTTTTTCCACATTTTGTTACGATACAGCCTTTAAAATAAAAAAATTACATTGTTTTTCCCCTCATCAATCTACACACAATACCCCATAATGACAAAGCAAAAAACTGTTGATTTTTTTGCAACAAAATACCCCGGAAATATCACATTTATATAAGTATTCAGACCCTTTACTTAGTACTTTGTTGAAGCACCTTTGGCAGCGATTTCAGCATTGAGTCTTCTTAGGTATGACGCTACAATCTTGGCACCCTACTCCACTCAACACAGCCCCCTCCTGTCTGGGGGACGGCCAGACATTTCAAAGCCTCAGCCTGGGGGTTCCAGTGGGGTGCCAACCAGCCATAGCACAGGCTAACAGGATAACACTTGTTAATGCCGAGCAAACAGACATTTGAGTTGGGGTGTGAGGAATAGCTTCTTACTGGACCCCTGAAACACACCTCCAGTCCACTGGAGAGGCTGTCAGTTTCACATTGCACTCACCAACTGTCATGAAGGGCTTTCCAACTACACTCCACAGACTACATGGGAGCACAAAATAACTTGTCACACTTTATTTGGACAGTCCGGATTTTCCATTTGTAGATGATCTACAGATGGTCATTCTATGAACAAACAATATGTCGATTAGCAACTGCTAGCTAAGGTTACGGTTAGGATTAAGG
Source organism: Salvelinus sp. IW2-2015 (assembly GCF_002910315.2). Taxonomy (NCBI): domain Eukaryota; kingdom Metazoa; phylum Chordata; class Actinopteri; order Salmoniformes; family Salmonidae; genus Salvelinus; species Salvelinus sp. IW2-2015. The sequence continues at coordinate 12,010,091 of NC_036856.1, forward strand.
TTAGGCTTAGAATAAGGGACAGGGTAAGGGTTAAGGTTAGGGATAGGGTTAGGGTTAGTAGATAGTTAGTTGAAATGTTACTGCTAGCCTGTAGATAGTCTGTAGTGCATTTACAGATGGTAACTAATTTATTCATGTGTACAATACTGTAACTTTAATACTGGTGTGCTTATCCTCTTTGTTTTAGGATGTGTACTAATTTAACATGGCTGTGACCTGGTAGAGAGGATGAAAGTGTGTTAAAGGGATGTGTGTTAATTGGCTCCCCAGTTCCACTATCAGGACCAAGCAAATACAGCTGGAATCCTGATGCCATCAACCTAAATTGACCCTCCCAGGGCCGGTTCCAAGCATAAGTCACATAAGCGGTCGCTTAGGAACCCCGGCTGCAAGGGGGCCCCTAACACACACACAAAAAAAGTACTATACACCAGGTGAAATTTAGAAATTTGGTTGTGCGTTAGCAGTTTTTCTCTTGTTATGTCAGTCGCTGACAGTCACTCAATTTGCCTTGTCAGCAAACCATTTTTCGATTGGTAGTTAGTCTAGCCAGCTATCTAAACATGTAGTAATTATGGCAGAATACTGACCAGGTACGCAGGGCACATGCCCAGAGGCCATGACCTCCAGGGGTCCCCCATTGATTTTGTTACTCATTCTCACACAGATATCCTATTAACATGGCATAAGTCATTACAAAAATATGTGTAGAATTGCAGGAAATTAGCTTCAAAACAAAATAGTCTCTCCAACTATTATCACTGCTGGGTGATTTAAAAAGTCAAAGTCAATTGATCCATAATATAATAATACTCTTAGCAAAAATGTTTGTCTTTAACTTACAACCTGTAGAAACTATGAGAATAGAAAGGTTCAGAAGTTTTGTGTACATTTAAAAAAAGAATTACACTTCCGGTCAAAGGTTTTAGAACACCTAATCATTCAAGGGTTTTTCATAATTTTTACTATTTTCGACATTGTAGAATAATAGTGAAGACATCAAAACTATGAAATAACACATATGGAATCAAGTAGTAACCAAAAAAGTGTTAAGCAAATCAAAATATATATTATATTTGAGATTCTTCAAATAGCCACCCTTTGCCTTGATGATAGCTTTGCACACTCTTGGCACACTCTTACTTCAATATATCCACATAATTTTCCTCCCTCATGAGGCCATCTATTTTGTGAAGTGCACCAGTCCCCCCTGCAGCAAAGTACCCCCACAACATGATGCTGCCAGCCCCGTGCTTCACGGTTGGGATGGTGTTCTTCGGCTTTCAAGCATCCCCCTTTTTCCTCCAAACATAACGATGGTCATTATTGCCAAACAGTTCTATTTTTGTTTCATCAGACCAGAGGACATTTATCCAAAAAGTACGATCTTTGTCCCCATGTGCAGTTGCACACTGTAGTCTGGCTTTTTTATGACGGTTTTGGAGCAGTGGCTTCTTCCTTGCTGAATGGCCTTTCAGGTTTTGGCAATATAGGACTCGTTTTACTGTGGATATCGATACTTTTGTACCTGTTTCCTCCAGCATCTTCACAAGGTCCCTTGCTGTTGTTCTGAGATTGATTTGCACTTTTCGCACTAAAGTACGTTCAATTCTAGGAGACAGAACGTGTCTCCTTCCTGAGCGGTATAACGGCTGCGTGGTCCCATGGTGTTTATACTTGCGTACTATTGTTTGTACAGATGAACGTGGTACCTTCAGGCATTTGGAAATTGGAAATTGCTCCCAAGGATGAACCAGACTTGGGGAGGTCTACACTTTTTTTTCTGAGGCCTTGGCTGATTTCTTTTGATTTTCCATGATGTCAAGCAAAGAGGCACTGAGTTTGAAGGTAGGTCTTGAAATACATCCACAGGTACACCTCCAATTGACTCAAATTATGTCAATTAGCCTATCAGAAGCTTGTAAAGCCATGACATCATTTTCTGGATTTTTCCAAGCTGTTTAAAGGCACAGTCAACTCAGTGTATGTAAACTTCTGACCCACTGAATTGTGATACAGTGAATTATAAGTGAAATAGTCTGTAAACAATTGTTGGAAAAAATAACTTGTGTCATGCACAAGTAGATGTCCTATCCGACTTGCCAAAACTATAGTTTGTTAACAAGACATTGTGGGAGTGGTTGAAAAATGAGTTTTAATAACTCCAACCTAAGTGTATGTAAACTTCCGACTTCAACTGTATATATATTTATGGGGGATTGGAAATGATGCAGACAATTACATTGATGGATGCCACAATCTATCTGCAATACTAAAGCTGATCTACCCCTAAAAATAAAAATACATAAAAAATCTCACTTAGGCTCCCTAAAAGGTTAGAGCCGCGACCTGGACCCTCCACAAAACAAGATAATATCTTGGCTTATGGCTTTGATCACAGCCACATGTCATGAGGTGTGTTGTGCGTGTGTGCAGTCTGTGGGGCGGTTGTATATGTTAGCAGTGCTGAGTGTGAAATGTACTGATTATAGCTTCAGATCCTCCCAGTGTCACTACGTGCAGTCCTGTGTCTAGACTAACCCCTCCATCCCTTTGGTTTGTGTAAAACTCCTGGGTGGTCCGTTGATACAGTTTAATAGGCACAGAGCATCTGCATATGGTTACCAGAATAGAACTCGACCTTATACAAACATGTCAACGGGGAATGTGGCTTCAGAGAACGTGGCAAGATTTCAAAAAACACAAGTGATTCTGTTATAATAAATTAAGTTATCTTTGTAGGAAGTAAATCAGAGTCGTCTTTCCATTTGTTTGTATTTTCAGCCAAACAAATAGTTATCATCACCCGCTAACACATACAGTACAATACACAAACACATACTAATATGGATGTAGCAGCACACACACACACACACACAACACACACACACACACACACACACACACACACACACACACACACACACACACACACACACACACACACACACACACACACACCACACAACACACACACACACACACACACACACACACACACACACACATACCAGGGGAGGCTGCTGATGGGAAAACGACTCATGATAATGGCCGGAACGGAGCAAATGGAATGGCCCCTGGAAAACAAGTATTTGATGTATTTGATACCGTTCTACTGATTCCACTCCAGTCATTATTACCACGAGACCGTTCTCCCCAATTCAGGTGCCACCAACCTCCTGTGATACATGCCGACAGAGCCTCTCTTTCACATTCATCTGTCTTGATAAGCGCTGTGAAAACAGCTGCAGGAAGTGTGTGAGACGTGAGATGTGGGTAGGTAGGACACTCTGCTACGAAGAATCTTAGCATCTGTTGTTTAAACCCATAATTATCGTGCGCCTGTCCATTCTTTTCTCCAGGCTACACCTGCTTTACCAGAGTTTCACACTAATAAAAGGCTTTTTGTGGCTTTTCCACTGCTCACACAGGCAGGTCAGGATGATGAGGTGTTGTTGTGGCTGGGCAGATTGTGGGCTTGCAAGGCACCGGGTCATTTGGCCTGTTTAGAAAGCATTGGGAATAATAACAATCCACGGAGATGATACACACACTTCTTTATTGTTTTCTTCTTCTTCAGATTCAAACAGAATCTGATAGAAAAATGTCTTTGTCCAGATATATATGATGATGCTCTGCCATGGTGCCCCCAGCCAGGGAGCCAGGCAGGTGTATCTGGTTTCAGTGGGCTGAGTGACCAAGCTCAGACGGGTGATTTTCAGTGTAAATAATTGGAGGGAGAGTGAGTGAGATGAGGCCCTGCTGTTCAAACAGGCACAGATCCTACTGTGAGCTGGACAAGGCCCTGAGGTTTATTAGCATGGTGGGAGATTGGTGTTTCTCTAAGATACATTCACAGAGAAGCAGCTTCCTGTTCATTACTTCACCAATCACAGAATCTCAGTCAGAGACGTGCAGATAGAGAGACAGAGATACATATTTACAGTGCATTCGGGAAGTATTCAGACCCCTTGACTTTTTCTACATTTTGTTACGTTACAACCTTATTCTAAAAGGGATGAATTCGTTTTTTTCTCTCGGCAATCTTCAAGCAATACCCCATAATGACAAAGCAAAAACAAGTTTTAAAAATGTCTAAAAACCTGCTTTCGCTTTCTCATTATGGGGTATTGTGTGTATATTGATGAGGGAAAAAAGTTAATTAATCAATTTTAGAATAGGCGTAACAAAATGTGGAAAAAGTGAAGGGGTCTGAATACTTTCCAAATGCACTGTATAAAGGTTAGCTACAGACAGACAGACAGACAGACAGACAGACAGACAGACAGACAGACAGACAGACAGACAGACAGACAGACATTTTGAGGAAATATATTTGATGTTTACAGAAATGCTCCACTTAGTTCTGAAGCCTGGGTTTCTGGGGTGGTCACTGCAGAACTGTGTGAATCTGATCTGATCTGGAGGTCCACTGTGTAGAAAGGGGAAATGGATAGGGATAAAGGCTTGGACAGTGTGTGCATGATCAATGTCACTATGTGAGCTAGCTCCCTAGAATTCGCCAGAGACAAAACAAAAGCAGAATCCTTCTCTCACTCTCTTCCTGCCTCAAAAAATAGAAAAATATCTTGTCCCACCACACCACAAAGCGTTGGTGAAACTTGAGCTTTGCTTTTGCAATTTCCCTCAGCCCAAGCTGGCTTAGCTTAAGCCCTTACCCTGTGCTCAGTGTCAAACACCCCCAAATGGGGAAGGGAAGGGGAATAGCTATAAACACTATGGCACTACAAGACCATATAAGATAAGATACAGTACTATTCCATGAATGAGGCCATAGCTCTTAAATGATTAGGAACGGCAACCAGTTAAAACGTGAGGCTGGAATTGAATACACAGGTATGTATTCCAGCCAGACCATGAGTTAGTGCCTCGTTGAATGACAAGTTTATGGTATTCTACAGACGTAGGATCTTAATTTGAGCCAGTTTGCTTCAGCGGGAAAATAATCCTGCAGCAACAGGAAATGTGAATTATTATGTGTATTATAATTAATGGAATGTTTTTGTAGGAGTTGATACATTTTTCGTTAGGGCAAATCAAGTCTGACATTTTAAAGAGGAAATTACAAATTTTAGAAGCATTTTTAAAACTTGCATACACTTCTGTGCAGGAACATTCTCAGCAACAAAAGAGTGATCAAATTAAGATCCTACATCTGTAAAGTGCAAACATTTCGATTGGGGGGGGGGGGGAATGTGAGAGAGAGTTATCCAAGTTGTTAGAGTTGGAGTTCTGCTTGGCAGATTTGTTCCCCCAATGCACCCCTGCCATCCAACCTCCCTTCCTCTATGTGGGAGGAGGAGAGTCAGGGTTCGTTTTTCACCCTCTTCATTTTTCCTCAATGAGACATCAGTCACCTCGAGTAGATTTGGAGAGCCGCCCTCTCTAAGGGGTCCCCAAATTCAGCACAGATGCTTCCTGCCTCAGAGCATCACTTCTGTGGAAGCCTGGCCCTGGCACTCCACATATGACTGGGGGAGGTGGCATTTCATGTTCAGGAATGAGCTAGTCATTACATTTGTTTTCTCAGCATTGAACGAAACCATGTGGATCTTGATAAAATGGTAGAGTTGTAGACGATTCATATTTGTGTTATTAATCGAGCGAGCCGAGGCAGGGATTATGGACATAGGATCCTCTTTGTGCCTTACTGTTCTTATAAAGCCAGAGTCTCTCTCTCTCTAGAGGACTGTAGCCTCTGGAAGCTGCTGAAGATAACTTTACAATCAGGGCTCCAAGATGACCTCACTCCATCCTACTTCTAGCTCTAGCTCCCCACTGTATGAACAGGAAATGGAGAGAGGAAAAAAAAACTCAATGACACGGAGAAGTAACAAACAGATAACATGAGACCAATCTTTTCGAAACCAACATCATGAACATGGTCATTGAGGATTTCAAGACGTATCCCAGAATAATAAAGATAATAGCAATAATCAGTGATGGAAAAAGTACTCAATTGTCATACTTGAGTAAAAGTACAGATATCTTAATAGAAAATGAGTTAAGTGCGTGGACTGGACAATTTTCCTGTCCTGCTAAGCATTCAAAATGTAAGAAGTACTTTTGGGTGTCAGGGAAAATGAGTGGAGTAAAAAGTACATTATTGTCTTTAGAAATGTACTGAAGTAAAAGTAGTCAAAAATATAAGTTGTAGAGTAAAGTACAGATACCCAAAAAAACTACTTAAGTAGTACTTGAAAGTATTTTTACTGAAGTGCTTTACACCTTTGGTAATAATGTCAAGGATAAATGTTTAGTTGGAGTTCAGTTGTGACTTTTATGCAGTAAATTCCTGCCGTGATTTGGATTCCCCTGGAACGGAATGTTTTATGTGGTTTTGAAAATATGAAAGACGCTCTTCTCACATCTGAGAACCATTAGTCCAAGGAACAGCGGAGGATTCTTTCCGCTTTCTTGGAATCTTGCTACATTTCTTTCTATCCCTTTCTTTCTTTCTTTTCATTTCTTTTTTCACTTTTGTCTTTTCACAGTTACAAGGATCATGGAATTTCTGAGTCCTTTTCCAGGAAGCCTTATTGCATGACCCACTGATTCCAAAGCTCTCCAAACATCACCCATATAACTGACCCTGCTCTCTCTCCCCTGCTTTCTCTCTCTCCATCCCCCTCTCTCTGTCTTCCCTCCACTGTATGTATTTAAGTCAGTAAAGCATGGCCAAGAGGCTGCGTACAATACACCCTGTCAGTGAGGGAGCCTCGCTCACGTGTACGCTTCCTCCTCGAGTTCTCACAGACCCTACTGAAGACATGTGAGGCCTGTCCGCCCCAACATAAATGGATCAGTGTGTTTGTGTGCTTTTTATGAGATGACACATTCTCATCCCCTGAACACTGCTCCCTTTTGTCTCACGTCACCTTCTTTGAAGTGCTGCATTCTTCTGACGCTGCATCACCGGGGCAGAGCAGCTGGCTGCTGGGGGCAGAGGAAAGGATATCTAGGTGAGGTGAGGCTAGGTTAGCCTCTTTCTGAAGGAGGATTGGTGGGAGGTGAGGAGGGATTTGGTGAAGAGTTTTAGGAGCTGGAGAAGACTTTTAATTTGAATCAGACAGAGCAAGGTAAGAGCTGTGATTAGGATGATATAAGGTGGCAGGGGTACCAACAATAACCCCAGCCTGAAGCTCACTCACTTATATGCCCGCCACTCAGATGTTTTCAAGAACACGCTGAAACAAATCAACAATAAAAAGACGGCGTGTTGTTGGTCAAAGAGCTTTATGGGAAAGTCTTGTGTAGACGACTTCTGCCCCTCGCCACAAAATAGCCCCCCTTTCCTCACCACATTGGTACCCAACAACCCTCAGTAATGATCTCCCTGAATGGTTGGCTAAATCTCCTGGTCTGACCCCAATGGAGACGAGCCCATTCTCTCTGACCACAGTTCTACTGATGAGGCCTCAAAGGACCTTAATTAAAGATGGCCGCTGTTTTTCCAGGGTTGTTTTCCCTCTGTATTTTTTCTGTGAGGAGGGAAGACCATGTTTTAATCTTCCTGGGCCCTTACCACCAGACCACAGGATTCCCAGCTGGGAGCGTCTCCACACTCAGCCACGCTCCACACAGACCCCATGGGCGCGACCACAAACCCCAGGATGATGACACTCCCAAACCTCCATTCAGCCCCACCTCACCACCTCCCTGACCTTAACGCCACCCTTCTCCAAAACATGAGTTTTAGATTATACACAGGCATACTGATGGAGTGTGGAGTGGAAAGTTGTGGAACTATGTCATTCAATGGAGGATGGGTAAACTGTGCTCTTTAGTTTAGTTTTTGTTTTGAGATGCAAAAATCTTGAGGCTTTGAGGATCTTCAATTAGGCATATCTTTGTCTACTATGGGAGAAAATAATAAGTTGACCTCAAAGACTGCCATGTCACTCACTCTCACACAAGCAGTGTGTTAATTACGGGGGAACCAGGATGAGACATGAGCTCCCGTAAATGCCAAAAAAAGTCAAACTTTGGGGGGGGTCTCGAAATAATGTAAATTTAACAACTAAGCAATTTTGTACTGCAGTGGTATGAAAATAAAAGTTTATCCCAAATTAAATGAACACCCCCACCTCTCTCATGATTTAAACCATTTATTGTTGGGTGTGCACTGCACACTGTTTGGATGTTGGAATTATTTTGMATTGGACGAATGTGCGCATGAAGCGTACTTTTTGAAGTGATTTGTTTGACAATCATATGAAAACATCATGACTGGTTGTGTTCATGCCACATTAAAAGGTCATACATTTTTTCCGTTAAATGGCATGTCTTTACTATTAGGCTCATACATTTTTTCCACACACATGAACACATAGGAGGTCTCGCAAAGAAATAGACCCCCCCTTATTTCAACTTAATTTGAAAAAACATGTTACCCCATCTCAAGAGGCTAAATTTAAAAAAATGACTATAGTAAGTGACTATTATGTGCCAAATAAAGTAACAGGGTTGACTGTAACAGGGTTGACGAATTCATCTTAAAAATTCCCTTTGTGAGAGAGGGAATGGAAGCTTGTTGTGTGCAACAGGGAGGGGCAATTGAATGCAAGCTTCACAAAAAATAATTAATTGTTAAAACATCTCTAGCCTGTCTGTCTACAGATATAGAATCTTAATTTGAGCCAGTTTGCTACAATATGAAAATAATCCTGCAGCAACAGGAAATGTGAATTATTATGTGGATTATAATAGGGGTTGATACATTTTTGTAAGGGAAAATCAAGTCTGAAATGTCCTGCATTGCAGGGAAATTCTCCTGCAATAGAAGATTCTACATCTGTATGGGTAAGAAGATTGACGTGTTATGCTCAGCTCACATAACAGGCTTAACCTTAAAATGACAAGCTGTTGTTCTTTACCTTAAAATGAATCACTAATCAATTAAAAATATATATATATATATTCAGAAATGACTGTCAAAGCAACAAAATAACTAGGGCTTTGCAATGATGGTGAAAACATTGATAAATGGTGGAATTAAGAGGATGCACAGAGGGACATGTCAAATTATGAATTTCGGCACTTTAGCAAGTCTTTATTCATATCAAAAATCTGATTTATAGAATTTTCTCATGTGGTCTATATTAAAGGGCACTTCATTTAATATAACATGCTTTTATTTTTTTGTTGCACAATTTCTACTTAAAATATAAAAGGGACGCAAAAGGCACAGAATGTGTAGAGTAATAAATGAGAGAGTAGTAGCCTTAGGGTCTGTTATACTGAATGACCCACTGATGACTGAGCTCCCCCATAAAGATTTTATCTAACATGCATCCAACACTTGCTCTGCTGAAACATCAGGGCTTATGCAGATATCACATTTCAAAGGAAAACATCACCGAACCTTTCTGACGTTTATGCAGTGACCATTAGAACTTTGACTGCCTTACATCAAAGCACTATGCTATAGCATATTTTCTGTTGTTTCTGCGGTGACCAGCACCTTGACAAAGACACAATGCTGTGCACAGGGCTTTTACTGTTCCTCTTTCTTTGCAAAAAAAACGACTAAAAACTATTTTTCCAGACATTTCCATTCAAAAGCGGTCTGGCCCATATAGGATGTGACATGTTGATTCATTCTTATGAGCAGTATGAGTAATGTGGGCTACTTATTCCTGCTGTGGGCCAGTCAGTGTGCTGGTTGGTCTGAGTGATGTATTTCCTAGTTCAAGGGCCTGTTCTCTAAGCTCCAGGCCTCTGGTGGTCTCACAAGGTTCAGGCAGCACCGGGAGGGAACAAACTGGGCATGGGACCAAGAATCTGCCCCGTCTCCGTTCTTCCAACCCTTTTACCCTTTCTGACACACAACACAGGGAATCAAAACTGCTTGGGTCTCCAGGGCTATTCTCATGAGGGGCTGGATGGGAGTGCTGAGAGTACCTTCTACTTCTTTCCAGGGGTCTGGCTCGGCCCATATGTCATCCCTCATATACAGAGATCTCTGGGAAGCACCCCAGCCTCAACGCTCACTCTGCTACACCACCGGCTGGATTCCTGCTCCTGCTCTTTGTGAGATGAGGCATGTGTAATCTTTTGGTCTGGATGATGTCACACAAATAGCTTTTCAACGTGGGGCAAGGCATCTCACGAGAGCCCTTTTAACAGTGACGTGCAGGGCTTCTAAAGGCATACCTTAACATGCAATAATAATGTTTAATGCTGACCATGCGCACCCTGTAAAAATATTCCCTCTGGATGGATCATAATGTGACTATCCCAACTCAGTACACACACCATATGACCATATGACCATATGACCATACTGTATCTACAGCACTACCAATTAACAAGATATGCACTGTTTAAATAGTTTAATAACCTGGTCTATCTGGATCATCACCATACTGTACCTGGGTGATTTGTGGTAGGCGGTTAGGCAATAGCATGTTCTGTGAGCGTTATGTATTCTCCGTGGGGCCCGATTCAGACTTAGGAAATATARGCCTTTCCTACACACGCCTTTCCTACACACTTTGCAGCCGTGGATCCCTTGCGTGCAATGTATACATGTAATGCAACCGCTGAAAACAAGTTTTAACCCCACGGTCTATGTCAGAAGTTTTGTTGAGCAGGCGTTTCAATGCCATGACAGAGGGTATCACGTCTGCTGCAGACGCAGTTGATGAGCTTATTTCTCGAGTCAGTTATTCGAATGGAGCTAGGAGTGTGTTCATGTTTCCAAGTTTCAAACATGTTCTCAAATGCCATTGAAATTGCAGCAGCCATATGAGAACCAGCACATTCTTGAGCATGCAATACGGTTTTCCTCAGGACGAAATCCTCGTCGACCCACAATGCTGATGCCCATAAAAGTGATGCCCATAGCAAGTAGCTCAGGGATGTGCAACAATACTGTGTAACTCCGAAGGGCAACATCTGTAAAAATAGCGCCTACTTGGTAGTGTGTACCGGTGCTCGACCAGTCGGCGAAAGCCAACATCATCCACGACACAGAACGGTTGATTTTCAAGGGCAATTACTTCACTAGATTCCTAAAGAAAAAGACATTTTCCTTGACACCCAAAAGTACTAGTTACAATTTGAATGCTTAGCAGTACAGGAAAAAGGTCAAATTCACACACTTATCAAGAGAACGTCCCTGGTCATCCCTACTGCTCTGATCTGGTGGACTCACTAAACATAAATGCTTCCTTTGTAAATTATGTCTGAGTGTTGGAGTGTGCCCCAGGCTGTCAATAAAGTAACAATAAGGGAAATTGTGCCGTCTGATTTGCTAAATATAAGGAATTTGATGTATAGCATTTACTTTTACTTTGTACTTTTACTCAAGTATTACAATTGAGTACTTTTTCCACCACTCTACTTAAGTACATTTAAAATCTGATGCTTATAGACTTTTACTCAAGTAGTATTTTACTGGGTTACTTTCACTTTTACTTGAGTCATTTTATATTAAAGTATCTTTACTTTTACTCAAGTATGACAATTAAGTACTTTTTCCACCTCTGTATGTACGTCAGCTTTGACATCGGTTTTGCACATTGCCGTTAAACTAGACATTCGGTCGATGCCGATGTTGGCATTTTTAGCTAATATCGACCGATTCTGATATGCTAACCGATATAGCGTGCGTCCCTAAAAAATACTGTTTTGGGGAGTCTTTAAGCATAAAATATATTGGTGAATCAAAAATACTGTGGTTTGATTAATCCTGAAAGTTGCCGATCCATGAAATATTGTAAGGTGAGACAAGTGTACAACAGGGGTCCTATAAATCTACTCTAATAATCCTCACTAATATGGAACTGTGATGACAACGTACAGTCGTCATGACCGTGCGCCAGGTTCTAGGTTTAAACTGCTACGTATGGTCTGCGTTCCTAAATGATTCAAATAAGTTACATGTCCAAAATTATTGCACAACTTGTAATATGTTAGCTTAATATGATCCCCTATGGCTAGCGATCCTCAGGAACAACCACACGAACGTGACAGAAGAAAGAAAGGTAACCTATCGATGTAATTGTCACGACTTCCGCCGAAGTTGGTGCCTCTCCTTGTTCGGGCGGCGTTCAACGGTCGACGTCACCGGCTTTCTAGCTACCACCGATCTACGTTTCTTTTTCCATTTGTTTTGTCTTGATTGTACACACCTGGTTTCCATTACGTTATAATTTATTCCCTATTTAACCCTCTGGTTCCGACATTTTGTGCGTGTTTGTTCTTTGTTAAGTAGTCGCTCGGTTGTGTCAGGCTGGAATATTTTTCCCTGTATGGAATTTGTTTGTGATTTTCCGAGTAAAGTACGTTGTTACTCAGTTCTGTGTCCTGCGCCTGACTCCGTCCTACCTGGTGCACACTGACTCATGACAGTAATGGAATGATGCAACATGTAAGGAAACTAACACTAAAGTCAATGACAGTTATACATGCTTATAGGTATAACTGATTGTGGACACCAATAGTGGCTAACACTTAATACAATGCAATTTTTAAAACACTGTGAAAAGTCATACAATTAAAACATTCTAGAAATCATTAATCAACTCGGTCGGTTTGGCACTACACTGTCATTTGTGCATGGCTACAGAAGCCTATAGCTCAGCTATCCAAATTTCATCCCAAGTTATAAGGCCAGCATTTCATAAACTTCACTGTGGAAAAGGTGATATATTGATATGCTTTAGTTTGCTGCCATATGACTGGTTTCACATTTGTCTCCTGCGATCATAAGGTAAAATAGATCTGAAACTATTGTAATGTATATTTACAATCCCATTATCCAAACAGCTAACTAATTTACCTACAGTTAAAGTCGGAAGTTTACATACACTTAGGTTGGAGTCATTAAAACTCGTTTTTCAACCACTCCACAAATGTCTTGTTAACAAACTATAGTTTTGGCAAGTCGGTTAGGAAATCTACTTTGTGCATGACACAAGTTATTTTTCCAACAATTTAAAGTCAGATTATTTCACTTGTAATTCACTGTATCACAATTCCAGTGGGTCAGAAGTTTACATACACTAAGTTGACTGTGCCTTTAAACAGGTTGGAAAATTCCAGAAAATTATGTAATGGCTTTACAAGCTTCTGATAGGCTAATTGACATAATTTGAGTCAATTGGAGGTGTACCTGTGGATGTATTTCAAGACCTACCTTCAAACTCAGTGCCTCTTTGCTTGACATCATGGGAAAATCAAAAGAAATCAGCCAAGGCCTCAGAAAAAAAAGTGTAGACCTCCACAAGTCTGGTTCATCCTTGGGAGCAATTTCCAATTTCCAAATGCCTGAAGGTACCACGTTCATCTGTACAAACAATAGTACGCAAGTATAAACACCATGGGASCACGCAGCCGTTATACCGCTCAGGAAGGAGACACGTTCTGTCTCCTAGAATTGAACGTACTTTAGTGCGAAAAGTGCAAATCAATCTCAGAACAACAGCAAGGGACCTTGTGAAGATGCTGGAGGAAACAGGTACAAAAGTATCGATATCCACAGTAAAACGAGTCCTATATTGCCAAAACCTGAAAGGCCATTCAGCAAGGAAGAAGCCACTGCTCCAAAACCGTCATAAAAAAGCCAGACTACAGTGTGCAACTGCACATGGGGACAAAGATCGTACTTTTTGGAGAAATGTCCTCTGGTCTGATGAAACAAAAATAGAACTGTTTGGCCATAATGACCATCGTTATGTTTGGAGGAAAAAGGGGGACGCTTGAAAGCCGAAGAACACCATCCCAACCATGAAGCACGGGGCTGGCAGCATCATGTTGTGGGGGTGCTTTGCTGCAGGAGGGACTCGTGCACTTCACAAAATACATGGCATCATGAGGATGGAAAATTATGTGGATATTTTGAAGCAACATCTCAAGCCATCAGTCAGGATTGTCACTACTTCCACCGAAGGTGGCGCCTCTCCCTGTTCGGGCGGCGCTCGGCGGTCATCGTCGCCGGTCTACTAGCTGCCACCGATCCTTTTTCCTTTTCTTTTGGTTATGTCTGTCTTGTGTGTCACCTGTGTTCTATTTGGGTAATTAYGGGGGGGGGGGTATTTTAATCTCGCCATTTCCTCTGGGTTTTGTGCGGGATTGTTGCYTTTACTGTCATTCAGTTTTGGGTTGCGTTTTGGGTTATGTTTGACAGGTGGTTTGAGGCTACTGTTGTAGTCCTGTTTTTCCTGTTCTTTGGACCTTGTTTATTAAACGCCCTTTCGGAAACTTGTTTTCTCTTGCGCCTGACTCCACACCCACATCTCCTTTTGGAAAATATTGACAAGGATGTTAAGGCTTGGTCACAATGGGTCTTCCAAATGGACAATGACCTCAAGCATACTTCCAAAGTTGTGGCAAAATGGCTTAAGGACAACAAAGTCAAGGTATTGGAGTGGCCATCACAAAGACCTGACCTCAAACCTATAGAACATTTGTGGGCGGAATTGAAAAAGCGTGTGCGAGCGAGGAGGCCTAGAAACCTGACTCAGTTACACCAGCTCTGTCGGGAGGAATGGGCCAAAATTCACCCAACTTATTGTGGGAAGCTTGTGGAAGGCTACCCGAAACGTTTGACCCAAGCTAAACAATTTAAAGGCAACGCTACCAAATACTAATTGAGTGTATGTAAACGTCTGACCCACTGGGAATGTGATGAAAGAAATAAAAGCTGAAATTAATCATTCTCTCTACTATTATTCTGACATTTCACATTCTTAAAATAAAGTGGTGATCCTAATTGACCTAAGACAGGGAATTTTTAATAGGATTAAATGTCAGGAATCGTGAAAAACTGAGTTTAAATGTATTTGGGCAAGGTGTATGTAAACTTCCAACTTCAACTGTAGCTCTTATCAATAGCTCTTACAAATTTGGAAATTACAGTGCATGGAGAATTGTGTTATTTCTATCGGGGGTAGTTAAACTATTTCCCTGGGTTCCTGCTGTACAATCCATACAGACAGTGGTGCTTTCACCCTGCCCCAGATCACATGGGGAAATGTGGTTCTGCTTAGCAGATTGAGGTGGTGGAGGGGGCTGGAAGACAGTCAGTGGGGTTCCCATGCCACACTTGTAAGAGAGTCATTGGAAGACCCAAGAGGATCACAAATCATCCCAGTCACTCCACTGCTGCACGTTCAAGGCTAAGCCTGGTCTGGTGTGTTATTCCATGTTCCATGACAAGTGGTATAGGCATGTGTCTGCAAAAGTGTGTGTGTGTGTGTGTGTGTGTGTGTGTGTGTGTGTGTGTGTGTGTTGTGTGAGAGAGAAGAAGAGGGATAGTGTCAGTGTCTGCAAAAGTGTGTGTGTGTGTGTGTGTGTGTGTGTGTGAGAGAGAGAGAGAGAGAGAGAGAGCTGTCTCTTATACACATCTAGATGTGTATAAGAGACAGGCTAAGCCTGGTCTGGTGTGTTATTCCATGTTCCATGACAAGTGGTATAGGCATGTGTCTGCAAAAGTGTGTGTGTGTGTGTGCTGTCTCTTATACACATCTAGATGTGTATAAGAGACAGGTGTGTGTGAGAGAGAGAGAGAGAGAGAGAGAGAGAGAGAGAGAGAGAGAGAGAGAGAGAGAGAGAGAGAGAGAGAGAGCTAAACGAGAGCTAAACGAGAGCTAAACGCATGATTCCATACAAATTTCCCCAATTAGTTTTATTATCTTTAGAGCCTGGCCATGCCAGCTGGCCTGAACACATTTATCTATGAAGGCTTGGGAGTGTCCATTAATCTAATGTATAGGGAAACACCCACAATCTAAATATAAACGATCCCAACAGAACAAAAGGAAATCTACATGATTTGTATATCAGGAGTACTGGCATTTGACCTTCCCACTCATTTTATTACCAAGTCCTTTATTCTCAAAAGTCATAACTCCATTGAAGTTGTACTCCCTAATTACAGTATGATGTGAGTTTCAGCATTTTCATGCGTTGTGTGAAGACAGTATTTACAACCAACTTACAAAACATGGTGAGGAGTGGTGAGGAGACTATTTCAGGGCAGTCCTGACAAACACTGCTTGCTGTGTTTTCCAAACCTGTTTCCTTAGACAAACAGGGGGTATCAGTCAACTCTGTAGGCCCCAACATTTGGGATGTGCTCAGCTGCTTCTCCAATATACCACCCAGATGGCAAGGCCCCCAGTTAATTTGGTCCACTTCCTATCAACAGTCACAGCAATGCATAAGGATACGTCAATCACTGCCCTGTGGGCTACTGCAATAAAAAGCAAAGCTTTCTAAATAGCATGCGTAAACTTGTCACACAATATACATACAATATAGCAATAACATGTCATTTCAATTTGGTTTCAATGTAAATGTACTAAACTGCCTGTGATAAATGACAGGGTGTGTCCACCAACTTTAAAGACATAAAGATCTTATTCCATTTGATTGGAAATGTTCACAAATCCCTTCCATGTGACAATGTAATCAAAAACCATGGAACTATACCAACCTTTTGGGGAGGTAAGGATGGAATTCTATACATACCTAACCTATTGGCAAGGTTAGTTTATCTTTAACATTTTCCATAGGTTGAGGATTATTAGTAGACTAATTGCTTTAATCTAATTGACCATTTGCTTTATTAGACGTGACTTCATTACACAGGTATGAGGGAAAGTATTTGGAAAATAATGTCAGAGGTTTGTCTGAATACTTCCCCCCCTTTATAACAGTGGAGTCTTAKGGAATGTGGGTTTGTCCTGTGGTCCGTTAGTAACCCCCCTCTCTGTGTGTCTTAAAAAAGCACCTCCCCTCTTCCAATCAGGGCAATTCCCTAACTTTTCTCTTCTTCTCACAAGGCTATAGTTCAATATCCCATTCTGGTGCACATATCCCATTTCAAATTTCGACTCGGGGCTCCTCGACTTCAAGGCACTGCAACAATTGTAAGGTATTGTGCTACTATTGATTTATGACACTGGTTATCAATGATTCACTATTACGTTGCATATGCCTAGGGGTGTTTTACCCGAGTTGATAAATGTTTTGCATGTGTTATAAAGCAAAAGTAATGTGCATTTACTTGCTTATTCAAAAGGTGAATGGTTGAAAGGAATTGTCAAAACTGTTCCGGTTAGGATTATTTTAGGCAAGGCTGCTACATCTGTTTTACCGGTATGTTTTTAGTGGCTGCTAAATTGTCATTAACGTTAGCCGATTTACGAGCCGAGGTTCGTTGTACATTCTTTAGGAATATTAATGCTGTTTTATGATATTTCACACAAGAAAGGTGTGGTTATAGCCTACTATCAAGCATTGTTACTTTATTACTTTGCAACTTTGTTTCAAGAGATTATACCTTTTGTCGTCCACTTCGAGGTCATGTTGCCGTTTTTGTCCCATTCAAAAGGTTGCTGAGAAAATGCCTTCATTATAGTGCCAAAATGTTTAGCCCGTTGGATATTGTTAATTTCACTGTTCTATGTAGTTATTTTCTGTCGTTTTATCGAAAGCTTTTTTCATAGTTAATACAAAGGTGAATAAAGTTGCATATGCATTTTAACCGAATGACGTTTTATGTGTATTTCTTGCGATGGAAACAGTTTACCGGTCATTTGACGTTTGAGTCGAGAAAGGTTGCACTGGGTTGTCACTAGTTACTACAGCCACAAAGTTAAAATGTGCTTTTTGGTCTTAATTTAAGGCTAGGGTTAATCATAAGGTTAGCAGGGTAGTTAAGGTTATGACTAAGGTTAGGGTTAGTTTTAAAACCCGATTTTAAGAAGATAAATTGTAGAAATGGGCGGGAATTATGACTTTGTGGCTGTGGTAATTAGTGAACAATCCATAGGTAATTGATCAGGCATTTTTCTTTGTTCGGTATGGCGGATTGATCGCGCCCACATTGATTCCCTCTCATAACCGACTGTAAATGAAGACACTAACTTTTTTTCCACTAAAGGATGTCGTTGTAGCCTATCAAATTTGTGAAAGAGGGGAAAAAATCGGAATACTTTCTATGTAGACTTTCTAGTAGATTACTTTCTATAAATTACAAATTGGATGACAAATTATGATAATACTTGCGTATTCAAATGCTAAGGAAATGTGTATAATGATTTCTTGCTACAACATTTCAACATTATATTTTCTGTAAAGCAAATTCAAGTTTGTTTGTCTGTGTGTGTGAGTCTGAGAGAGAGAGAGAGAGAGAGAGAGAGAAAGAAAGAGAGGGGTGGAGGGAAGGAATGGAGAGTATTGTTACCAGTAATTTATCACCCATCTTCCATTAAATTTGATTGGAGTCAGGGATGGAGGCTATTTTTCTTCTCCTTTTCTTCCAATAACTGTCTCCCATTATTGAAGGGAAAATCTCTCCTTCCTGCTCTGTAACCCCCTGATGTGGGTTAAACTGTGGTTATATATCACTGGGGGCCCATCATTCAGTCTTAAAGCTGACTTTTAATGAGAACTTGGACGTTTTTCTACTTAATATGTTCTAATGCAGTCAGAACAGACCTGTAAAAGTAAACTTCCAGGTAAGTTATTAGAAAATAATTTGATGTTGATGAGGAATAACTGAATCCTTTCCAAATTAAGAGCGAGAGGAGGGAGAAAGAGGGGTGGGGGTTTTGGGGTAAGGGGAGCACTCTAAATAAAACAGTTGACTTTTCAACAATTCACAATTAAAAATTCACAAATAAAAATAAATTTCACTGTTATTTGGCACAGCAACCCGTTACTTTTTCTGCACACTTGAAACGGCACACATTCCACTCTAAGTACCTTTCTTGTAGCCCATACTCTTGTGTTGAGATGGTTGACATGTCTGCGGGAGGCCAAAAACCCTGATGTACATTCCTGTGTCTGCCCCCTCCAGCCCCCCACCCTGGAGTGCATACCGGTACTGGGACAGGTCCACACAAACGTGTGAGTGTAACTCGTCAACGAAGAGGAAGCGACATCATCCAGTAGTCTTCAGCAGCAGGGCTACGCAGAAACACACAGAGCAGCTAATGGGAGCAGGGAAGCTGGCCCGGTTGCTGCTGGGATGGGCGGCCGTTTGCTGGGCCGCGGTCCACACAGCGTATGGCCAGGCAGGAGCGGGAGACGGAGGGTACCAAGCCAGCCGCTTCACGGGGAAGGTGGACGAGAGGGAGGTGCAGAGGGTTCGCCGGAGAGGCCAGGAGACACTCAGAGGGTAAGGAGTTTAGTTTCTGGAGTTCTCTGTTTGCTGAGTTTTGTTTAGGCCAGAACTGCAAATTATTTATGTTGATTGACACAAAGAGCATTTGTGTGGTTGTGTGTCTTTGAGTTCAACCATACTGCTCCACTGAAACATGGTAATATGATTAGGTTTAGAATGTGGACAGTTGGACAATTAGTTTATGGCTAGCTTTCCCCATTGAGCTGTCTTGGCAACTCTTTCTTCCACTGCTGTGCTTCCTGGGCTAAGGCCAACATAGCCTTACTACAGCCAAATAATGCTGAATACATCATTGTTCTCCCAAAGACAGCACATGTTCGAAGCTAAAAGGTTGCTTGCGAAAATTGAGAGATACTTGAGTATTTACAGCAAAATGGCATTTTCATGTCAGAGTCTAGGGAAAGGGGTTGGGTCATTCATGAAAGTTTGTCGAGTGAACGCAATGACCCAAATCTAGGCAAGTAGGCATTCTGTTAGGTGTATTAGCTGGAGAACACATAGCTGAAGACTGCAGGGGAAAGTTTATTAGCAAGACTGTTTTGAGCGAATCACTCGTAGTGGGGGTAAATGGGCAGTCAATTGGGAATTCACAAACGGGGGTGGTGTTCGAGTGTTTCAGTGGGGTGGATTATAGAAACCACAGAACCCTCCCTCCTCCCCCTTCTTCTCCATCATCATCCCTACCGTCTCCCCTCAAACCCCCCCAATCTCCCCAGGGACTGGGTGGGATGTGTGTCAATGGAGGACGGCAAGCTTTTACTGTATGTTTCCTCCTTTTGGAAAAACAAAGGATGTTTTGTTGGGACGATTCTCAAATGTTTGCATCAGTTATTCCAATCAGTCTCTCATCTGTCCCTGCTTATGGCTCCCCTGCGCCCCAACGCAGGGAAGGGAGTATTCAGATCGTTRTGGGGGCCACGACAAGGGACATTTGTTTCACTTTCGCAGGTGACAAAACAACAGAACTCATGGCAGAGCGAAAAGGAGGGAGAGAGAGAGGGAAAGAAAGAGAGAGAGCTAAGCCATCATGGAATGAAATAGTATTAAATTACAGTGCAGGACCTGGGTAGGGTAAAGCACACATAGGACTGACTTGCTGTTTTCTTAAATGTTCAGTAATGATTCGCGCTGCACAGAACAAACAGACGTGTCTGCGTTGTCAGTCAGTGTGATTAATTTGGCAGCCATTGGACCTCTGCCGGACGTAAATGGATCCCCTGTATATCGGAGAGCCAAACAAGTCTCAATGGAGCCATTTTGTCTGTGAGCCAGCTAGGCACAAGGCCACTTCAGGCCTGACCTGTGTCACATTCACTCTGTGGTTGAAGACACACGTAGTGGGCTGCTCTGGTCTGGCAATCTTATCCTCTAATCTATTCAGTGAAGCAGAACTGTGTTGCATGGTGTCAAGATTAGATTAGATATGAAATAATATTGCAGCGAATGCAACAGTTGCACAAACTCGTGCTGTTCCCATTAAACGATTGCCTTAGTTTTCATGGCGAGTGACATACCCGGTGGACTTTTCCCATCATTTTGTTCAACTCCACCATTGTTTATAGAGTAAAGTATTTGCACCCAACATATAAAAATTATCCATGYTCCCCTCCCCACACAACATAATGACATGACATTGGAAAGTCTTCCGTTACACATTCTGTACAGCATCAGATTCCCTCTGGGAGKGAGATTATGTTAATGGTGGTCATTACACTTTGTTGTGTGAACAGTGTTTATCTGCTGCCTGAATGCTCCACATACCAGGGTTTCAGACTCGACTGTTGCTGGACTGTTGCTGGACTGGCTGATGTTGAGTGTGTCTGATTTATTGACTTCTTAGGCAGAGTGCAATTTGGCGTCTACACATGGGTGGAATCTGATCATACCATGGGCCCGGGTCCTGGGACCTCCTCAATTACCTTGATACTATACTGTACAACCTGGGAGGCTCTGTAAAGTGGTGGGCTCTAGGTTGAGAGAGAGGGGTGGGAGAGAGGGAGAGAGATGTGGGGCGAGGGAAAGTAAAATAAATAGTGAGGTTGTGGCTCATAACCAGCCATGCCAGAAAGAACGAACGAAACAGCCTTTCAGGCAGGCTAATAAGGTCTCCTGCATGTGAAGAGGGAGGGAAGAGGTCCAGACTGGGACTTCTAGGCAGCCAAAACTCTGCTCTGGGGAGACGCTTTGGACGTTCACTTACTTGGTAGTCTTTCTCAAAGTAGAGAAGTGCATTCAGCCACTCGGGTTCTTTCCAAGGTAAATTGGATGGGGTACTTGCTCTCCCCAGAGGATTCCCTGGTACATGCCTAACCCATAAGAAAATAATTCCCATATTCTAGAATGTTCCGATCATTCTCTCCAATAAAGCTATAGATACATCAGCTGGTATTTTGAAGAGGGGAAGAGGAAGGAAGGGCAAGCTCCCAAAGTCTGAGAGGAACATTTGGAATGTATGAAGAATGACCCGTTTTCCTGTGTTTTTTATGCATTAGAGTTCCTTTCATTTTTTATGTGTCTGCAATTTATGCATACATTCAGGCTAGACCTAAAAGACAGAACCTCAGTTTCAGGGGGTACATGTGGCATGTGTTCGAGCTAATGTGGTTGAGATTTTCTGTCACCCTCGAAGAAAGAGACAAAACAAGAAATCTATCCTCTCCATCTGCCTTAGGACACAATGTATGTATGGGTTTCTTGTTTATGGAGTTGAAGGGATGGACTCAAGTTTCGCAAAAACTCTGCCTATCGTTATAGTTTATTACATACATCGTAAGTTTGGCCATAATTCACATGGGCCTCATAAAAAAAAACAAAGAAAAAACTTGGACAATACACTTGATGGTTATTCTTACGGAGAACAATTATGCCCATTTGGACTTTTTTTGGCCCATGTAGACCGCCCTCCCTCGTCCTGCTCCCTCTAAACCCACTAACCCAGAGAGTGAGAGGTACAGTATGTACAGTACCAATCAAAAGTTTGGACACACCTACTCATTCCAGGGTTTTTCTTTATTTGTACTATTTTCTACATTGTAGAATAATAGTGAAGGCATCAAAACGATTAAATAACATATATGGAATCACGTAGTAACCAAAAACGTGTTAAACAAATCAAAATATATTGGATATTTGAGATTCTTCAAAGTAGCCACCCAACTTTTCACACTCTTGGCATTCTCTCAACCAGCTTAATGAGGTAGTCACCTGGAATGCATTTCAATTAACAGGTGCCTTGTTAAAAGTGAATACAGAAGATAGCCCTATTTGGTAAAATACCAAATCCATATTATGGCAAGAACATCTCAAATAAGCAAAGAGAAACGACAGTCTATCATTACTTTTAAGACATTAAGATCAGTCAATACGGAAAATTTKAAGAACTTTGAAAGTTTCTTCAAGTGCAGTTGCAAAAACCATCAAACTCTGTGATGAAACTGGCTCTCATGAGGACTGCCTCAGGAAAGGAAGACCCAGAGTTACCTCTGCTGCAGAGGATAAGTTCATTAGAGTTACCAGCCTCAGAAATCGGCAATTAACTGCACATCAGATTGATGTCTGATGAGTCCAAATTTGTCCAATTGCCGTGTCTTTGTGAGTCGCAGAGTAGGTGAACGGATGGTCTCCGCATGTGTGGTTCCCAACGTGAAGCATGGAGGAGGAGGTGTGATGGTGTGGGGTGCTTTGCTGCTGACACTGTCTGTGATTTATTTCGAATTCAAGGCACCCTTAACCAGCATGGCTACCACAGCATTCTGCAGCAATACGCCATCCCATCTGTTTTTCGCTTAGTGGGACTATCATTTGTTTTTCAACAGGACAATGACCCAAAACACACCTCCAGGCTGTGTAAGGGCTATTTGACCAAGAAGGAGATTGAGTGCTGCATCAGATGACCTGGCCTCCACAATCACCTGACCTCAACCCAATTGAGGTTTGGGATGAGTTGGACCGCAGAGTGAAGGAAAAGCAGCCAACAAGTGCTCAGCATATGTGGGAACTAATTCAAGACTGTTGGAAAAGCATTCCAGGTGACTCCCTCATGAAGCTGGTTGAGAGAATGCCAAGAGTGTGCAAAGCTGTCATGAAAGCAAAGGGTGGCTACTTTGAAGAATCTCAAATATAAAATATATTTTGATTTGTTTAACACTTGTTTGGATACTACATTATTCCATATGTGTTATTTCATAGTTTTGATGTCTTCACTATTATTTTCTACAATGTCGAAAATAGTAAAAAAATAAAGAAAAACCCTGGAATGAATAGGTGGGTCCAAATATTTGACTGCTACTGTATCTCAGCCCCCATCTACACCAGTACAGTATGAGCTCAGGGTTCAAATTAGTCAAGTGAGAGAATCAGGCCAACTTTAGATAAGGAAAAAACGTTCTCAGGCGTTTTTAGAATTAACACTAAAGCAGGCCAAACAACCTCCCAGAGTTATGAAGATGAAAATGAACTCAGCGAATTCTATCAGCTCCAGATCTGACAAAGAAGCAAGTCCAAATATCTTAGGGCAGAAAAGGGTAGCAATCTACCGACGGGGTCAAATGCCAGTGAGCTGACCTCTGACCTTTAGAAGGGTTTGTAGCCCCCAGCCCCTTTTCCCAGTTGGATTACCTCCTCCAACTGACCTAAAGTTGTCCTGGCCTGGAATCCGGTCTGTGGTCTTTACAGCCCCCCATCGGCCCAGCTAATTTCCCACTAGTCCCAGCATGGCCCCTTCTGTGCCTCTGAACTGTCTGGCTCTGACCTTCTGTTCCCCTGGAATCCTCCATGTGAAGAGCCTCTGGCACTCTGTCTCAAAGCTGTTGAGTTTGCACTTTCTAGCCAGGAGCCTGTGGCCCCCAGAAGGCCTCTAGATTATACGTTGGTCTGTAAGATCAAAGGACTGAGAAAAAGTCAGAAGATCTGGTCCGTTTGAGGTTCTTCCCGTGTCTTTCACCATCTTACACTATTAAACAAGAGGGAGCGTCCTAGAGAACATAGACGCAATGAAATGTTTCTTCTGAAAGCCTTTGAGCTCTAAACCTTTGGAAAACACCAGGTTAAAGGTATTTCCCTTACAGTTAGGCTCTGAAAGTATCTCACTAGGGTTATACCAAGTCCCATTTGACCTCATTGACAGCAACTTTTCCAGTTCCATACCATAGCTGCTGTATCTGAAATCTAGAACAATCTCTCAATGTAAACCAAGGGGGTTTTAGGTCGCAATAGAATGTGCTTTTGTTTTGTGGTTTTAATATTTCTCCTGGCTACTGTGCTGTGTGCAGTCATCTTTGTTTTATTACTATTAATGAGCTATAAAGAGACTGCTATGGGCCAGGAGGCTACATCAAAGACTTCAGCCAGCTAATCCTCTTTAAATTGAGTGCTGAAAACAGCATGACGTTTCAATATTGAGGCAAATCCCCAGGGCTGAACGTCTCTGTACTCTCCTCCTGTAAGGAGGCCGGGGTTAGCCTGAAGGAGAGCGCAGGAACAACAAACCCAGCCAAACCGATATGTGTGGGATTACTGGGTTGACCCTGGTTTGGCTGGGGCATGTTGTCAATTGGCATATCCAGGTTTCAATGAGCGGAGGAATTGCTAACCTGTGTAGAGAGATGATTGACTGTAGCATGCAAGCAGTTTTGCGTCATTAATTGTTGGAATGTTGCGCTCTTGCGCTGTTCGTGTATGTCAAAACAGCATTTTTCAAGTCCCCTCAAGATTTGTGTAGGCCTATGACCCAAAAGTGCAGCCCCTCATGGGTTCGCCTCTGGTTGCTAGTGTTGCCCCTTTCTCTGTTTCCATATCTGCAGCTCTGTTTTCTGCTCCCTCCTCCTCCTCCATCTCCTTAACATAAACCTGTTTTCCTTTACCTCCTACTGATCCCTTGTCCCCGTCCCTAAATTCTGTATTTTCTTACCTCCTAACCTTCATTTCATTACATCTCTCCTTTCCCCTCCCTTCCTCTTCAATCTCTCTTTCTATCTTCTATCTCTTTTGTCTCTCACTCACACTCTCTTTCTCCCTTACCCTTTCCATTCCCCCTTCTATTTTCTTGCTCTCTCCCCCTCCCTCGCTCTCTCTTTCTCCCACCCTCCCTCATTTTCTGTGTTTGTGCCATCTGGTAATCCTGTTGGAGGTGTGCTCTCCTTTCTGTTGTTCGAAAGATCCAAACTCCCAGGTGACTGACAGACACCGGTTAATGTCTAGAAAGGAAGAGGAGGCGGACAATCATCTTGTGTTGCATGAAGGAAAAGTAGATGTTCCCTTAGTTATGGATGCATCTAACCCATTAGCAGCCCTAATCCACCTTTTGCTGAGATTCAGTTTACTATAGCTCTCTGTGAATTCCACCCCCTGGTTATAATATTGTCCTACAGTGTTGGATGAATTCCAAAGGGAAATGCATTACAAAGAGCTTGCTTCACCACCACTACAGTACATCGTATACACTACAGTGTTGCCCTTTCATTCGACTCTCTGACTGAGGTCTGAGTCACTACTTCTGTAAGGTAGTTAGAGTACTTGAGGCCAGGTCCGTTATGTGTGGATGTGATTGGAATGGTCCCTCAGGGGGATGTTGCAGCTAATCTGGAAGACCAGTCAGTCGCTCTCTGAGCTGTTTGATGACTCTTACATGTGTCAGTGATCAGAGCAGCTTCCTGTCCAATCACTTTCTTTTAAAGCCTCCCGATCAATCAGCAGGCAGAACCTGGACTCCAGGATGTGCCGGACTTTAGCCAGAAGAGCAGAGACCAGGGAGGCTTAGAGAAAGGGGTTCATATATATTTGCTGTTTCTTGGGAAGTTTACATTGAGTATGTCTAAAAACAAACTGGTATTTTCGTGTCAGCCATACAAGAAATGCCTACCGTCAACGTTGGAGCTGTTTAGAGTGAAAGCAAAGGTCTCCAGGGTCTGTGAGCGCTTGGAAAATAACTCATGCCCATGTGTGTTTGTTGAAGGATTTTCTTAAATTATATTGGGGCTCTGTTGAGTACTGAGTTTGTTTTCCCTGTCTTGCAGGCCCAATGTGTGTGGCTCTCGCTTCCACTCCTACTGTTGCCCTGGCTGGAAGACTCTGCCTGGAGGGAACCAGTGTATTGTCCGTAAGTACCGAGACATTATGGTCACAATACCTATAAACTGAAAGTCAGGTTGCCTCTGCACTGGTAGTCTATAAAACCCCTGTATGAATCAAATGAATCAAATCAAATAGAGCTTTCCACGAACTTATCAGAAAGTGCTTAACAGAAATCTGCGTGCTAAGAGTAGGCCAAGAGGAGAGCTCAGTCCGTCCTCTTTTGGCTGGCTGGGCCAAAGTTCATCTAGAAATATATTTGACTTCTGTAATATCTCTCCTCCCAGCGATCTGCCGTAACTCGTGCGGTGATGGCTTCTGTTCCAGACCCAACATGTGCACCTGCGGCAGTGGCCAGCTCTCCCCCAGTTGTGGGGCCGGAGCCGGAGCCGGAAGTGAGTCCTAACACCCAGCACCCTACATCCCCCAACCCCACTCCCAGCAACTCTCCAGCAACCACCCAAATACACCCCAATACACCCCAACACCACCCAATACAACCTAACACACACAATGGACCACCACAGCTATAGACACTCTAAAGATCAGACATCCATGTTGGCACCACTAAATGTTCCATAACAATATCCCACTGGGCACAGACGACAATTCAACGTCATTTCATTGAGTGACGTGGAAACAACATTGATTCAACCAGTGTGTGCCCAGTGGGACCGTTCCAATTTGCCATTTGCCTAGTTAACTCTGTATATCCATGGCTTTGCCTGTCTGCCCAGCAGCACCCACCTGGCCAGACCTCCCGTTCCCCCCAGAGGGCTATAACATGTCAGGGTAATGCTGGCCTGGTTGACAGCCTCCAGCCGCTCCAGACTCAGCCTCCAGGTCAAAGGGTTTGGGAGGATTAATGCACACGCCTGGGGCTCCTAGCCTAGCCCACTGAGGAACAGTTTTACAGCACTTACTGAGTGTGTGTAGCATGCTCACCTGCTTGGCTGGGCGGGGGCCGACTCGTCAGTCACGCCTAGCCCTTTCAGGCCCCCGTACACACACACTGAGCCCTGAGTGTGGGCCGGCCCATCTGGCCCTGAGGTGTGAAACAGGATCTACTCCACAGTCCACACACACTGGTCGAACGCCCCAGAGAGGCCAGACGCCAGCTTTATGTGCTGGGAAAACAGTTCCCGACACCGGGGTATGAGCGGCTAACGTCCCCCCATAGGCTGGATGTTGGAGACAGGCCTCCAGCAGAGCCAGAGACAAGTGATGGGAAAGGGTATAAAACAGTATGAAGTCATTTCCCTCAGCGAGAGAGCTGTAGCTGTAGCGAACTGATTGTCACACTCACCGCTTCTGCTCTCTTACAGGGAATTTATGGCCTTTTTACATACCTACCTTARAGTATTGGGATTTTCCAGGTCTGGCGTTTGTTTTGTCCCGTTTTTTCTATTCTAAACTAATCATTTTATTGTTCCGTTTCATCTTTCTTGGCAAACGGGTCAGAAATGTTGTAGTTCAACACTGTGAGTTGTGTATATCATTAAAGACCGTTCTCTCTTTCTGGCCTTCTGGAAGATTTAATGGGATCAAGGGTCACGCAGGTTAATGACTGCTAAGATTAAACATGGCATAAATACACCCATCGGCCAGCTCTGGGAAATGACTCTGACAAAGCGGTTGCACCTTTCGTACAGGTTTCGTACAGGTTTCATACAGGTMTCATACAGGTTTCATACAGGTTTCATACAGGTCAGCGGTCTAGCGCCGGGGAGTTTCTGTCCAACAAAGCTATGTTTGATCCATCCTATAACAACCAATAGACACATTAAAACCTGGTCTGTCTAGATCAATCCTCCATATGTTCTGATACTGTAGGTTGACCTGTGATTCTATTTCACTGGGGGTGTTCAGTTTTCACTATGGTTCTCAGTGCATGAATTTAGTTGGACCACAGAAAGCTTTAGACACCTACTACAGTAACTTGCAGGGCTTTTTAAAGGTCCCATTTTTTATCTCAATATCGAATCATTTCTGGGTAACAATTAAGTACCTTACTGTCATTGTTTTTTATTAAAATTGTCAAAAATGTACAAAAATAGTTTCTTAGCAGAAGCTATTTCTCAAGCAATAATTTTGCTAGGATTGCCTGGGAGTGGTCTTGAGTGTGTGGCCTAATTGGAGGAGCCTAATGGGAGGGATTTGTAACCAGAAAACGAGCTGTTATTGGCATAGAGGAAAACTCTCTTTGTTAGTGGTCTATTAACTTGTCATCAGGCGATCCAAAACTGCACCCATTCAAAACAGGCAGAAATTTCAGGCAGACTTTTCAAACAGCTCTTACACTGAAAGGACATTATCATAACTTTCACAATTTAACAGTATTATTCCAACCTCATAGTGTGGAAATATGTATAAAACACAGGAAATCACATTTTTGAATGCATTGCCCCTTTAAGTGAGATGCAATACTGCTTTGGGTGACTCTACAGACTAATGCACTGCAGTTGACAAGCTTAAAACTAAATGGAGACTTGTTTTGAAGTACTGTCAATTTCCCTTCCCTTAATTACACCCGGTCTCTTGAAATGTAGTCATTGGTCAGGTTATTGATAGCACTTTTATGCCTCAGAGGCCACATCTGGAATGTAGAGGTCGGAACAACTTGGAAGAAATCAGCAGCATGTTTTTGGTCAAGCTCTTTATAAACTCAGCAAAAAAAGAAACGTCCCTTTTTCAGGACCCTGTCTTTCAAAGATAATTCGTAAAAATCAAAATAACTTCACAGATCTTCATTGTAAAGGGTTTAAACACTGTTTCCCATGCTTGTTCAATGAACCATAAACAATTAACGATCATGCACCTGTTGAACGGTCATTAAGACACTAACAGCTTACAGACGATAGGCAATTAAGGTCACAGTTATGAAAACTTAGGACACTAAGGAGACCTTTCTACTGACTCTGAAAAACACCAAAAGAAAGATGCCCAGGTTCCCTGTTCATCTGCGTGAATGTGCCTTAGGCATGCTGCAAGGAGGCATGAGGACTGCAGATGTGGCCAGGGCAATAAATTGCAATGTCCGTGCTGTGAGATGCCTAAGACAGCGCTACAGGGAGACAGGACGGACAGTTGATCATCTTCGCAGTGGCAGACCACGTGTAATAACACCTGCACAGGATCGGTATATCCGTACATCACACCTGCAGGTACAGGATGGCAACAACAACTGCCCGAGTTACACCAAGAACAATCCCTCCATCAGTGCTCAGACTGTCCGCAATAGGCTGAGAGAGGCTGGACTGAGGGCTTGTAGGCCTGTTGTAAGGCAGGTTCTCACCAGACATCATCGGCAACAACGTCGCCTATGGGCACAAACCCACAGTTGCTGGACCAGACAGGACTGGCAAAAAGTGCTCTTCACTGACGAGTCGCGGTTTTGTCTCACCAGGGGTGATGGTCGGATTCGTGTTTATCGTCGAAGGAATGAGCATTTCACAGAGGCCTATACTCTGGAGCAGGATCGATTTGGAGGTGGAGGGTCCTTTATAGTCTGGGGCGGTGTGTCACAGCATCATCAGACTGAGCTTGTTGTCATTGCAGGCAATCTCAACGCTGTGCGTTACAGGGAAGACATCCTCCTCCCTCATGTGGTGCCCTTCCTGCAGGCTCATCCTGACATGACCCTCCAGCATGACAATGCCACCAGCCATACTGCTCGTTCTGTGCGTGATTTCCTGCTAGGCAGGAATGTCAGTGTTCTGCCATGGCCAGCGAAGAGCCCGGATCTCAATCTTATTGAGCACGTCTGGGAAATGTTGGATCGGAGGGTGAGGGCTAGGGCCATTCCCCCCAGAAATGTCCGGGAACTTGCAGGTGCCTTGGTGGAAGAGTTGGGTAACATCTCACAGCAAGAACTAGCAAATCTGGTGCAGTCCATGAGGAGGAGATGCACTGCAGTACTTAATGCAGCTGGTGGCCACACCAGATCTGACTGTTACTGTTGATTTTGACGCCCCCTTTGTTCATTATTCCATTTCTGTGGAACTTGTTCAGTTTATGTCTCAGTTGTTGAATCTTGGTATGCTCATACAAATATTTACACACAAGTTTGCTGAAAATAAACGCGGTTGACAGTGAGAGGACATTTCTTTTTTTGCTGAGTTTATGTATCTTAATCCACGTACTATAGTTATATGGCTGTGTGTTCATGTCCAGGCGTCGCATTTTTTTATCCTTTATTTATTAAGGAAATCCTATTGAGATAACCCATCTCGTATTCAAGGGAGACCTGTTGCTTATCGTTATTTTTATTTGCATTTATTTAACCTTTATTTAACTAGGCGAGTCAGTTAAGAACAAATTCTTATTTACAATGATGGCCTACCAAAAGGCAAAAGGCCTCCTGCGGGGGTGGGGGCTGAGATTAACAATAAATATAAATTCAATAAAAATATAGGACAAAACACACATCACGACAAGAGAGACAACACAGCACTACATAAAAAGACATGGTTCTGGACAAATACATTCATATAGGCAATATAAAGGACTATTGACCAATATATCTGCTTTGCTGTGCCCAGGATCAGTCCAGTCATCTCAGACCTCTTCCCATAACTATAATTACCCTCTAATGTCCGTGAACTCTACCTCATAGTCCCTCGGAAACAGCTGTCAACTAACGGGGTCCATACAGGCTCAGCACAGCTCAACTCTGGGAAAGTGGTATTATATACCTGTAGATCTATGACAGAGACAGAAGAGCCCCATAAAAAAAGCTTTGGCTTCCCTTCTTAAATCTTTGACTTCCATTCTTGGAAATCCTAATCACTGCCACAGTTAATCTATTCTGGATTCCTAGCACAGATTAATCCACAGATTTAGCTCTGGCATAAATGTTATTTCAGTGGAGATTCTCCATTGAGCATGCTTTTTATTCCAGGACTAGGCTTAATCTGTATCCGGAAAACCAGCACTATTTGATGATCAAAGTCTCAGCACCAGCCCGTGTATTTCACAGCATGACATCTCCATAGTGAACATGACGTTGACATGTCACTGATCCCAGGAGCTGTGTATAAGAACAGAACAGAACACAGCCATAAAGTCCCTCAGTGTTCCAGCCCCACCACCACTAGTTTACCTCCCGTCAAAAAAAACCCCCACAGAGATGTGGGGGATGCAGGCCGACCCACAGGGCAGCCACACAGAGGTGCATTGTGGTTCATGTTCTGTGGGACCCCAACCTCCTGCACGTGTGGCATTCTAGGCACCGGTCACAGGAATGTACCATCTCTCCTCATCTGGGGGTGGGGGCAGCTGGTCTAGCCAGTGAGATCATTCCCCCTTCCACCCACTCCATTTCCACCAAGCCCCCATTACAGAGAAAACACATGAACCCCTTCAACCCTAAACGTGCTGTAACACAAAACTTCTGTAAACTAAGTCTACAGCCATGTCTGATGTTCTTCCAACCCCCCCTCGCCCCTCTCTTTGTGACCTATTTAGAATATTTTTTCTGGAATGGATGAGAGACATTAGAAAAATTGACGAATTCTCCCGAGCTCCCGAGCTGAAACGTTTGCATGATTACGTCATGCTAAAATTGTGTCCTCGCTAGTTGTTTTCCCCCTTGCAGTGCATCGAGGTTCGGCGCTGCAATCAGTCAATAGAGTCATTTTTCATGTTTCATTTCCCTGTTGGCCTGAGAGATTAGCCTGAATGCTGTGGGAGTTAAACGATATGGCCCACTGCCCTGGAGCTCTGAGTTGAGCTGAGGTTGAGTCTGGGGAGAAAAGATCGGTCTTCCCCATGCCGTGCAGACCCGTACAGAAACTCATAAACCTCTTGTCCAAAGGCATTCATGCTAATCCATCACTAAGTGTCTGCACGAGACGCTAGCCAGGCCTGGAGTCAGACTGGGCGTTAGCTAGGTTTGCTGTGTACAGTCAGTCAGAATGGTACTACTTGGTCATTTACAGTAACTGGAAGTTCTAGAAAAACTGAATAGGCGAAGAAGGGGTCCAGGAAATCCAGTCATGCTGTATCCCCTCCCCACCTCATGAATCACAGCCTGTAAAGATAGAGAAAGAGAGATGAATGACAGTAATTAAAGATGGCAGCAAGCTAGAGAAAGAGAGATGAATTACAGTAATTAAAGATAGAGAAAGAGAGAGAGAGGGAGAAGGGTGTTCCAACTTCCAATCAACGGCTTGCATGGGCATCATGTACCGTTCTACCCAGGCTGAGTAGAAACATAGGCATCTGCCAGAATCAATTACTGTGGAAGTAGTCTCATGAAATGTTCTGCGTTTTTAAGGGAGACTGACTAAGCCCTCTCATTTTACTACTCTGCTATGGGCTGGTCTTTGCTGTAGGCTGGCTGGTCTTTGCTGTAGGCTGGCTGGTCTCTGCTGTAGGCTGGCTGGTCTTTGCTGTAGGCTGGCTGGTCTTTGCTGTAGGCTGGCTGGTCTTTGCTGTAGGCTGGCTGGTCTTTGCTGTAGGCTGGCTGCTCTGCTCTTTGCTGTAGGCTGGCTGGTCTCTGCTGTAGGCTGGCTGGTCTCTGCTGTAGGCTGGCTGGTCTCTGCTGTAGGCTTGGCTGATCTCTGACAGATCTGGTTGGATAGAGCATCTCCCCACTTCCCCCCGAATATACTGAGTCTGTCTGTCTGTCTGTCTGTCTGTCTGTCTGTCTGTCTGTCTGTCTGTCTGTCTGTCTGTCTGTCGAAAGCTTGCTGCTTTGAGTTCTAAAAATGCTGCTCCTCCAGGATTGAAGCGTTCAGATCTCAGCACATTCCTATCTATAGGACACAGCTGGCTCAACTTATAGCCTCCACGGTCTGTTTGATTAAACTGTAGCTGGAGTGCGGCCTGGGCCTTGTGTGGCAGTACAGTGCTCAACAATAGACTAATACTATTAGGTCTACACAAATACAGCCCAGACGTCTCTGTTGCAGTCGAGCGCGCTACAAAAATGTAATAGTGAAAAGTGAGTGTTGATATAGTTGAGTTAAACTAAAAGGCTGTCATAGCCCAAATACCAGTATGTAAAAGACAGTCAGTACCCAAGTGTCACTACCAGGCATTGGACTAACTGTTAGTCATTGGCACAGGTCTGATACTAGACCTTGTTACACAAATATGGAGTTGAACTGTAATGGTGTTCCAAGTTAAACCGAGCACCTGAGGGGTTGAAGTTCCCTTTGGAGGTCATTGCTTATGTGTGTGTGACCAGCTGGTTGAGTTGAGGTTCTTGGCTAGCAGTAGCAAGTTTTTCCCGGCTGCGTCTGTTGACCCCTGTATGTGTCCCACAGTGCAGAGCTGTAACGTCAGGTGTATGAACGGAGGCAGCTGCCAAGAGGACTCCTGCTCCTGTCAGAAAGGCTACACCGGCAACCACTGTGGACAGCGTGAGTATCTACCTTACTTTGAACACAGCACTCCACCGGCTATCGTGTGTGTGTGTGTGTTTCTGTCCAGCTGTATCAGAACCCTAACACACCTCTTCCCCTCTCCTCTCTGTAGCTGTGTGTGAGAATGGTTGCCAGAACGGAGGGCGCTGCATTGGGCCCAACAGATGTGCCTGTGTCTACGGCTTCACTGGCCCGCAGTGCGAGAGAGGTAAGAGCCTTCCCAGTCATCCCACTTCACCCCTACTGTAAACCCATAGGTCTGCTCATAGACGGTTACATTATCAACACAGGACCCTGGTTCATCCCATAAACCCTGTGTCTGCTCATAGACGGTTACATTATCAACACAGGA